>NC_031495.1:27264968-27275111 GCF_000237925.1 Schistosoma mansoni
TAGGACGAAACGGCCGTACAGTGCTTCCAGGTTTTCCATGGGGGTCCAGCTTCAATTGACTCATGGTCTCAACTCTATAAATTACTAAAATCTCCACAAAACCCCTTCTGAATGTATATATGTTAAAATAAAAAAAACAATAAATTATTCTCTATAGAAATCATTTCACAATTTTTCATCAACATCACCATAGTAGTAATTGTTATTTATTATTTGTATAATAAACAATAAATAAAATAGTCTACATTCAACTAGGTCACATTGAACATATAACTAACTTGTTCTTGAATATTGAACTATTGAAATAAGGAAGTTATACGGTAAAGACTAATATTTCAGAAATAATAATAAATTCTTTATGACACAATACAATTATCACCTGATAAATAATCATAAGATAATTTCATGGATATAAGTTTTAACATTGTAAATTATGTAATTTTGACACCAAAAAAATAATAATCTAATCTAATGTACAACTTGTTGATTCATGTGACGTTTGCTAATGGGGAAAAGACAAATATTTATATTTTTTTAAATGAATTATTTTCAAATCGTTGCAAAATGTCACGTTTATGAAGATAATTGAAGTTTCGAATTTAATATTAATGTGTTTAGTATCAGAAGGGGGTTTTGTGGAGATTTTAGTAATTTCATATAGTTAAGATCATGAGTCAATTGAAGCTAGAATATTATGGAAAACCTGGAAGCACTGGACGGCCGTTTCGTCCTATTATGAGACTCCTCAGCAGTGCGCGTCCATGGTGGTCTAGCTTCAATTGACTCATGATCTCAACGATTGAAATTAATGTATTGCTTCATGCTTTTACATCATTATGAATTTAAGTCAGTTCTGATGAGAAAACAGAAGAAAGTAAAATTGTAGTATAATCTAAGTCAAACACTTTTTAGTCGGGTATGTATAGATTGTATAGATTGACTTTGCTAGTTTGAAAATACATTGAAAAAAATTATTTGTTCAATAGAGAGGCAGATATCATCAATGTGTTCGAGTGTTTCTTAATTAATCTCATTGTTATATGTTATATGTTATGACTGGTAACTCTTAGGACTATTTATAGACCAATGTGATATGTATATTTCCTATTGTATAAGTGTTAAGTAACTAAAGTTATCCATATTCGTCTCTCTCTTATTATAAGCTTTATTTTGACCTACAGACAATTATTATACAATTTACCATTCTTGAGTTATCATCAGTCTGTTGATTACTTTCCCTCTATTCACAGCCACATTTGGCCAAATCTTGTACAAATATTATTTTCTATTTTATGGTACGATGTGGTCAGTTTGTTTGGTACATAAACCCCGTATGTTTGAGAATAATGATCCATATTGCAGAGGCTGTTATTGGTGTTCCGGACTTAACTGGCTGGGCTAGGGAGAAAGCAGGACTGATAAGTGCTCAAGGCTGCTCATACAGCTTTTGTGTATCATTGGGCGATCAATAAATCACTGCTCTCTGATTGGCGGTCTTATCACGTTCATATATTAACAGGGCACGTACGCACTCAATCGATATAACACTCATGAAATAATTGCAGCTCAAAATGCAAACCATTAAATTTCGGTAAGGTTTAAAGGTCCTCGATTCAATCCAGGTTAGGTTCATTGATTAACATTACTAAGTAACATCATGCTGTGATAGCAAAGCTCTTTAATAATATATCGAATTTCATAGATCAGATTACAATCTGAGTGATTTGAAGTCTCTATGGATTTTGTTTCGTGTTAGGTACTAGTAGGATAGTATGTATCTAGGTTATATTTTAACATTATAGACTAGTTTAATTGTTAACTTTATAAACAAAATGAAAAAATTACAAATAGCTTAAAATTTTATGCTTGAAGGATAAAACATTTATACCTCAGAACATATGTATACGAAAAACTTACCAAGGTTTTATGCCTTCAAAGTCGTCCAACCACGGTATTTGGTCTTGTAATTCTTTTACCAGAAAACTTAAAGGCATTCCGTGCATATTTCCAGAAGCTGAGTTTAGCGGTGTATTTATGTCACCATGAGCATCAATCCATAACACACAGAGATCTGGTTTAGCTTCAGCATGCCCAAGTATTGTTCCAGTCGCCATACTATGATCACCACCAACAATTACTAATGGAGTTGATTTTGATCCACTTAATTCGACAGTATGTTTATTCGACTGTTTCATTAATTCCTCCACACGTTCGGCTATTCTTAAAGTGGTCAATGAGAAACTCCGTGACCATTTCATCCCGAAACGTTGTGGATCCTCTGCTTCATTTAGCTCTACAGGTATGATATCTCCACAGTCAGTTAACTGTATTCCTAGAGTTTGATTTTTGAAAAAAAAATCAAATTTACTGTTAATTATTTTATTTGAAATAACTTTCGCTAGTGTTGTACTTTGTTTTTCAGCAACTCGACATAATACATTACATGAGACATGTAACGTATTTACTACACCACCTTGATAAAACAGATGAATAAATAGTTTTTAGAGACCCATTCAGCCATACTGAATTAGCTACAAAATGTTCCGTATACAAAATACATTATACACATTCATCATTCATATGACACGACGGAGAAGCATTTCAATGTTAAACTTGAAAGCAATTCCTTGAAAGTAATATTGTTTCACTGGACTTTCCTTTTTCTCACTCTTTTCTTAAGATTCGGAAATTATTTAATCTCAACTTCTAGTAACCATGATATAATTTATACGTATCCTTCAATTTTGATGAATAGAGAAAGCTACTTTACTTTTGTGTTAGTAACCACTAGCATGATACTTACAAGATAAATACGATAAATATCTTTAAAATATAAAGCTCACAACGATAGATGACAAAAAGAAAGAAAACAGCGTCTAAATTCCATTGTAACTTAAATTGTATGTCTTAGTGTTCAGTCTACGTGATACAGTCAGTGATTTCATGAATGTGGAGTAAAAATGTCTTCAATATTAAATTATCCTGCATATAACCATTTAATTTAGTTATATCAAGTCATGTATTTGATTATAAAATGTTCAAAATACGTGATGCCTTACACCACCAATAGTTTCATAGTATAAATAAGTATATCTACCCATTTTTAAAGTCCCTAGAAAACAGGACATTTGAACAGAGTAAAAATGATTTGTATAGATAAATTACATATATACATATATTGTTTATAACACTAGCTTCAAACCACAATAGTCATTCTATTTTTTGACTGTTGGTATCAAATATTAATGTACCTGACCAAACTAATAGTAAGGACTTGAGTAGTAGTAATGATAAAATAATTAATATTTAAGTTAATAACTTCGAAATATTGGACAGACAGATGCGTGCGTCCTGGATTTCACTGCCAGCCACCATCCATCTATCTTTAAAATGTGTGTTTTTCGAGAAACCAATACAATGTATCGTCTTACCGTCTTCAGCTACAAGCTGGAAAAAATTAGATTTTCGAATAAGTTCTGGTCCTTGATATGTACCAATTTTTGGTTGTCCCCTGTTAGTGGGTATACCCAAGAAATTTGCAGATGTATATAAAAGCTTTGGTTTCTCATCTTGAATAGGATAGTAAGGGGCTACAAAATATGATACGAAAAGACGACCAGTAGTTATGATGTAGAATAAGAAGTAATTTGATATACAGTTGATAAATTACAAAATATTCATTCATTATTCATAAGTATGAAATGTATTAAGTATCATATAAGTACAGAGTACTTTAAAGGGAATTCCATTAGTATAAACTCCTATTCAATTCTAACAGATCTCTTTTTAAAGTATTTAAGCCTGTGAGTCATTGTTTTCAAGAGACTAATTGTTTAAATTTTTTCCTTTATTTCCTAAATAAAAAGTGCTATTCACCTCATGAATTATTTTCAATATTGCCATAAAATCACCTTGGTTGTGAAAACATAAGGAAGATGATTCTCCCCAGTTTCTAAGAGATTTTTCAAATTCAAAATTTCAGGGAATAGTGGAAAAGATTTGTAACTGAGGTGGATGATTTTGATGAGGCTTTGTTCTCTGGGCTGGATGGTTTGTGCTGATGATGTCGTTCAGAAGGACGATGAAAGCTCCACGACCAAACCATCTAGCTCAGAAAACAAAACTCCATCAAAATTTCAGAGAATTCATGGTTTTATTAAAATATTACTTATCATACTTCATTTTAAGTGAAAATTATGTCAGACTTTCTGAATATATATATATATATAACTTATTGACTGTAGACTAATCATCACTGACAGAATAAATTTGCGTTAATAGTCAATATTGATGAGAGAATTTAACTCTTGATACTTTGCAATTCGTACTTAAATGAACATTTAAGTATTTGTGGATACTAAACGGAGAAAATTATAAATTTGAACCGAAATACTTACGGGGTTTTCATAAGGATCAATTATTTTATTACTGCTGTTTGACATAATGTAGTGAACAAAAACACAAACTGAGACAACCAAAGGTATTTCAACACAAAATTACGAAATATCTTAGTAAGATTTGAGATCCATACAGTAAACTTTTCATTCGCAAAATGTCAATCAATCGTCTCGAACTTCATTGTTTCTTCACTTCCACACCAATCATTCTCTGTTCTGGTTCTCTTTTCTCCTATCTTCTTAATCTTCTACCTCCAGACATTTCAATTTCGAATGATGATACATACTACTTATATCTATCGACAACAGTAGCATACACCACAATACTACTTAAAATAAGAAAACCTACAATCGAATCAATAAAATATTGACTTTATGACTTTCACTTATAGATGTATGCCCATTAGTCCCCATAAAGTACTATCGATATCATGATTCGGTTAATCGTATATACCATGAAAGAAAACATACTGACCATAACTTGCTACATTTACGTGTTGTTTAAAAAGCAATACAATAAATTAAAGCATTAACTTAATATACAATTATCATCGAAATTTTAAAAGTAACTAAAACTTTTTAAGTTATTTAGGTTTAAAATACAAGATCTGCTGAAGTTTCAATGTTTATTAAGAATAAACATCTTTGGCTGTCATTCATGGAAAGAACTAACATTCTCAAACATGTAATAGTTCTATTTTCATATTGAAGACCAAGCTCTTCTATAATATACTTAAACATTTTATCCAGTAAATATAAAAAACCGTCAGCTACTAACTTACTCGCGACTGATTTCAACATTTTTTAGTTGGGTAATTAATTTATTTCAATGTGTAACGATATAAATAAATTAAATGCACTGTAACTAAATCTACAACTAACCACTGATTGGTTGATTTGTCAAGGTCCTTTTACATGTTAACTGATAGTTAAAGTAGATGTAAACGCTATGTTATACTATATTCACTAAGATGATCAACAGATTTGAAACAACAGTGACTAAATTACAGTTCAAAGAAACGGTGTTGTTATTCAATTAAATTAGTTTTACGTCATGTATCCAAAGTCAAAACAAGTAACTGTCTAACTAATGACTATGTTTGTTTACATAAACTGAGGACCTAATGTAGAGTTGCTTAATAAAATAGAAAAATAAATACTCCGATACTCCATTTGCAAAATGTTCATTAATTGTCTCAGACTATTTTGTTCCTGCATTGCTTTCTGTTACCGTTCTTTCCTCTTCGATCTTCTCGACCCTCTGCTGCCAGATATTCTATTACTGACTAGCGTTACATACTACTTATGCTGACATAAGTAGCATACACCACAATAGTAAGTCAATTCAAGTCTTTATTTCGCTTGTAAGGTACTTATTAAAATAATTTATAATTTGTATTATGATAGATTGTGAATTTTGGAAGTTCGAAAAAAATGCATATCGTAAAATAATGAAAGTATGGAGTGTTTTATGCTTTAGCAAGTTTTACTAAAGACAACTTTTATTACTCTAAATCTGTCTTACACAATATAAAGAGAATGCTGAAAGTTAGATTTAGTTCTTCTACAATGAGACGAATGTATGGAACATTCAAGATATATTACCTTCAGGTAATGGATGTTAAAACATTACAAAAGTAACAATAAAATATCTTAAATTAATCAGAAACAAGAAATAACTGTCTAAAATGATTGGTATTTTAATCGTTGATTAATTATTGGAAACATTAACAGTCAACTATGAACAAAGTATCATTTCATATGTAGCATGAGTAAAATTTATCGTGCACTTCGGTGAATTCCGAAGATTATTTTACAATTTAGAAATGCTTTTCATGTGAAACTAATCAGAACCTCCAGCCAATGGATACAAAAGAGAAAGCAAACATTAAATCGAAGACTTATGGGTATCTCAGTGAACAAATTACTATCTTATAATTACCATTATCTATTCCGTATAAGTTAGCTAATCAGTACTTATTGATCATCAGTATTTCTCTAGTTGTTCTGATGCATGATGAAAACCATTCCCAAAATAATTCTATTTATAATTAATACACGATTAATTGATCCACCTCTGATTGAAGAAATCAGTTTATTAAAAACGTGTGATGTGATGCAATTAGTCAAAAAATGAGTGTATTATTTTGTGGCAAAGTGAGAAAGTAACCTCGAGCAATCGATTATACAATTAAATGTTGATTTTCTATCTAAGCTCACGTTCATATTATACATAACGAAGTCATTATTTTACAAGACTTAATATATTCTAGAAGTTGAGATGACAATAGTATTGAATGAGATGTGTCCCCAATAAGTTACGCAGGGATTACATCGAGCAAAGACTCTTAATGGAAACATTTCGGAAAATATCGACAGCATGCTTTGATCAAATGGTACCATTATACTGCTTTTCTTGATTACATTCACCTAGTTAAACAGACATTATAGTCTGCAATTAAATACATAAAGATAAACAAATTCCATTACTATATTGAAAGCAAATGAAATTAAATGTATTTCTATACAATAAATAGATCTACAATATTTTTCCTTGTGTTAAACTTCAGAAGCAGAACTATATCTGCATTAATATCACAAATTAGCTAATTGATTCAGCAAGAAACCGATTATTTATCAAAGAATTTTTGGACCGCCTGGTGTTTTAATCAGGATTCACTTTACATCACCATACATGACCAGTGAAGCACAGCTCTTAGATTAGATGTTTAATTAGAAATATTCTCATCAATATAATAGGAAATAATTTTTCACTTTAATGCATCAAGATTACTGATGGGTTTGTTTTCTAATTTTATTAACTATATTGTTCGAGGTGAAACAGTATGATTCAAGGTAATGAATACTTTATTCATTGCGACGTATACAGCCAGAGAGTTTATCTTAACTACCTTTTATAAACTTGCAGTTTTGTACTTGGATAGTTCTATTTTTCTCTAACCATCAACACTTTACGATGATGCAACCAGTTTGATAAAATACTGAAATGAATAATGTGGTCAATTGATAATATGGTCACTTGGTGGCGACTTAAATTCTTACTTAACAGATTAAATGAGAAAGAACTGCTAGCCATGTAAATATGTGAACGTATATACATTCATAAACAAACTATTCATATATAATAATATGGTTAAGTTACTCGTTGAACAGCAAATGATTAACTACAAGTTTAAACGAAAACTCAAGGTTACTAACGATTGTTCTAAACTCTTTACTATCGATCCTTAGCGTTCGTAGTTATGATTAGTAAATTACGACACGCCAGCTCCACATATTACTTATGAGCAAAATCCAATTTTTCGACTCTCTCTCTCCAGATCAGTTTATATTATTTTCTAGATCATTTAATCAGATGTCAAATATAATTAATATATTAGTTACCCATAGTTGTACTTTTCAAGACAATATATATATATATATATATTGTCTATCGAACTAGTTTTCCATCAGTTTTTCACTAACAGTTTTTTGCTCATTACCATATTTTGATACGCATTTCCATTAAATATTTGTAAACATGTATCTACTTATTTCGTTATTCAATAAAACTCGATATTTTGCATAAATTTTATTCAGCAGAGTATTCATGTACTGAAATAAATAATATGTTCATTCAAAGAGTGTAGTATTTGGAAATGTATTAACTTGTTAAAAAAGACTCTTTGTTGAAATCAACTTCAACAGTCAGATCATTTATTTATCTACGCCAGTAGTACTAGAATTTAACACATTATATAAGACAACAGTGAAGTAACAACGTTAAAAAACCCACCATAAAAATTAATCACTTAAATGTACTATCGACTTATAAAAAATAGAAACTTAAGGTTTTCATTCCCTTATTTACCATGTACAAGCTTAAAGACCTTACTTTGTATGATGTCTATTGATAATAGACGACTGAAATAAAACTAAATGAACCAAGATTCGAATCTATAGCTCAATGGTTTAGAATCTAATGCATTAACATACCATCACTTCATTTGATAACGACAAACATAAAAATAAGGTTCGTTCAATCTTAAATTGATATTCAAGTCATATTTGTCAGTAGTCGTTTAACTGCTTAGCTGAATACTTGGGTACAGTTAGTGTGAATATCTGGATAATTGTTTAATATATCTTGATTCCAATGACTAGATAGATTTTTCAATTTCCAGAAAACTCATCTCTCATAATTTGTCAGTCAGAGAGTGATGGTCGATATCCACGTTTTCTCTTTTACGTTCACTAGATTCTACTTATACTTACTACCCAAGGCTGCACGGAACAGTTTTATTACCATAATAATAAATTCAGTCCTAAAATTATATGGAAAAAAATGTTTTGAAACTAAACCAAACAGCCAACTATATATTATTTATGTGAATTTTTTTCATAAGAAAGTGCTCGGTTTAATAGTGCAAAACGTTTTCCCTATACTTACTGCACACACACTTCGCTATATTTACCACAAAAAAATTGAAATTTTCGTAAAATTTTGTATGATGAGCGTATACATTACTCACTGAATAAATGATTCACAAAAATATCAGCTATGGTAAAGAAGTAAGTTCTGATAATAAAAAGCACGATTTTATTAATAGTTGGCTATTGTCACCCAGTACCTAGATAGATAATCCTCTGGAATTTAAAGTAATGATTCTTGGTTCTGATTAACAAATGAAAATTTGACGCAGTAAAACCCAGGTATTACCAGTGAAGGAGACTGAACTGGACTAAAATGAACATCCTGAAACATACTATTAATCAACACTACTATAATTTAATACTTTGTTTGAGTACTGGATACGTTCATAATTATAAAGTACTATATAATTATATTTAATGTAGTGTCTTTTTTAAACATTTTAATCAGGATAAGTTCAGTCAGTGTTTCCAATCAATATCACTTGTATTGTAAGCACGAATCATACTAATTTAATATGCAAATCTTAGCATCGAAATTCAATGCTACAAAACTATCTCAACCAGTTAATCCCGTTTTGGTGAACATATAGCCAAATCGTCATCTGATCTCACCAGAATCATCATTCAAATTTATCTACAAAGTCAAATAGAATGAATTTTGGATCCGGAATCTGTGCACAACAGAAGCTTTACCATCGATTTAAACCCAGTTTTTGTATCCACAAACGACATATTCCCATAATCCAAACCTCACTGTCCTCTTCTAATTTGTATTTCTTGTCTGAGGCTGAGAGTAATACTTAATAACCTTCATTAGATATGAGATCGTTTGAATCAGTATATCTATGTTGAAATGAAGACCTGAATGTTTATTATAACTGAAACAACCTCAGATTATACTAATACTATTTAATTCAAATAAGCATCAGAACAACAAGTACTTATATGGTGAGATTAGAACTCCACAGATTTATTTCCAGAAAATCTGTTGATAGGAAGTTTCATTTGGTGAAGAAACAGTATTACCTTAGTCACAACAAATAAGTGTGGATGCACTTAAAACTATGAATAATATTATATGACCCCATTATATGTTTTAGAAAAACTACGTTAGCAGCCCATTAAATCATGTCAATCATTAAATTCATTCAGTATTTGTTTGAATTTTCCCATCGATTTGTTAGGACTGCAACTGGTCAGTCTCTAATTGGCATATGTGCATACTGTGTGTATTGCCTCGATATAGCCTTAATTCACAAGCATGGTAAGCAGAGATGGATAGTGGCTAGCAGTGGAATCCAGGACGCGCGTT
>NC_031495.1:27275311-27346678 GCF_000237925.1 Schistosoma mansoni
CACTGAGTCCTGGTAGCCGAGTGGATAACGCGATGGCGTTTGAAGCGAGGGTACTGGGTTCGAATCCCAGAGTGAACATCAACCCTGAGATGCAGGTACATCCAGCTGACGAGTCCCAAATAGGACGAAACGCGCGTCCTGGATTCCACTGCTAGCCATTATCCATCTCTGCTTACCATGTTAATCATTTTTTAAAATGATTAATTGGTAAATTTATCAGTATATAATTGTAGAATCATTTCTTGATCTTAGCCATTGACAGCTTCATCAATAAATCCCTCTTTGTTCAAAATAAAACTGTTTCTTATCCATACAAAAACCTGTCAATGCACTTTGATTATCGATACTGTAGTCACACAAAATTATTTTTTTGCAAGGAGATTATCAGAGTGCATGCACTTAAACACGGGAAATACATTTTGTTAAATATAGTGTGAATTTATAGATAACAGTGATCGGATGAATAGGTTCTTAACCAATATTAAATATTGACCAATTTTGAAAATTCCTCCTTGAAATATCCTCAAGTATTTTTTTTTCTATAGTTAATGTCCTATCAATAATTCGGATTTCAATGATTTTTCATGACTGCTTTGAAGTCCTCTTACACTCTTGTGATGTCGAGTAACAATGTCTACATAGTAAGAGCTTCCTGTTAATTTATTATAAGTTAAATGTCTTCCACAGAATTTGTTTGTCGAATTCAAACTATTCACTTTACATTTAATTTGTTAATGATTTGAATTATCCTGTTGTTGATTTTTTGGTTGAATTTTAATCAGTCTTGGCTGGCATCTGTGCACCCTATGTGAGTGGTCATTGATAAAAAGAAACACCTGATGAGTCGCGAATAGGAAGAAACGCGCATCCTAAATTATACTGCTAGCCACATTTCATTTATTCTAAGCATTCACTTTAGAGTTTTAGTCTATTGTTTCTCAATCACCTAAACTTAGATGGGTTAGTTAATCCAGTTGTAGTTTTATTACGTTTAATAGATTGGATAAGTATTTCTCCTTTAATCTGTACGCTTAATTTAATAATAATAAAACGCAATATCTAAATGCATATTCATTTCCTCAACTTTGACTTAGTCTTTTTATATGGATAATTAATTGCTAAACAGCCGTAGATCCTGATAAAAAAAATAAAATCTCAATTTGTAAATAAAGACATTTATTAAACCAAATCTAAACAAATTTACATGTAGTCTGTTTCAACACAAACTTAATAATGATTTACATTTTTCAACAACTTTACAAACTTCAGACTCTACTACCTGACTTCATGACTATACATACATGAACAATCAATGATATAGCGTTGCCTTCTGTTTGTCACAATGGAATTGCAAGTAACAACATTTTTATTACCTTAATTCTTAGAACTAAGTGATGATAGCATTTTGATTTATGCCCATATTAAGTTAACAATGTTGTGCTGAATCAAAATTTTGACCAAAATAATTAAAAACAAGTGAAAATTCAAAATTTCTCAGAAATGAGATGAAAATGACTGATTCTGCGCATTGCCAAGTTGTACCTCCTCATTTCCGTTGCTATTTAACTGGTCCTTCTGGTCTCCCACATTGTCCGGACATTCTATGTACCTATACTAATAGTCGCTCTGGTTGTTAGAAGGGTTATCCGCCTCGGGACTTCCGAAGAATCTGGGCTTTTATCATGAGGCGTCATAATTCTTCCTTCAACGCGGAGGGGGGAGTTTAAATTGTTTAATCTGGTTAGTTTTTTTAGCAAGGTTGGTTTCTACAGGATGTAGTTGCCAATCCCACGTCCAACCCTACTCCTTTACCCGGTCTTGGGACCGGTAGTAACTCTAGAAGCGCTACAGGCGGAGTTCTGAAAAGGCATGCTTCATAAGGATTAAGATACTGGATTCAGGAAATCGTATTGACCGCTCCTAATTATTCCTTCGTGCATAATATATAGTTTTGAAAACAGTAAACTCACCTACAATATTGATTTAATACAAATACAAATTTAATACAAATTCGTTTGAATATACTAAAATGGAAACTCTAGTGTAATAATCTGGGAATGGTAGTAATTTAATTTGACTCGTCTCACTAAACATACTCAAGTCAAAGGCATATTTGAAAACAGTTATTATGTAGAGAGATACAAAGCATGTAACGAATACACAGACAACTTTCGAAAGTGTTTATGCTTTAATTCGTTAAGAATCAAATTAGTCGAACGAATTTTAAGTGTTTACTTGTATGATTTACATGTACGTCAGGTTTGTTAATCAACTAGATATATTTAAATATCACATGTTGAATGCATGTGTTAAGACGAATAAATTTTGAACTGATAAAAGTCATAAACATTTATGTATTAATAAAAAGCTTAAATCGTATGATTTCCATTACATAAACGATTAGCCGACTGAAATCTGAAACTTGACCACTTACTACTAATTCTGATCAGTTATTCAGTCGCAGATAACACAAAAACAAGCTTTCTTCCCATATATCAGCGCAGTTAGAGTGAATATTGACAAGATGAGAAGTACAGAAGGGGAAGAAAAATGATATCCAATGAGATACTGTTTATAAAGAATGACATATAAGAAAAGTTGGAAATTACAGTACAGTAGACAGAGAGTGACCGCAACTGCACTACTGTAACCTACTTCAGGGCATATCATAAAGTCTTCAATCACTGATTATGGGTAAACTGTGGTTCTCAATCATAAGGCCTGCAATAACTGAAGCGTTTCGATTTAATCATCAATCACACGATAGAATGACGCCACGTCATGGTTTGGTCATCCGAAACTTTCTAATCAACCCCTACATTATCCGATGTAGCCAGGAGTGGTAGTTTGTTGTAAAACATGAGTAAATTGTATCGAACCAGTCGAAGAATGTGGAGGATTCTTTAAATACCTGCACAAATGAGAATATACAACCTACCTCTGCTTCGATCATATTACGGAAATCCATACTACTCACATCTGCATCAATAAAAAGTTCGGAAGTTCCATGAAAGACGTGGTAATGAAGAGCGGAGCTTCAGATCACACTTAGTGACTGCCGAGTTAACACTAAAACGCATTATACAATCGAACAAGTAACACTTTAAAAGTCTAAATAAAACATACGTTCGAGATGCTAAAAACCTCGATGAATTCATGATAGCTCCTAGCAACAATTCTCAAGTCTTATAAAACCTACTAGAAGAGGAAAGCATTACTAAAAACTGGAAGGAATTAAAGAAACAAATTCAACAGCCCAGGAACTTCTGGGTCATAAAAAGAACCAGCATAAAGAATGGATCTTTATAAATACCTCCAGCAAGAATGGAGGAAAAGAAAACGATAAAACAGAAACTTCATACACAAAGTTCTTTTTATCATAATCAGAAAAGCAAGAACAAAAATTCTAACAGGATAGCATGAATTCATTTTCTTTCGTTGGTTCCCATTAGCTGCTTGGAACCTATGCTATTAAGGACATAATCAAGAAATGGGTTTAAATTAATTACATTAAAGTTTAGTTAAAAGTTGTGTGGAAGACACATTGGAAAAGTCTTCAACAGAGTGTTTTTAAACAGAATTAAGGACTCCGTAGATGCTTGACTTGGAGACCAACAGGTTGGATTCCATAAGCATAGATCGTGTAATCACCATATCGCGACTCTACGGATCGTTGTGGAACAATCAATTGAATGGAATTCATCACTCTACATCAACTTCATTGACTACGAGAAAACACTTGATAGCGTGGACAGGACAACACTATGGAGGTTTCTCTGAAACTACAGCGTGCCTGAGAAGATAGTCAATATCATACGTCATTTTTGTGATGGATTTAACTGCAAAATCGTTCATGGAGGACAGCCCATTGACTCGTTCGAAGTAAAGACCGGTGTCAGGCAAGGTTGCTTACTCTCACCCTTTCTCTTTCTCCTGGTGATTGACTGGATCATGAAAACGTCAACATCTGGAGGGAAACACGGGATACAGTGGACAGCTAAGATGCAGCTGGACGATCTACACTTCGCAGATGATCTGGCTCTTTTATAACACAATCAACAACAAATGCAGGAGAAGACGACCAGTGTAGCAGCAGCCTCAACAGCAGTAGGTCCCACTATACACAAAGCGAAAAGCAAGATTCTCCGATACAACACAACATGTACCAATCGAATCACAATTGACGGAGGCTTTGGAGGATGAAAAGACTTTCACATATCTGGGCAGCATCATCGATGAACACAGTGGATCTGATGTAGATGTTAAGGTGCGGATCGGCAAAGCAAGAGCGGCATATCTACAACTGAAGAACATCTGGAACTCAAAATAATTGTCAACCAACACCAAAGTCAGAATTTTTAATACAAATGTCAAGAAATTTCTACTGTATGGGGTGGAAACCTGGAGAACTACGAAAGCCATCATCCAGAAGATACAGGTGTTTATTAACAGGTGTCTATGCAAAATACTTAGGATCCGTTGGCCAGACACTATCAGCAACAACCTACTGTAGGAGATAAGAAACCAGATTCCAGTCGAGGAAAAAATCAGGAAGAAGCGCTGGTAGTGGATAGGACACACATCGAGGAAAGCACACAACTGTGTCACAAGGTAAGCCTTCACATGGAATCCTGAAGGCCAAAGGAGAAGAGGAAGACCAAAAAACACATTACGCCGAGAAATAGAGACAGACATGAGAGGAATGAAAAAAATTGGATAGAACTAGAAAGGATGGCCCAGGACAGAGTGTGTTGAAAATGCTGGTCGGCAGCCTATGCTTCATTGGGGGTAACAGGCGTAGGTAAAAAAAGTAAAGTAAATAAATGATAACTTGCATTTTAAGGTCATGTTAAATTCTTTGAATCAGTAACGCTTTCATTCCTATTTTTTCCAGATACTAAGTGCTCTCTTGTAAACAACAGTATCGCACCTGATGACGCGTATAGGATCTTTGTATTATTTTCAACACAGTAACTAATCAGTATGTCATTTCTGCAACCATGTTAGTGTTAGTGTGCTACGTATGTCGACAGATATAAGTAGTATGTAAAACCAATCGAGAGTGGAATGTCTGGCAGCAGAAGGTTGAGAAGATCGAATAGAAAAGAACGGGAACACAGATGATTGGTATGGAAATGAAGGAACAACAAAGTCTGAGACAACTGATGGACATTTTTCAAATGAATTATTGAACATACGGTATTCATATTTTACTAAATAACTGTAATTTTGTGTTTAAATACATTCGGTCGTTCCCACTTGTTTTCGTTTATTACATTAGTATTTGACATGAACAAAAGATAACATAAGGATTAAGCTACATGTTAGATCAATTGTGAGTAAGAACTCTAAAGTGAACATTCAAGTAAAGCGGAGATCATATCAAATGTATTAACAGTAGATGTTTCAGCAATAATTAACTTACATTTATAGCTAAAGCATACATTAGCCAACTGATGAAACCAAAACACATCAGTACAATTAGGTATTAAGAAGTATGGATCAAGAAAAAGTAGGTCAAAATTGGGAATCCGAAAAGAATTTATGACATAACAAGCGATAAAACATCTTTACGTTGGTAAAATAATTTGCAGTTTCAAGAAAATGTGACCCATGAAAATTCAAAGAATTACACTCAGAAAAAATCAAATGTCCTTTTCAAGGTAACCATGAGTACATGTCTCAAACAAACATCAAATAATAACAATACAAATGATCACAGATGACAGCTTACACTGAGATTATATTAACTATTTTTCTCGGTGAAACCAAAAGACGTAACAACCACTTATGGATTGAGAAAAATACTGGAATGTATAATACTCGAGAAATTACGAATTACTATCATATCCCATCAGCATCATCATCGTCGGTAGCAAACTGATTTTCATTATTTGAACGAGAGGGAAGGCAGTCACTCCGAATAGAATTGCTTATGTGACCGTCAACATAAGAACTACGGACACCATGATCGGATCGATCTGCATGGCTTTGAAAAGTAGAACTCACAGACAGAGGAGCACCACTTTTGTCGATAGAATAAGTAGTAGGATTGCGAGATGGTACTGAATTCACGTGACCTGTGCTTAGCTCTAGGAGTTGTAACTGACGCAAATTGCCTGATTCTATCAACCATTGTCGAAATCTCTGATCCACAACAGTGCCAAAACTATGACATTGATCAAGGGTCAACCTTGCATTCTGTAAATGAAAACATAGAGACTTATAGCTATCCGCCACTTTATTTGTAAATACGAATGCGTAACACAAATTAAGAACAAAGTTATTACTATTTGTAAAAGTTTATGTTTTCTCACTGCCAATATTTCAGGTAAATCCAAACCATTAAAAAAAAACGACAACTATCGCACCAGTTGAGCGATTTGTTGGAAAACATGACTCAGCTACCTGGTGAATAAAATATTGCTGTCTGAAGTGATAAGTACTCTGTTCGGATTGTTAATATGAATGTTAACAATGTAATGCACATACTGCATTCAGTTGACAATCCACACTGAGAGTGTAATAGAAATGATGCACTTTAATAGACCGGAAACGTATCCAGTGAAAACAAACCACGATTTGATAACAAACTCATATGTCAGTATAATATAAATTGAGCCATGAAATAAGAAGCATAATACAACAAGATTCCAAATGAAATTATCCAGTGGTGAAATAATAATAGTAATAAGAAGAAGAACCCCTTTCATTCACTATAACAAGTGCTGTACGTCACAGATCTCTACTCACTGTATTTGTTTAGTTATGTAGTGAACCAAATTTTAGAGATAATTTTCCCGTAGACAAATACTGAAACGATCTAAGAGCACACTCATTCGTACAATAACAATAATGCGATGTATTCATTCAATTGTATTGGTTCTTTGAATCTTTCTATTGATGGTTAAGACTGTAACTCATTAGTCATTTTTATCACCTGTGCATCCTTTGTAGATGGTCGCGATAGATGATGGCTAGCAGTAGGAACTAGGACGCGCGTTTAGTCTTGATCTACTGCAGTCTTGAACATTGGTGGGAAAATTCAAACAACCAATAAAAAGAATTAAGCTTCACCCCATTTCACAAGCCAATTGCTATCTGGGCTCAGTAACCAAGTGGATAGAGCGATGGCCTTTAAAGGGAATGACACTGGGTTCGAGTCTCGGATTGAACATCAACTCTCAGGTGCAAGTACATCAAGCTAACAAGCCTCGAATGAGATGAAACTCGCAGCCTTCATCCTATGATTACCCACAATTCATCTCCGCTCATAATGTAATGGATTGTCTTATAGTGGAATTCACAATCACTGCAGATTTGAATAGTCCTTTGAAAAATCGGGAATCAAACAAATCCTTAAAATAAAAATAAAAGCCGATAGAGTGGTAGATCGAAAAACAAACCTAAATAAATTCACAAAACAGAAGTTTAATTGTTACCAATAATGCTAAATTGCATTAATAGGAACGTTTTTATGAAACTAACCATAACATGTTGAGGCCACTTATGATAAGCTCCAGCCCTTTCATGTAAAGCAATTAAATAAGCAGAAGGCAATGGATTGGTAAAATATTATTAGCCATGGGAAGATAGTTCTCTAAACGTCTTTCATCTGAGTCGCCCAAGTATCTGGACGTATTCGTTATAAGTGATGCACTCAAATCTAGACAGTTAGCCGTTTGAGGATTACCATTAGGAACAGATTCTTCAGAACGAGTATAATTTTTACCGACCGGGTTGTGGTCCATACTTTCAGCTCGAGTAGAAAGCAAAAGTGGAATATTGAAAGGATAAAAATGGGCGGGTTGTAGTAAGTCCCAGCAACGAACTCTGGATAATTGTTGAGATGAGTCTTGACGACTGGAATCTTGTCCTGAAATAAATCGTTATCGATAAATAGTCATATAAAAAAAGAACAGATAAATGGTTGAAAGTAATAAATCCAAATACTTATCACTAGTTTTAGGTAAATGGTCACTTAACCCTATAAGTGAAACATAGTATAATCGTCTTAATTAACTAAACCATTAAATGCAATTCACCTTCCCAATTTCAAAACAATCTGTGAAGTATTTGAAAAGCAAACTAATTTTCTACTCCAATACAACGTTATAAATAGCATAAAGAGTTAAAATCGAAATGCACCAACATCGGCTATAGTGCAAGAATCCTTAACTGAATATTCCAGTCCTTGCACAATAACTTTTACATTTATATCTGCTGCTCCTTAAAAGGGTTAAAATCTCAAGGTCATTCAGTAGCATATTTCAGTTACACCGTATAATGTTATCCTACTGTACAATACTTCTTGGACGTTACACTTAACTCGACTTTTCCCAAATTAGAAACAAAATTTGAAAGAGAAAAATGTATGATGACACAAAGTATATAATTTGAGTAAAATACTATATCTTAAGATTTGTGATACTATGTGTAATTATTTTTATATTTGATGTTTGTTGATTAAGCGTGCAAACTTTCCATAGTACTTTACTTATCATGCAAATGATTCCACTCATTTATCGTGTCACTGTGCTAAGAAATCTATTTCTGCTCATCCAATCTTCGGTTTCCACTTTATCAACTGGACAATGTAGTATAACAGTACTGCGTATATTCTAGGCCATAGTTCACTTCTTATCGTGCTGATATTAACATTTGTGTATTATTATTTCTGATTCAATAGACCGAGTCATTACAAATCTGATGAGCCTTTTTTCCTAAAATTGGAGTTTTCAGTTCACGTGTAGCCAGTCACTTTTAAATTTTCTTCTGTTTTGGTGATTACCATTTTTTGTTTATTTCAGTATGAATCTACCGGAACATGAATACATAAATCATACTTGTAAATATGGATAATATAACGGGTCAGTAGAACTAAATGCATTGAATTCAATAAACGTGTCTCCGTTCGGTAAAATTAACACAAGAATATAGTTTGCACAAGTTGAAATGCAGTTTCGGCATCGGATCATTCATCCACAGGCCTTGGAGTACTTGTTGTGTTGGGAGTATTGCTTACTGAAGTGTTCTTTTTCAGAGATAGTATTTCATTGCTACTAAACATTTCAATTATTTGATTACGTATAGAAACTTTCTAATTTTCACAGACCATAAGCCTCTTGTGTTTGCGTTTAACACCAATACCAATCACTATTCGCCCAGAGAAATACGGCAGTTAGATTACATCTCCCAGTTCTCAACAAGTACTCAATTCATCAATGGTGAATAATATGCTTTTCACGGGTAGAGCTAAATGCTCTAATTGTAATAAAAGGAATTAATATACAGGAAACTGTTTGAGTACAAGTCAGAGACCCTAATCTCCCCGCTTGTAAATAAAAGAAATGTTTAATATCGAATAGTATTCAATCATCTTTTTCAGACGTGATGACGATTCGCAATACTTCAACTGCAACGAACCAACTTTTTATACCAACATACTAAAGGAACGCAGTCTTTAATCATCGTCATTAGCCATCTCACCTCCGAATCCATGCTGCTGCAAAACCAATCTCAAAAACATTAATCGAGAGTAAAGTGAACCCAAGTATGAACAGACTGACACGAAATTGCGACCAATGCGAACGTAGCAAAATTCACAGTCACATTATCTCAAAACCATGAAAATGTATTCTATCAGATAAACGTTTCCAACACGTTCATATTAATTTAATAGGTTAATTGACACGATCTGACGACTTTATCTACATATTTAACGCAGTCAATCCATTTACCAGATGACCAATTGCCATGCAATCTGCACTTAATAAGTTGACAATCAGTGTCCGCAGGTACGGTATGCGCTTTGCACCATCAAAGTGCAAAGAACTTCTACAAGACTGGCAGGATTCTAATCCTGTACTCACCTTGGATGGTGAGCAGATTGTAGTAGTTGAGAAGTTCGTGTATCTAGGTAGCTACATAAGTGCTGGTGGTGGCGTGAGTGATGAGATCGATGCACGTATAATGAAAGCCAGAGCGACTTATGCCAATCTGGGCCATCTTTGGCGCCTTCGTGATGTTAGTCTGGCGGTAAAAGGTCGGATCTACAACGCGTCGGTGAGAGCAGTTTTGCTCTATGCTTGTGAGGATGTTAGACGACTCTCTGTGTTCGATCATCGTTGTCTCCGAAGGATTGCTGACATCCAGTGGCAACACCATGTTAGTAATTCAGAGGTTCGGCATCGTGTGTTTGGGCGCAGAGACGATAATCCGATTGGTGTCACCATTTTGAAACACCAACTTCGGTGGCTTGGTCATGTTCTACGAATGTCGTCCCAGAGAATTCCACGTCGTGCATTATTTGCCGACGCTGGGACTGGTTGGAAAAAGCGGAGAGGTGGTCAGTGTATGATATGGTGTCGTGGTGTGAAAGACAGATGCAAAGGGCTGACTTCTGTTGATCCTTCACGACTCCCTAGCTGGGGTCCAAGAGATGGTACCACACAATGGTTAGAGACGTTATCAGATATGGCTCAGAATAGAAGCCAGCGGAGATCATACAGTAACGTTCTTTTACTTTCTTCATAAATAGTGGTCATAACCTCCTTAACTGAAAGAGTTCTTCTTGTTGTACATTTCGGTTTCCCCCATCATTACTCTTATTTTTTTATATATGCATCTTACCCCTTTTCTCTTCCCATTCTCATTGTTTTGTGTGGCGAATATAAATCTGGTGCCTCTTTGTACCAATATTTATGTGTTTAAATAAATAAATAAATAAGTGATATCTCGACTGAAAATATAGCTAGTCTTCCTGGATGGGTAGATTTTAAATTTTGGTGTACCTTTAGCGGTCACCTTAGACAGGAGAAAACAGTCCTAACTGAATCTATTTCACAAATCCACTCGTATTTCTAGTGTCCGTCATCTTAGCAAGGCAACGTACTATCCAGAAGCGGAGGACCTTGTGGAACGAATTCACAAGCAACAGAAAAGCTGGGTAATGCCTCAACCAGATGCCACTAGGTAGAGCAGCCATTACCGTTAGTTCTGCTTAGCATCTGATCAAATATCAAGGAAGATATGAAATGCACACCGATCCACGAAATTAATCTGACACTCCTAGGAGTGCTTGTCGCCCGTGTTTGTGAAAATAAAAATTCCCCCAGTGGGACCATAGTCTTCACCATATGTACGTAGCTATCCAATAGGACCTAACCACCAAGATGCAATGATAAAAGTTAAATTTTGGCAAAAAATGTTTTGATGTACTATGAGCCCTAAAACAGTCACCCCAAAAGGATGCCTGATCAGATTGTGAAAATCATTATTATTATTATTATTGTTATTATTATTATTATTATTATTATAACTTAAACACATAAACATTGGTACAAGAGGGCACCAAATATATATGCGCCACACAGTAAAGATGAGGTTGTCGAAAGACAGGGAATTGAAGGTGCGTGACGCAATGTATAATGAAAAATAATATTAACAAATAGTTTTGAGCATGATTTGCGAGGGCGAGAATTAAGGGGTGAATAGTTTTTTAATTGTAGTTATTTAATTTGTGTGAGCGCCGGTATGCTGAGCAGGTGCCCAAGCTGAGACAAGTGGTTGTCTTGAAGAGCTAATCACTGAGCCCTTGACCTATAGGTATAATCTACATAATAAAGGACATTACGTCTCTACCAACAAAAAAGTGAACAAATAGGAAACGCAGACCAATCACGTCGATAAACGTGGATCAAAACTATAAGTACTACGAATATGCTCTAAGGGGAAGTGTTAGGAGGATATAATACTGGCTAATGAACGCTCTGGTTAGACCTGAATCAGAATATGCTCATTGGTTCATTCTCAATCAATCAGCCCTGGTGGATGAAGAATACATTGTTCCCTTTCAAATTTTTTTTCTGATTTAGGGGAAGTTGGGTGGAGTATGATATTCAAGAAATACTGCTTGATAAAAGGACATAATACAATCTCTTTCTCATTTTAAGTGAACACATAAGCTGGTCAGTTTCTAAACTAACGAATGTTTGTAAATCATTAGTTAATTCAGAATTGAACTTCCATGGATCACGAGCAGAGTATGGAACTATAACTTGTATATGGTTAGGAGTGTCAAATGCATATAAAGTTCCAGTTATAAGACGAAATTCTTATTTATAATACTCCACTGCTTAACGTTTCATAAAGCACGAATAGTCATTAAAAAAACTATAGTTTGGTTTAACTGATTTACTGCCGATTTTGTTAATCTTTTAGATCATTTTCATCACAAAAAAAATCACTTACGAAATTAGTGAAAACTAATATTCATAGCATAGCTTTTTTTGTTTTTAGTAGGTCACAGTATTTCTTTAATTGATGTCATTTTGTGACTTATTTATTTATTTGAACACATAAATATTGGTACAAAGGGGCACTGAATACATATGCGCCACACAAGTCACTTGATTCGCGTATAGACTGTGATACTGTCCAGGTGGCCAGACCAAAACAGGTGGTTTTCTTAGGGGGACAAACCCTGAGCCTTTGACCTGAAGGTCTAATTCACAAGACAGTGGAGCAACATCAGGAGATGCAGTCCCATGGTAGCCGTTGACCAACAATAGGTTCATACGCTATTTGTCCACTCAAGATACTGAAGCCTGGTGTACACCAGTGGTTTGTAATAAGGGTTTTTCAACTCCCCTGGGTGGACTTTCCGTGTCCAATAACCCGGTTAAAACGCCGGACATTCGCTTTTCGTCCTCTCACTTTCGTAAACAATACCCCCACTGCGAGAAGGCAGTGAGTAGGACTTCCCTGGCAGTAGTTTTATACGCGTGGCCATGTGAGAGCATTTCGAGGAGAGCAGACTCTTCACGCTCTCAGCCATACCAGGGCATTTGGGGGAAATGTCGTGATTTACTTGATCCTCGAATTTTCAAATATGAATGCTTAGGAAATTGGATTACTTGCTAAGTTCAGCAGAAAACAATAAATGATTTTAAGCTTCTTTTATAGTTATACATCATAAAAGAACTAATACTTACCCAACAAAAATGGACGATCCCAATAATTAACTTTTGGACTAAGGTTTACCTTGTTCAGGTGATCTACAAGTTTCATATACGTTGTATGAAAAGGAGCCAACAAGATTTCTTCATTACCAACCAGTGCTACACTACCAGGCGTAGGGGTGCCTGGGGTAGAAGTATTTGTACCCGAATTATTCCCAGGAATATTTGAAATAATCATAGATCCACTGATAGTGTTTGGAACAGGAGGCTGAATCAGTATTGGACGGGATTGTATAGCTAAATGTAATGTGCACCGACGACAAGAAGCTAAAACAGCACGACGACAGGCTGCAATAACTAAACAGTCTTCACAATGGTTAAGTTGAAGAGTATTTTCAATCGGTCCCAAAACAATGGTCAGCTTGCGACACTTATCTAGTGTAACAGACCTACAAAAAGTATTTAAGGAATTTATAATGGAAGATCCAACATACAGTCTAGATATTACTTAGATATATAAACAAATCAAATGCAAAGTTGTCTATAACACTAAACAATATAATTGTGGCTATCGACTGTCTGATTCAACCATTACTAAAAATAATAGGATGTCCTCATGAAAAAAAGCCTTAAGACGTTGATAACTCGAAAACACTCCCTCAAGATTCAGATGCAAATAGATAATAGGACAAACAGACAGAAACAACGTAGAACTTCGTACGTACGTACATCAGTTCAAGTTGCCATACCACATTAGCATAGAGATACAATTGTCCATTCAAATCCCATAGTGGTAGATGTAGTAAAAGTACAGACAGTAATCGTAAAGACAAGGGTTTGAAGATGTTATTCGAGGAGTATAATCCAGTAAAATAAATTTGGAAGGACAAAAAAGAAAGGGACATGAAGAACTCAGATTAGAATTTGAGAGAATGCAAAGAGTGGAAGCAACTTCGCCATTGCAGACAATTTTGAGCCATGTGATTCAAGGTCTCTAACCATTGGTTGCTATCATCTCGCGGATTCCAACCAGGTATTCTACACCTACCAACATGGCTCAGTCCACTTTTCAGTGACTTCATGGATTTGTGCTACTTTCTGGTCTGGCCGCCCCTAGCTTTCTTCCAACCTACTCCTCTACACCATAAAACAGCTCGTCGGGGCAGTCGGTGTTTAGACATACGTAACATATGTCCCAGCCATCTCAACTGATGAAGTTTCACTACTTCATCAATTGATTTGCCATCCTTACCTAATACCCTCTTCCTAACAACTACATTACTTACTCGGTGGTCACAGAATATACGAGCAATGCTTCGAAGACACCTGTGATCGAATATTAGTCCCCTCTCCCAAAAAAGAACAAGATGTAAAGCGAAAAATCCAATGTCTTGAAAAGTCAGCTGAAAGGACCGGAGACAGCAGTAAGCCTACCATATAAAAAAAACACAGAAATACTTAGTGGATGTTTTTAGAAGAACAACTATCCATATAAATTCACTCAGTATTACTTGTTTGAATCTTCCCATTGATGTTTAGGACTGCAACTGGTCAGTCTCTAACTGGCATATGTGCATACTGTGTGTATTGCCTCGATATAGCCTTATTTCACAAGCATTGTAAGCAAAGATGGATAGTGGCTAGCAGGTACATCCAGCTGACGAGTGCCAAATAGGACGAAACGCGCGTCCTGGATTCCACTGCTAGCCACTATTCGTCTTTGCTAACTATCCATATGTTTTCACCAAAATCCCTTAATGAACCGCCACTAATACAACACCAACAGTGTACACTAAACACAGACTGTCCTACCATATATACTGTACTTTACTAATTCTTGTAGATATTGCAGGCTAATAAATGAACATAATTGTAGTTAAACGATTTTTGAAAACAAAAAATTCAAAACGGTGACATTGGCTTAAAATAATTGGATAGTAGTTTAAACACTAATCCACCTACTTAGGTATCAGAAACCGGATAAAATCACCAGCCCTTGTACAATACCGTGCATCAAAACAGAATATATAAACACGTACTTGGTGATTACCACTGATAATTACATAAATTAACACATATAATGATACAATAAAAACTTGAGACCTATGAAATATGCTTTTCGACTAGACTAACATAACTTTGAGTTTTGACTACATCTTTGTTGATAATATGCGTTCATTTATGGCAATTGGTACCAGAAGAATATTATCATCAAACACGTGAAACTACTGGCACATTTGTATCAGTAGTTTGTGTTAGATAGTTGAAAAGTTTCCAAATATAACTAGATATTTATTATTATTTTATTCATTTAAACACATAAACATCGGCACAATAAGGCACCAAAATATGTATGGGCCACACGAAGTAGTTTTTATTCAGTTTTTGTGTGGACTAGAATACTGCCCGGGTGACTAAACTGAGATAGACGGTTTTCTTAAGAGGCCATTCACCGAGCCTTTGATCCGGAGGTCCAATCCACAAGACAAAGGAACGACGTTAGATGTGGTCTCATGACAGCCATACGTTATTTACATCCTCAGGATACTGGAACTAATATGGCCCTCCGTAGCCACTAACCCGGTTCAAGCGCCAGACATTTGGCTTTTTGTCTTCTCGATGTCGTAAACAACACCCTCACAGTGAAGGAGTGAACAGGACTTGCCTGAAAGTGACTGAGAGAATTTTGAGAGGGATATAGGACTCTCACCACCCTTGGCCGCACCAGGGCATTTGGGGGAGGTATTGTATCTAAGGTTTTCAGTTTTCTCATCGTTGATATTATGGACTGCATTTAAACAGTCCCCACTGGTATGCACGTTCACACAGAAGTGCCTTGAAACTGCCACTAGTTACACGTTTTAAGTAACTTTGTCATAGTGACTAGCAGTATTATCTCAGACGCACAATTCATTTCATTTAAGACTCGTCAGTTTATAGTACAAAACCTTGTAACGAACGGCAACTTCAAAGTACTTTGCTTACGATGCACAAAAGCCAATGGAGACTGATCGGATGAAATCCATAGTATCAACAAAGAAGTTCAAATCCTTACATATATAACTTCATATCTTTTTGGCAGTTCAATGGCTATTCGAACTTTGTAGCTAGGTGAACAACCTGTTAGCAAGTTCATAAAAAGTACTAGATTTTAGTTTTAGAGTAAACAACGATTCTGGAATAAGGTTATGACCGAAATAAGAGTCCTAAATAGGATAAGACACGAATTCTGTATAAAACTAGAAATCCCAGTTCAAAGTTTACTAGAATATCGTCAATTTTTCAGAAACGAATCACATGGAAATTATCATGAGTATAGGAAAGAATAAAGTTAATGATGAATAAGAACGAGATACTGGAATAGTTTGGTTCATGGTTATTTATTTATCAAACATTTCAGAACGCTAGTATGCACTCTGTAATATCTGGCATCGATGAACTTGAATCACCAAATATTAATCGATGAATCTAGCGAAAAATCATTTATTAGGAAACTACAGTGGTAAGTTTATACTTTTATTAAATAAAAATATGGAAAGAATATCATATTACATGACCAAAAGTGTTTATACATAGAATTCTACCACAATGATATACTAACGTTGGTAAACTAACCTCATCGGTGACAAGAGATATAAATAACTACAATGGGCACGATGTATTTTAAGCGTTGCACCATCAAGTGTAGCAGAACTCTGAAATCAAAGTAAAATGATTTCAAGGAGGATTTTGATACTGAGAGATAGGTACTTGTGAATGTAGACAAACCAAGTTATTACACGTAAAGAGAAATTCAAGAAACTTTAGATGGAACTTAAACACTCCCAGTTGGTGATTAAAGTACATCAAGAATAGTGACACAAACCTTCCTGATCCGTATTTTTTTTAGGTTGCAGAAATCTTATGACTCCACATCTATATTTTTCTGATTGCTTACTTCATTTCATCAGTTTATTTCAATATTTCCTCTGCTTTTACTTATTTTTGTATGCTGTTGTAAAATGTAAAAATTAAACTGCTGTGAATTTGTGGTATTATATCCTATCATTTTTAAACGACCTGGATAAAAAATAAAGTTGTAGGTATTTGGCAGCTTTCAAAATAAATTCCATTTCAAATATGACGAAAGCCAGTCTGCATATAACACGCGTCAAAAGTATGGATAGTTCGACAATAAATCTGCTTTTTCTTACTAGTAGAATCCATTAGATTGAGTAGTATAAATTTAAAACAAATCAGAGTTTTTGATGAATTGTAGGTACAACTGCTGGATTATCATCTCCATTAATTAAAGTGATATCGACAGAGGAGTCTTAATATCGAACGGTTACACAGAGAATCCATAATACAATAGACACCAGAGGAGCATTTTTATTGATCGATAGAAAAGATTACTATTTGGGGGATTGAATCTAACAATTTTCCAAAATAATTTTATGGTATTTTAACATGGTAGCAGTAAAATTACTAATTATAACTAAACTCCTTCATTCTCTATAAAAAAACTGTATGAACCAATGCAAATAGTAAACATTTTAAAAATAGAATAAACTTACACGAGCAATAATTTGGCGAGAAATCATCGACATGACAACCAGTTTGTTTCTAGAATATTCAATTAAAAACATGTAGGAAAAATTGACTAAAGTATCAATTGACAAGATTTTTAACAACTTAGTGACTACTTAGTATGTGTGAAAAACAGTGCACTACAAATATGTAAATTGGTGCAGAGATAGAAATTTTTCTTCAAATCGCCCTACTGAGGTAAAAACTGAATACAATGATGGTGAACCACAAAATGCCTATATGTGGCTGCAGTTATCAATAGAACAAGCTTCAAAATACACATTTTTCGTATACTTAATGAAGCACCACACAACAAACATGACTTCAAACAACTGGAAATCGTTCTCTAAATAGTGAGGTAAGGATTTTCCAAAAGCTTACCCACTGTGACCTCCGGTTCGTGGAACTTGGTGTGCGTTTGTCGCAATCTTCTGACGCTTTATGACATCATTCTGTGGCTGTTGCTGAGTATTGTTTAAACCAGATTCATTGTCCAAGACAACTTGATGAGGGAGACGCCACTGTAAACGTCGACCATTTAGAATACAGTTTTCAACCGAAAACGGGTTTTGTGTTAACCATGAACGAATCCAAGAAAGAAGGCCACGCAAATGGAAAGCATGTGTAACCTACAAAAGGTTTTATATAGTTTGAAGCAAATGAAGTGACTGGAAATAATCAAATGAGAGAGTGGCTGTTAAAGTACAGTTATGTAATACAAGCATCTTAGATTATGGTACGATATAGACAACCGTGATTCATTCTAATTCTGAAAATATTAGTAAAGCTACGATCCACCACAAAGCGATTGACATTGATCTCCAAATAAGGATTTGGTGTGACCTGCAACGCCATCTGAATGGAGCAAGAATCTCCGCGAAAAGCTGGAAACTATTGTGAATACTGCCACAAATAACAACAATTTGCGAACCGTGTTATAATAAAGCCTTAAACGAATATCTTTCGTCAATGTTGCATATACAAGACATAGTAGTGGAATGTGAACAAAGTGCGCCTCTATATTAACAAGTAAGTAAACACAATATAACGACAATTTTTTGTAGGCTTTTGCTGTTATGAGAATGATAAGAAAACAATGAGGAAATACCTTGGAATAACCAGTTGCTGGAAGAATTGTTGGTATATGGGCAAGTTCTGAAAATGAATTAAGTGTCCTGAAATAAAATAAGGTTAAAAGTATGTAAAAGTAGTTGCACCTTCCTTCATCAGCTGATCCTTCCAAAACAAGATCCAAAGCTTCGACAGCACCTTCAGATAATGTTGCATCCATACTATTTCCACTTTGGTTATCTGAATATAAAGTACAAAACGGTAAGTAATGTGCAAACACAGTACGTGATTCGAATCAAGAACCCATTTTGCAACCGGCAGTAATCTATTAATGTGCCATGAGAAGTAATGAAAAACCAAAACAGAAGTGATAAAGCAAACCAGAAGAACGAGGAGTCGAAAATGCAAACGTAAGGCTGCAAATGATCACTAAATGTGATTAGGTAATTGCCAAATATACATCAATTATCGAGATAACATAGGTGGAACTACATCCAGGGAAATATGATGAGACAACTAAAAATACTTGCCGTAAACAGTGACATGGTGGGTATTTGTAGCTCAAGCGGATGATTATGATGGAGTTTTGTTCTCTGAGCTGGATGGTTTGGTCGTGGAGCTTTCACCGACCAAACTAGCTCAGAGAACAAAACTCCATCAAAAACAGTGACTACATAGACATAAATGTAAATGAGAATCTGTCTTAATTCAAGACAGTACATTTACACTGTTATTAACTCACACGTTTTCTACACACTCTGAATGTTCATCTTGTGATGATTATTTCTGGTTAACACGAAGTTAGTACTCTGTAACTATGCGACACAGTTATATTTAACGACATACATTAGTAAGTAATCAATTAATTGATGAATTTATTGTTCATATCAATGAGTAGGATACTAATTAATTGGTGAAAGAAATCATATCTGGCCGAGTGATAGCTGCTCACAAGGACTGATTATTGGAGCATGCCCCGAATAACTGGGAATCAAAGACAAGTTAGACAGACAAACGGTTTTGCGATAAAATGGCATACTTATACACAGAATATGAACATAAAATAAACATGGTAAATTAAGAAGATTGAGGGGAGTTAGCTTGTAGATCACTTCTTTTCTAATTAATCAGAACCCGAATTATTATTAAATTTTGTGCATTATATCAACACAAACATAAACAACAAATAAGATTTACCGGGTTCAACAAGAAGATCAAGCATTTCATTCAAATTTTCACTGATAAACTGGAAATGATATTGCTCATCTAGATTCTGAAAACTGAAAGTTAAATTCACACAATTACGCGACATAGTCTGATAGGAGTTGAACGACCTGAATCCAACTCGGATGAACGACTGTAACTACCAGGCCACCTAGCAGAGTAGATAATAAGATCACAAAACACTAACTCAGCACTGGCTGACACTGCTGACGCTCGCAGTGATATCTTGTTTATTTGTTGTATGTAAAGAAAGAGTACAAATGTGAACAGATTAACAGATTGTGAAGCACGAATCCTCTCTATAAATTATGTGGATCTGAAAATATGTAACTACCGGCATCTGCTAAGTTCGCTGCAGTAAATATCCTTTCATCGACGTCCTTAAGCTTTTCATACTGTGTTGCCGACATGGTTAGACAGGTGTGAAAGAGGCTAAATAACTGTATAATTTAAAATCAAACATACACCCAAGCCAAATCCTCAGTCAGTTGAAGCTTATTACATGCTACATGTTTCCAAACAGAATAACTGTTAGGAAATGTACATCGATCTATCAAAAATAAGGGGATCTACCTTAATCTCGATCCAATTTTACTTTTGGTTTTTGCATAAGTAACGAGCTTTTTGATATTCTAAAACACGTAGGGCTTAAATATTGTAGGGAAACGTTCTTACATGAACAGCAAGTCTCGGATGAGGATGAACTTGAAAGATACCGTATGCGAACGGTTCTGCCCTGGGCCAAAGGCTCAGAGTTACATGACTAGCCTTGCCCATAGCACAGGCTTTACATTATGCAACTTGAAGATACCGCAAATTTTAGGAATGTGCCATAACCTTTAGACGACCTTTGAAGTAAGATAAACATAAAAAGATTATTCAAATAGTTGTCGACAGAACAGAAGACACTTTCCTTATTGGGCTTACATGAGAATGGAGTTATGTTATACTCGTGCGGAATGTTTTTATTAAGTTTATCGCATGAGGAATTTCATGATTAGAAGTCAGTAGTAAGGATAGATGGTCAAAAGATCCATAATAATCATTGGAAATTGCAGTACTGTGAAGTTCCGACTTTTCTGTGAATGTACCAGCAAAAGGTTTCGTTACCGTGTGTTCTGATAGAGAACCCCTGTAATTCACTACTCAATGAGGAAGATGGAACCCCGATTGGCAAAATGGCTTACAAATAACTCATCTGAACCCAAAGCCTTTGACAGAGTTAGTCCCACAGTTACTCCTAGTTTTTACGTCATCAGATCTTTCATAATCCTAAGATTAATATCGTTGGGACCACTGGACTTATGTAGTTTGACATAGTGAAATATTAGTGAGAAAACTTTTTTCTCAATATCCATGATATCTATCGATGAAACGCAATTTCTGTAATCAATATGCGGTCTTTAAACATGGTTGATAAAAAGCACATTGCTAAAATTTTTTAATGAAGCTTCAGCCCTTTCAACTTCCCAACCTCCCAATGTCAACGAAATTTGAGCACCAGAAGTGGCAGGATCCCATCCTTTATCTGAGATCGTCTCTTTATATATGAGAACAAACATTCCGGTTTATTTTCAGAATCCCCAACTAGTTATTTTCTGCGTGACAGTCCGAACTTAACTATCAACCTTTTACATGAGTCCCTAGTCTTACGATAATTGGGCCTGTACTGTTTAGAATCTTCAAAGACAAACATAATCCAATACAATATCCTACGTCCAAGAAGTTTCTCGACCTTTGTAATCAGTTATGTCGGGTAGTTATTTGGTCTTTGTGGTGTGAAGCACGATTTAAATAGGGACGTAAGTAAACCAAGTGTATATTTAAATATAGATCATGTTTGTTGAGCTCGTATTAATCGACCCGTCTGTTGTAGCAGCAGTGTGCAAAATTGAATACATCCAGTCGGTTTCTTTGAGATTAATACCAAACTCTGTAATTTGGACCATAGCAATTTGTATGATTCTAATAATCACATACTTTTCTCATTCAGAAAATCGAGTGATTCACTTTATATTCAAAGGCGATTATATCTGTAGAGTGGTACTTTTTACGTTTCTGTGGTTGACACTGGACGCACCAAATCCATCATTCCACTTAGAAAGTTGAAATCATTAAATCTCGATGCTATAATCAAGCCTACCAAAGTTTCTACTTTGAGCATTACAGGCCATAAACTTCCTGTTTTCTGGTGTTGTAATTTGTTGGTTGGAGACAATAAATCTTCGATCCTAATTTGTGAATTTCTCATCACTCATTGCGAACTGTCTATCCTGCGTCTAGAAAATTTAACAAAGATTCAGGGACCTTGTAGTGCCGCGATTCGTTAATCGTTTACTTCGATAACCGTTATAATTCTAATCTCAACGGTGCGTAAAATCAGAAGACAAAGGATAGCAAAAACTACAGTTTATTGTCGAATAACTCAGGTTAGAAAGTTAACAACACCTGAGCGAATATCAACGAGCGAGTGAGCGGCAAGCGAGCAAGTAAACAGGCGAATAAGCGAAGGAAGCGAACGAGGAGCAAGCGAGTGAATAGCAAGCAATTACATAGGCAATTTATAGTCAAATTTAATAAGGGCACAGCAAAGCAAAACAAAGGCTGATAATAATATTTGCGTGCGTACATATATGGGGAGGAGTATGAGTCATCGAGTGATATTTAAGTAGTCAACATTTCGGATAGAGTGTCATGTGCTTTAGTGGTATAGCAGTGTAAAGAATATGCAAATTGTTACTATCCAAATGACGATGTCTGTTAAGTAAGTTATAAAAAGGGCTTAACCAAAATTGGCTATAATCGAAATTGATTGTAGGATGGTTGCTATATAACTCCCCCCTGCAAACAAAGATATATGAAAAAAATGTCTGTGTTTGCATAAAGTACAGTAAATTGAATAGCGTAGTTACAACCATTTGAAGATATAGGCTTGTACAAAATTAGAATGAAGTTAATGTGCATTTAGTTCGTGCCCGTCCGTTAGGCTATACAAAATAGCGGTAAGATATAGAAGGAATATGGTATCGCTTCGAAAAAAATTACACGTATAAGCGTAAGGGTGTACATAATCTGTGCCGAGTTTAATAGTGTTTAACATGAGTTTAATAATCTATATGTATACAATGAAGAGGAAGAATTATAATTAATATTCGAAATAGCAGAAAATTATCAGTAAAAGATTGTAGCGACATAACGTTGCGGCCATCTTACTCTGCGACCAGACTTTGTCGTTATCAGAGTCTCTTCTTTTTGGTGCGCTAGCGTCGTTGATTCTTGAGATTCGTGTTTCGTCGGTGTGATCGTCTTCGAGAGGCTTGTGCTTGTCGATTGAAAATCGCTATCGATGAAAGCTGGTTTCACTCGATCGATGCTGATTACATCTGTCTTTCCAGCTTTTTCTATCGTAACTGTCTTATCTGTCTTCGTAATCACTCCAAATGGACCTTCATAGTTCGGCTGCAGAGGTGGTTGTACATTGTCTCTTCTAATGAATACGTGCGTGCTATTATGTAGTTGCTGAGGTACGAACACTCGTCGTTTTTGTAGTCTGGGAAGTGCTATTTTTAGGTCGTTCATGTGTTTCTTCAGGCGTTGCACGTAGTTGGCTACATCGGTCGGGACGCTTTTATCTGAAGCGAAAAATTCTCCGGGTAAACGTAAAGTAGTTCCATATACCAACTCGGCTGGACAACATCCCATATCCTGTTTAATTATTGTTCTTAAACCTAACATGACTAAGGGAAGCTTATTAGCCCAATCGTTGTTGACAATGACAGATGTAAGGGACGCTTTCAACTGCCTATGTAGGCGTTCAACCATTCCGTTTGCCATTGGATGGTAGGATGTCGTTCGTATACGTTTAATTCCGAGGAGTTCTGCAAGCCGCTGGAAGAGTCGACTTTCGAATTGAGCTCCTCTATCGGTCATGATAATTGCCGGTATACCATAGTAAGAAATCCAATTTTCGATAAGGGCTTTGGCTACGGATTCGGCTGAGGTGTCTTTTATTGGCACCGCTACAGGCCATCGGGTAAATCTATCGATGCATGTAAAAATATAGTTGTACCCATTCGAAACTGGCAGTGGTCCCACGATATCGATGTGTATATGCTCAAATCGAGTGTCTGGCTGTGAAAACGAACCCATTGGCGAGCTAGTATGACGATGTACTTTGGCTCTTTGACATTTCATGCATGCTTGCGTCCAATTTCGTATATCGCGATTCATTTTCGTCCATACGAAACGCTCACTGATTAATTTCATCGTGGCTTTTATTCCAGGGTGCGATAAGTTATGGATACTTTCGAATACTTTCCGTCGCAATGGTTTAGGAATGAATGGGCGAGGTCGGCCTGTCGACATGTCACATATTACTTTCGCGTTGCCGAACTGAACATCTTCGAATGATAATGACGTCGTGTCATCGAATCTTAGCTTGTTTAGTTCGATGTCTGTCTCTTGTAACTTCGCGAGACCGTGATAATCAATTCCATTTGTAATAATCGCGTTTATCGTTGTTCTGGACAACGCATCTGCCACTTCGTTACTATTACCTTCAATATACTGTATGCTAGATGTAAATTGGGAAATAAATTCTAATTGTCGAATTTCCCTCGGCGAATAGTTATCCTGCTTGGCGTTTAATGCTTTCGTGAGGGGTTTATTATTATTTTTTTTTTATTATTATTCACAAACACTTTATGGGTACATAAGTGCTGTGAAGAAACCATTTCGGGTTTCTTCAAAAATGCAATAATACACAATTTTCAATAATGTTAACATTACATATGCCATGTTTGAGAAAGGAAGGAAAAGTAAAATAAAATATTAATAATAGAATAGTAACAATAGTAATAATAAATGAGGTTCTGAGTAATTAGCAAGAATCTTGAACTGATTTGAAGAAGGAAAGGGAGAAACCAAGGAAATAGAAATAAAAGAGACGCGGAAAATGTAAATATCTTAACGCAGAACAAGAATAAACAACTATGTATGTATAGCATAATGAGTAATAAAAATAAAACAAAACAGAATAAATTAATAAGTAAATAACTTATTATTGCAGTAAGATATGACGTTAGAATAAATGTTTGTGCGTGTACAGTCATAGTTTTGGGTGATGCCATGAAAGTCTCAATTAAGTGCAAAAGATAATCTATATGTATGAGTCGTGTATATACATAGGGAAGATAAAACGAGTCTGATAAGTTGAATTCAACGTAACTCAAGTTATTGTCTCAATCCAAAGCTTCGTAATCTTAAGAATAATATTTATTTAGAAGGAAAAAAAAGGAGAGAGAAAAGAAATGAACACATGGTGAAAGGGTCCAACCATGACCATAATAGTGTAATGGGTATAGAATTTTGAGGTGAACGAATAATTTTAAAATAATAATAACAACAATAATAAACCCTTACGGATAAATACGTGTAGATTTATGTAACAGTATACAGAGTGAAACCGGGTATTAGTATAAACATTAGTGCAATAATAATAATTTATAATGATGCTATCATAGTCATAATTAATTGCAAGGAATAATTAAATATAAATTTCTATATGTTATATATATGTTGTGAATATTAAAAAAAAAATTATTTGTTTAAGTGGAACATAGGGTTTTTGTTTTTCATTGTAGACTTTGGATGTTTAGGAGTAAAACATGTTTAGAAGGACAAGAAGAGATGAAAAGAATATCTAATGTGTCGAAAGACCAATAATGATATTAATAACAGTAATAATTATAAATACGAACATAAGCAGACTTCATATATTAAGATGAATAAAAGTGAAATAGAATAGACATGAAAAGTTTCAAAGGTTTCACTTTGCTTTTCAGTCAGTTAGATAGATGACGGACCTTTTTTGTATAAATCATTGTTAAGCACGTTAATATTCAATAGGTGACACAATCCACTTTCGGAAAGAAAATCATCAAGAAGACTTCGGAACCGGATTATAGTTTCACTGCATCGGAGGTTCATTGGCAGTCTATTCCACATGGTTGAGTAGCGAATAACGAAAAAATTCTGGCGTAAATTTGTGTGGGTTTTTGGAATCGTTAGAATTTTTTTTATTGCGTAGATTGTGGGACGGTATCATAGAGTATGAAGGGGTAGATAGCGAAGAGTAAGAAATACCGTTAAGAAGCCGGTAGAGAAAGATAAGGTTTAATTTGATACGCCTGATCCAGAGAGGTTCTAGTTTGAGTTGTTGACATCTTTGGTGATAGTCTTTGTTGTCAGAATACCCCAAAACAGCTTTGGTGAACCTTCTTTGAACACCTTCAATTTTAATCAGGTCATTATGCCTGCAATTACTGTAAACTAAAATACCATATTCAAGAATTGGTAAGATACATTTTCTGTATAATAATAATCTCGATTCGGTATTATTGAAATTAATCATTATGAATCCGATGAGCTTTGTAGCTTTGGGTACATGAGATGCAATGTGTTCAGAAAAGTTCAGACTGTCGCTATATCTTAAACCCAAGTCATGAACAGTGTTGAGAGGTTTCAGTGTATGTTTGTGTATAGCCAGATTTAGGTTAAGGCAGCGGCCGATGTTAATAAATCCACTTTTGTCAACATTAAGTGGCAAATTCCACGAGATAGTCCGTTCGTACAACTTGTTAATTTCTTCTTGGATTACCGTTGAAATATAGCTTTCTTTGGTGGGAGATGAGAATGAATAAACCACTTCTAGATCATCGGCAAAAAGAAAAGGTTTACCATATTGAAAGAGGGAGCAAACGTCATTGATAAAAAGGAGAAATAGTAATGGACCAATTACACTTCCTTGTATAACCCCACTGGTTACATTCACAGGTTTGGAGTAGCAAGATCCAAAGCGGACAATTTGGCTACGTTCTTCTAAAAATGACTTGAGCCAAGATAAAAGGGGATTCTGTATTCCATATGAAGAGAGTTTTAGAAGAAGAAGTTTGTGTGAGACGCTGTCGAAGGCCTTACTAAAGTCAAAGTACAGAATTATCACAGACTGACCAACATCTCTTCTCTGGGTAATTTGATCGAAAAATTCCAGGTGCGATGTGAAGCATGAGCGTTTGGTCATAAACCCGTGTTGGGATGGGCTGATCAGATTAGCCGAAAGCAAAAATGATAATAGCTGTTTGTGGATGATTTTTTCCATAGTTCTTGACAGCACGGATGTCAAATTAATTGGTCTGTAGTCAACAATATCACTGCGTGATCCGGTTTTGAATCTGGGGGTGTTAAGAGATGTTTTCCATACAGATGGATAGGCCCCATATTCCATAGATAGGTTGAAAAGTTTTAAACAAAATAATGGAAATTCTCTACTACCATATTTCACAAATGATGAGGGAATCCCGTCAGGTCCACCGTCATAGGACTTTTTCAAGGCAGTTATGGCCTGCTTGATATTGGAGGGTACGAAATCAATTTTCGACAGGTGTCTGCACGTCAGCATTGGAAATGTATTGATACAGCTTTCAGTTCTAATGTTATAGCACTGCGAGAAATGCTGACTGAATTGTTCGTAAATAATGTCGGGGTCATCAATAATTCTTCCGTTAACTATGAAGAATTTGGTCACGCCAAGAGAATTTGACTTCACACGCGATTTAAAAAGCCGAAGTATTGATAATTCTGGGTTCTTATTACCTAGGGCTTTATTTTCTATATCCATAAAATACTTGCGTTTAGATGAAGCACTCTTGTCAATTAACTTAAGTATACTCTGTAGTGTATACAAATCATTATGCTTGTGGTAACAGTGTTTTAATTTCCTTAGCTTTCTTTTAAAAGTTTTAAAATTATTCTGGCCCCTATTGGCGTTATAAGCCACATGGCTAATAATTGGAGCAGTGTAGTCGAGGCAGTGTATCAAGTTGTGGTATAGGTCAGAGATCTCAATGTCAATATTATTTGTGGTAAAATAAGTTTCCCATGGTAAACAACGAATAAGACTTTCAGTCCGTTTCCAGATTTGTTGATCAAAATGTCTACTCTTGTACATCATCCCAGCTTTAGAATTCAATTGTATGGCGTCGAAAGAATGAATGATACACAATATTACTCTGTGATCACTCTTAAAAAACTCTTGACCAATATGCACTGAGATAGAATCTATGTTGATTATAAATAGTAAATCAAGTATATTATTCCTTCTAGTCGGTTGTCGGACCTGTTGGACCCATCCATAAAGTTCTAGTGTTTCAACTAACTTGTCATGTCGACCTGAAACCGGAGTCGAATCTCATGTAATTTTTGGCAGATTAAAGTCACCTCCGATAATTTTAAAAGTATGCGGTTGGTGTGAAGCAATTGAAAAGATGTTTGTTAGTAATCTGTCAAACCTAGAGTCTGCATGTGGTGGTCTGTATATGCATCCCACCAGTAGATAATTCTGAGATCCACAGTTTACAGTAACCCAGGTGGAGTCGTCTATAGCATCAAGGGATTTATCCTCAAATTTGCAGGCCTGAATATCCAAACGGACATAGATAAGTGTACCGCCCCTTAATCCATTACATCTATCGGTTCTAAAGAAAACATAGTTATCTATATGCAGGGAGTGATCGGATATAGATGAATTGCACCACGTTTCCGTAATAAGTACAATAGTTGGATTTACAAGCAATAAAAGGGTCTTGAGGTGAGTAATTTTATTGGGCAGAGAGCGGGCATTGAACGAAAGAATAAGAAATTGAGAATTACCACGGTGAATCAGGTTAGAGTATAAATCACAATCGGTATTTACATGAATACTCGTAGGATTAGCTAAGGTGAGAGTTGTGTTGCGATTGGAAATAGATTCAACAACTTTGTCATCATTTGAAGTATGTTTATTGTTGCCGGCAGAAAAGCCGGCGGAAGTACAAAAAAAGTCTTCTCACTATTATTGGATATAACATTTGGTAAAGGAATAGTATTCATATTGGGAGCCGGACCAAGAAGGCTATCAGGTCTATGTGTGCGACCAAGTGGCCGTTTACAATTTAGATTGCTATTTATACCTGACGTATAGGGAACATGTTCTAAACGCTTATTTCCAAAGTTTGTGGTTGATTTTGGCTCCTTCGTAATTTGAGGAGAGTCGTGTGTTGTTAAAGATGCTTGAGATTGTTTGCTAGGTTCGAGTATATCGACGTTAAGCGTGTGGTCAGGCAGATAATTTTTATGACCAGTTTTCCCGTTATCCGTTGCACAGTCACTGTAACTGGTTGTTGCACTAACAGCGACTTGGACTGTGTTATGCCATTCGAAATCAATACAACTACTTAGGGTTGAATCTAAGTCAACATTCTTAAAAGGATGGGCATCACCTACATTGGGACTACTTTCTTTTGGGCTTTGAACTTTAGGAGATTCAGGAGAGTTTTTCGGTGGTTGCATATTCGTAAAGTTAGATGTCCTCTTAGGATCGGACTTAATTTTATGACCTTTAGGATTATGATACGCTTGGGTGTTTGATGCTGGTAGTCTGTGGTTATCTCGGCCTGCTTTTCGTTGGCATGGTGTTCTATCTGGTAGAATCTTAATATCTTTGAAAATCTGTTTCTGCTTCAATGAATTGGAGGAGTTTAAAAACTCACTAGCGTCTACAGATGAGTTGAATTTGAACAAGATCGGTGAGTGCATATCAGGGTGGCTTCTTTTTAATCTTGAGCATACACATGGTACGTGTGTCATATTGCTGGCTCTAAGCAGACTAGTTTTGATATTTTTAAGGGCATATGAGTCCGGTATATTAAACACAATTGCATTGCTAGATCGCCTTATTCTTTCAAATACCTTTGATGCAACACGATCTAAGAAGTTATTGATGTCATTCATTCGATCTAGAGTCTCTGTGAGGTTAGGGTTGATGAGATACTTGAGGGGATTGAGAATGTTCATGTCAACTTGCAGTCTTTTTATATCATTCCTATGGTTGCAGTTGTGATTATCATCATTGTTTACCAACAGAGTCTTCAACACGTCTGGAATGGAGATAACTGGTAAAAGCTTGTCTGCTTCCGGATGAACGGAGTAGCTCGTCTCATTGAAACTGTCAGTAGCAATTTTAGATTGTGTAGTTTTCCTACGTTTGGCTGGATGCCTACAAGCAGGGGCCTTTATTTTCTTTTGTTGCATGATAAAAAAGTGGCGTATAACAGATGGATTGAACAAAATATTGGGAATAGAGATGAAAGAAAGAAAAAATCAATGTCGAGGACTGAAGTCTAGTAATCAAAACCTATGCTTAACACAAGGGTGGATGTATCGAGAGGATCGGTGAAAGTGTAGAAAAACAATGGATAAGAATAGCAGGAAGGTATTAGTGGTGACAAAATATACTGTCATAAAAAATAAATAAATAAACCTATGACAGACTCACCAAATTGGACAGGTGATTCCGGAAATTAAGTGAGTTATATTATCCAAATACGATTTTAATGAAAGTATATGGAATAGTGAGTACAGTGCTTTGTCATACACGATTATATATATTTCTAGATATTAGGTAGAGATCCGAATAAATCCTGTAAATACATAAAGTACGTGTGTTGTAGCATGCAAACACGATATAATGAATAGAATACAAAAATGAAATTATATTCCTCGCCGAATATGATTATATACGGTTTTTGGAATGACAGAGGAAGGTTATATCGTATAGCCACAATGAATTACAATTATTTGATTATGAGTTATTGTATGAATATGATCATATATACCATCAATAAGTTAAAATTAAGATCTTATCGTATAGCATAAAATTTGCAGCTTAAACGTGAACAGATTAGAATTGGGTTGTCTTCCGTAATTCCAAGAAAAGATAATCCATCCAGCTCAGTGAGAATCCTAGAAAAAAGAAAAATGAAGACCACGGCCAAAAAGTAACGACCCCTTCGTAGCGCGCGCGCTTCTTCAGTCCTTTTATGAGTCTATATACACTGTGAAAATGGTACCCTCTATCATATGTCGGAAATGCTTGATTACCAAGTAAATCGCTAATAGTTCTCTTCCGAACGTACTGTACCTCGTTTGTGTAGGATTTAATCTCTTCGAGAAAAATGAAATTGGTTCCCATGTACCGTTTACTAACTACTACAGTACTGCTCCCACTGCTATGTTCGATGCGTCCGTCATGACGGCTAGTGGCGCTTCGCTCTTTCATCGAACTAATATCATTTTCTCATGAAGTGCTCGCTTAGCGTTCTCAAAAGCCTGTATGGCCTCTGTCGATAGACGGAATGTTCGGGTATTTCCTCTCAAAGCGTCCGTCAATGGCTGTAGTATTGTTGCGCAGTTTGGAACGAATCGCCTATAATAGTTTATTAGTCCCAAGAATCGTCGTAACTTTTTTTGTGACTCGGGCAACGGATAATTACGAATAGCAGCAACTTCTGCTGGAACTGGCATGATACCTTGAGAATTTATCATATGACCTAAGAATTGCAATGGTTTCTTTCCAAATTCACATTTCTCCACGTTAATAGTGACGCCATGTTCTTGAAGTCTCGTGAATAACTGTCGTAGATGTTGTAGATGTTCTTCCACAGTAGCGCTAGCTACTAATATATCATCGATATATGCGTATACCCCTGTCAAACCTCTAACAACCTGATCAATAAATCGCTGAAAGGTTTGGGCTGCATTAGTTAGTCCGAATGGCATTCGCAAAAACTCAAATAAACCAAATGGAGTGATTACAGCCATTTTCGGTATATCTTCTGGGGCCGCTGGAATGTGGTAGTACGCCCGAACAAGATCAATTTTCGAAAAAATCGTAGCACCTTCCATTTCGGTAGTGATGTCATGAATATGTGGCACTGGGTATCTATCTGCTATCGTATGCTTGTTAATGGCTCTATAATCTCCACATGGTCTGATTTCTCCATTCTTTTTGGGAACCATATGTAACGGAGATGCCCAGGGGCTATTAGATGGCCTTATGATACCAAGTTTCATTGATTTTTCGAATTCCCGTTTCGCAATGTTTAACCTTTTTGGGTCCAACCTTCGAGCTCTTACTCTAGTCGATGGACCTTTCGTGACGACATGGTGCTGTACTGTATGTTTAAGATCTTTGTTGTCGTATGATGACCTCGTTAAATCGGCGAACTTATTTAGAAGTGATTTATATTGCTCGTTCTTATCTTTCGACACTACTAAATTCATAGATACATGATCGGTGGTCACTCCTCTTATGACTACTGAGCGTTCTCCATTCACTAGTTGGTTTCGTCGAGAATCTACTAATAGGTCAAAATTCTTTAAGAAATCGATACCAATTATGGGTACGGAAACATCAGTGATCACAAATTCCCAGCGAAGTGAAATATTACGGCCGAAATTCAAGGTTAGTTTTCGCTTGCCATATGTCTTTATGTCGGATCTATTCGCTGCTTTAAGAGTTAGCTCAGTATCGATATTTTGTTTTTCGTTGCTCAATGGAGGGACGACGCTTATCTCTGCTCCCGTGTCTACTAAAAATTGCGCGCCCGTTACTCTATCCTGAACATAGAACAAACGATTGCTCCTGGGAGCTGCGTTAATTGTCGTAGTCGTTACTGAGAATCGGTGGGATCGTTTAAATTTGCATGGAGACCTGCATTTTCGAGCTCTGTAGCCAAATATTTGGTGGTACCAGCATATAGCAGGATCTGGTAGTCCCTTAGAAAATGATCGGTTTCTATCTCTTGATCTACTGCGCGACCAACTTCTTTTCCTGTCGTTGTGATTTAGACTCGTTAGTTTGTGGCATAGCGCATTAATTTCCTTTTGCAAGGCCTCGATTCTTTCGTCAACTGTGGAGTTGAGTGTTTGTGGAGTCGCGTGTCTCGTTCTCTCGTAAATCTTATCGGCTATTTTAGCGATGTTGTCTATGTCTACATCGCTATCTCCAACAGCGAGGATCTGCTGTACGTTCGGTGGGAGTCGTCGCAACCATAAGTGGTAAAATATATTTTTATCCACATTTCTCTCTCCAATTACGCTGCTCATATACGTTTTTAACTGCGAAGGCGTTCTATCTCCGATTTGAACTTCACTGAGCAATTGCTCGACAGCTTGCCGGTCGTTTAACGAGAGAGCTTTTATTACTGCCTGTTTCAATACGTCGTACGGATTTACTGCATCCGGCTTAGTTAGGACCTCTCGTACATTGTCTGCTACTTCATCTGGAAGTAGTGAGCTTGCATAGCCGAACTTATGTCGCTGTAAAATAATACGATTGGCTACGAAGTAATTTTCAAGTCTAATAAACCAGAGTTGACGATCAGTAACATTAAAAGAGGGAATAATAACATTAATAACTCCCACGGATGGTGACTGTGAAAGATCGATTGTTTCGTTATTTAAAGACATTACTAATGATAATAATAAATTAAATAGTATGCGAATATAACGTAATTGTCACTGAGAGAAATGAATCGATGAAAACAATGATAACAACAAATGGTACAATTTATAACATAGAACGGACTTACTGAATTGCACCAATATATCAATTGTTCGTGAATAATCGTTATTTATTATGAATATTATCGTTAAGTTCAATAATGTTTATGGGGTAATGTACGTGCGATTAAAATTGTGATATAATAAATCCACAATTATGATTATAATCCAGATAATAATTCGAATAGAAACAGAGTATGTTGAATTTTCGAAATGAAATTATCTCGTCGAAAATTGTTTTGCGTTCGCTCGGCGAGGCATCCAATTCTGTAGCGCCGCGATTCGTTAATCGTTTACTTCGATAACCGTTATAATTCTAATCTCAACGGTGCGTAAAATCAGAAGACAAAGGATAGCAAAAACTACAGTTTATTGTCGAATAACTCAGGTTAGAAAGTTAACAACACCTGAGCGAATATCAACGAGCGAGTGAGCGGCAAGCGAGCAAGTAAACAGGCGAATAAGCGAAGGAAGCGAACGAGGAGCAAGCGAGTGAATAGCAAGCAATTACATAGGCAATTTATAGTCAAATTTAATAAGGGCACAGCAAAGCAAAACAAAGGCTGATAATAATATTTGCGTGCGTACATATATGGGGAGGAGTATGAGTCATCGAGTGATATTTAAGTAGTCAACATTTCGGGTAGAGTGTCATGTGCTTTAGTGGTATAGCAGTGTAAAGAATATGCAAATTGTTACTATCCAAATGACGATGTCTGTTAAGTAAGTTATAAAAAGGGCTTAACCAAAATTGGCTATAATCGAAATTGATTGTAGGATGGTTGCTATAACCTCTTACTGGCCACTGAAGACGGTTTTAATGGAGTGCTTGATAACTTGCTATCTACGATATGGAAGTGAGAAGAAATATGCACGACACCAAATCTCTCTCATTATCATGGGACAGCAAGAAATTCGGAGACCTTTAAAACAAACGCCAATTCTAATACTGTTGTAAAATTAAAATATCCGGAAAGGTGAGTAGATAAAGTCTTTTGGTGTAAAATTAACGGACCTATCGCATAAGAAACAATGATGAAGCTGCTTAGATGAAAAGTCCCTTTTCCACAAACTATGAAAGGCCTTCTACAAGAGGTCGGTAAATCTAGGGTTTATATGCAAGCAAGTCCCAACAACCGAATACGTTAATAGGACCCAGGCGAATCTTTTCATAATTTGTTTGTTAATCATAATACTAATGAGTATATTTTGATCATACATAGTCTTTGCACAATATATAGCCGGTCAGAAATATGATGAACCTAGGGAGAAGTACAATCAGTTGCAGAAATTAAGATTCCCATTTAAGCTGTCATGGTATTTTTGCGGATTTGTTGTTAAGAGTTTTCCTGAACTCGTTCCGCTTGTCAGTGAGTCAGAGGAAGGCTGTATTGAACCTTTGTAATGTTGTTTATCTGATTGTCCGGTTCTTCTTTGACTTTAGCTTCATCATGGCCACAACCAGGTGGTGACCTGAAGTAACGTCAGCACCTCTCCTTTTTCTCACGTCTTCCATTGACCTTATGAATTTTTTACTGTTATAAATATGATCGATCTGGTTTTCCGTGGTGTAACCTGGTGAGACCCATGTAGCTTTTTGTATGCGTTTGTGTGGGAATATTGTGCCGCCTATAACCATTTTGTTGAATGCACGTTTATTTGAAAATCTGTTACCATTCTCTCTCCCATTCACTCCATATCGTCCCACTATATCTTCATGACCATGGTTCTCCGTCCCAACTTTGCCGCTTAGATCTACCATCAGCATTATCAGGTCTTTTCCTGAGCACTTCGCTATGATGGATTGCAGTCTCTCAGAGAGCTGATCTTTATCGACGTCGTTGTTATAGTTGTTTGGTGCACAAAATCGGATAACACTCTTCGTGATTCCCTTCTTCTTTCTTTTGAATGATGCTTTGACGATCCTGAATCCATAAGATTCCCACTCAATAAATGCATTTCGTGCTTCTTTGGACAACATCAGAGCAGCTCCCTCAGTGTGTGGATCATTCGCTTCCTCGTGGCCAGAGTACAGTAACAGCTCACCTGAATCTATCCTTTGCTGTCCATGTTCGGTCCAACGAGTTTCGCTGATTCCGAGCACTGCCAAGTTGTATCCTTTCATTTCCGTAGCCATTTAACGATCTTTTTTCGTCGATCCTGATTCAGATTCATTCATTTGTATAAGATGTTATTGTTAATCGCTTGCATCACACTCATGTTAACCTAATCAACCAAAGTAATCTAAAACTGTGATTATGCATGATCGTGGGTTGATGGAAACCCCAGTGAACCGTTTAAGAGACAGACTAGAAGAGGTCATGGATACGTTGGGTTCAAGGTCGCCACAAACAATAATCGCCTGCTTATTTACCCGAAATTAAATCAGAAGTCAGAGACGATGCCATGAGATAATATTTTTGAAATAGAGTTTCATCCATCGTAATGTATGGGATCTAAGAAGATTAGTTGATACAAGGGAAACGTAGTACAGCGTACATTCACAGAACCGAGCGCCCCCAACTAGTGATCTGTTCAGTGAGACAAATAATGTTAGTATCAATGCTAAAGACTCACAGAGTTATTTGTTTTCGGAGCTTCTTTACGTCTGCAAACTAACTGATAGTACATTAAATTGCAAACAATATGAGTTCCCAGCCAGCCCCTGAAGTGGATAGAGGTCAGGTTCCCGAGCCCATTTTCTGAATAGTTTTATCTACAACTGAAATATTTTGGTCTCATCATACAAATGAAAGTGAAGCCGAAATGACGTAGCCTAACTAATACTTCATCAGGTCAATGACTTTATATTTTCAAATAGTCTTAATTCGCCAATTACATTAGATAATCGATCCTTAGGAGAAACCCTTAGGTATATTCCAAGAAGTTGGATCCGGAAATAATGAATTCTTTTAAAACTAGATGTGGTTCATCGACCATTAAAACAGATCAATTCTCCCAGTACCCAACGTATGCGCAGTCTACTTGCCGTAAGCTTATAAAAAATTACTCCCACCAGACATATTGTTGAGGATGAAGGTTAAGATTAGAGAACTCTTAGTTTCATCCCTGTTGTGCCATCAACTAGGGACGCACATACAGAATAACCTCACCCCTTACTTTAGATTTTCCGTTGTTAAGAAACAAGCACAAGTTAGGTGAAACAAACTCCTGGCCCGAAGTAAAGATTTCATGTGCCAGTAATCCTACCATATGAACATAGTCTTCTTTGCTTAACTAATACAACTCATCTGCTTTAATTGACTAACATGTGAGGCTCGTGCACATTTGAACGAGAGTGTCAAAGGTATTATAGCAATGATTTAGAAAATGTATAGTCATATGATTTGTGGAGTATTCCGTCCTAGTACTGTGTTTCCACAACTCTTGTATTAAAGGCGACAAAGATGCCTTCACAAGAGACTTTTGTAGTATAACTTTAGAGAATTCTTTTAGCTTGTTTGACAATAGGATTTTGAGCATAAGTGTTAACGGTTTCACACCACACCATATACAGTTTCGAAATATACTGTTTTGTCCTTTATTTTAGATACATAGTAATATTGCAATCAGAGGCATCAGTTTAAATAACTTTCCTGCAGTCTTTCAAGAAGAAACCTGATACACACTTAGAACCTCAGGATAGCATTTCATAATAATCTACTAACAATTCTCCTACTTCTGAATGCGAAAGTTCCGTGAAAACCTATTTCGGTTCGATCGTTTATGAAACGCAATACTGGAAGCAGTAGTGATGACCCTTTTTGATGAAACGTTTAAAAGAATTCTTGACTCATCCCTTAATCCTATGGGTAATCAGAGGACTACTATAAGTTCTACCCGTTGATCAATCCTTTTATTATTTAAATTGTCTTGTCACTCAGTCCTATGAGAAAAATAACAAGAATCATACCTCTACGTGACAAAGAACGCTTTCTGACTACATAGATACAAATCCTAAGTAATTTATAACCACATTAATTTACGGCAAAATATGCAATCTCTAAACAAGTGTAATATATCAGATTAAGGAAATGATAGAATTAATATGAATACTATGAACTTTAGGTACGAAAGTAAAATTTTATTGGAAGTAAGTCCTCAATATGCTTGGAGAAAATCTTCATTTAGTGAATTTTAAGTTAAACGGTCTTAGGAGTGAATACTACCAGGACCTGTCTAGTAAGTTGTCATCACGGGAAGTTTCAAACCTAAATACTTGTAGTCTAGCAAATATATTCTATGAGCTAGGAGTATTGGTGAATGAATTAGTCACTTATTAAAACTAGGAGCGAAACGCCGGTAATTCAAAACACTGAAGTCACTTCATAATTATTGGGGTAAACCTACTTAAGAAGTCATTGGAATAGATGAACGAAAGGTAACGACGTTGTTTTGTACACGACTGACAATATAAATATCTGTTCCTTTGTTTGTGAATCTCGTGATAATGGGACCTATTAAATTACCAGCTGTGAACTCACCCTTGAAGGTTGTATGTCTATACTCGGTGTCATCTGTCGTATCTGACTCAATGTAGTTGGTTTTACTTTGGAGCACATTAATCTGTGGTGTATTGAAGCAAAGAAACTATGATATTATTGGTAGTTTCTGATCGTACTCATTTCGCTGAAAAAAGCACAATTTCACGCTAATAATGTATGTCTTGCTGCCTTTGTTTTGCGACTATTACACAAGAATATTCCTTAGTACTTCCCTGAATTTCTTGGCCTGTCACATTCGAAATCTGTGTTGCGACAAATATATTTCGGGACGATGTATGTAGTCCTATTCGAATAGCCGTATGAATTTTGAGGCGACGATTACGTAAAGAAGTCACTCAATCATAAATAAACCTAATACAGTGTCTTTTTCGCATAGTGAAAGTTTGAGGAATAATTGTTAGATAATTCATTCTTTTAAGTGGCTTAAAATAACTTTGACAGATGCTTCTGAGTCAGTTGTCCAACAATTCGGACAAGCCATATATTCTAGCCTACAATCGTAGATATATGCTTATACCACTTGACCACCTGTTACAATACACTACAACTCAATAGAATGAGACTGCCCAAATTACATAATCTTACATTGAGGCAACATTATGAAATGATTTGTTTACCTATCCCACTCGAATCCAGTAATCTAGCTGTTGAGCTTCCGAAATGCATCTTAAGTACAAAATGTTGACAGCAGATTAATAAGGTGTAACCAGTAACGTCCTAATTGAATCATGTCTCTTCCCTCATAATGTTGGTTAACTAATCGACGTTATTCATGTTAGTCGATCAACGACTTGTAACCCAGTAACTATTTTTCTATGGATGGGATAGTTGAAATGAGGAATTGTCAGTTCAACAACTCTATAATCCCACTGAGTTTGTTACCATTACATGAGCCCTTCATACGTTCGGACAGAAATGTGCCTGTCTGACAGACTGTGGTAGAAATGCACATGTGGTCACATTTCCTAAAACGTAGCATGTAAAGTCTGGCCAGAATCATCATCAGGAGTTGGGAATTCGAATGACAGATGAACAAGGGCGGACCTAGACAGATGGGAACTGAATTTACCATAGTAAGATCTTCTATGACCACATAAGACCCAGCCCTTCGGTATGTAGATTATAAATTTACGAAAGATTTGACAGATTACCCTATTAACACTCGCAGATGAAGATTAGTAGAATGCTAACTGGAAGTCTGTAAGACATCCTACTCTTAAAGTGATCGCCCTAGTAACTAATAATTAGCAACAGCACCGAGAATTATTATCAAGACACTGTATCTCAACTCTACAAAAGAATCGTGTCTTCAATCTTCCACTTCAGAGTTTGGATTAATTCGCAGGAAGTTGACAAAACTCTTATTGGGAGGTTTGATCAGGTACATACATAGTCTCGACTACCACTAAGAATATTCTGGACATTGTTTAAGTTTTGTAATTTGGAATAGTCCTATGAATTCAGTCAGTAGACCCACCAACTGAAATGAATGAATCTACAAGCCTGCTCACTTACTTTGATTACTATACAGGACGGTATACAAAGCCAAAAAATACATCATAATGAACACGAATCAATGAAAGAAATCTTTAGTCCCTGAAGGCATTCAACACTTTGTTTAAAAAGCAACACAAAAATAAAAAGCTTTATTCTGGCAAAAGATGATCATGACGATACGGTAGTTGTGTACACAAGCTTTTTGCCAATAGGAATAAAATCACTGCCAGTCTTCAGAGTTACGGTGGATGATTCATCGACTACAAAACGAGCTGTTGATTGGACGATTTGTAGAGCTTCAATGGGGTATGGAGGAATACGTAAATGTCCACATGTAGGATCAGTAAAACGGTACAATGTTATATTTTTTAAATCTTTAAAAAAATTTAAAAAAAACGGAAAAACGCAAATTAGAAACTAGACTGGAGTAAATAAGAGTAAAGTTGTATTCATAGAATAAATCACTTTGTCTAAGCATCTCAGTAAATTCCGATTGACTCTAGCAATCGCTGCAAACTCCTTTTGGTGGTTATATATTAGAAATCAAGGACTTATATTTATTTATCCAGTATCAAGGACAAACTATAGTTTTACACCGACAGATTTTAGAAGGGATCTGCCAAATGAGTAGTAATCAAAATTCAAATTAATTGTTTAATAAATTTTAAAATGGGCAACGATTTACATGTGAGATAATTACATAGAAGATAATTACATAGAACGTCACAAGTATTTTGGTAAATGAGATCACTTCATATATATATATATATATATATATATATATATATATATAGTAGCCTTACATAGCGTAAGTTTGATTATTATCCAAAAAGATGCCAGATCCGCTACTTTACGGTGTCTTTGTGAGAAAACGATTTAAGTGGAAACGTTTAAGTTGTTAAGTCAATGCTAAGAAATATTGACTGACAGAAGTCTAGTTTTCAAGATTTTTACGAGAACAGATTTGACTGGCAAGCAACAAGGCCTGGTTGTACAATTAATACAAAGTCAAATTTTTATTAGTTCTTTGATCAATTATTCTGTAGAAGTACATGTTAAGGAGTTAGGAAAAAACTTGATGAGCTATCCACAAGTACATTAGTCTGTGTTTATTGGTCAGTTTGAGGCAGTACCATTTCTACATACTCCGACTTCAAGGCCTTAATTTGACTTGAGAACTTTTTACACCGTTTACTATTTACGAATTACAGTTGATTAACCAACAACGGGTTACTTGGCTTTATGCTAAAAATGACCCAGATTTGTATGCGTTATGATTTTTTATAAGAAGTGCATCATGATTTAGTATTTAAAATACATAATGAGGTAAGTTCAGTTTAAAGCATACGAATGTGCTTTTGATCATTTATCTGATGTCCTAACTGGTGTGTTGAGAAAATGACAATTTTTTGAGAGCTATTCATCGTAAAGAATACAATATCCAAGTTTTTAAACTCAGCTATTTTATAATAGCTTTGACTATGCACTTCTTTATACAACTAATACTCAATATATACTCTTGGTGTGTATCTCATAAAAGATGGTTTTGAAATTAAAACTGAATCAAATTAGGAAAAGTCAGGAATTTGGATAATTCAGAAAACAAAATCCAAAAAACGTCTACCTTTACTCAGCAAAGATGGATAGTGGCTAGCAGTAGAATCCAGGATGCGCGTTTCGTCCTATTTGGGACTCGTCAGCTGGATGAACCTGCATCTCACAGTTGATGTTCACTCTGGAACTCGAACCCAGTACCGTTCAATTCAAACGCCATCGCGTTATCCCAGAGTGAACATCAACTCTGAGATGCAGGTACATTTGGCCGACGAGTCCCAAATAGGACGAAACGCGCATCCTGGATTCTACTACCAGCCACTATCCATCTTTGCCTATAATGCTTGTGAGTTAAGGCTATATCGAGGCAATACGCACAGTATACACATATGCCAATAAGAGACTGATCAGTTTCAGTCCTAAACATCAATAGGAAGATTCAAACAATACCAAGTGAGTTTACCTTTACTATTTAACGTAAGTGAACGGCAGAGACTGATTACACGTGAGACCACATCAGTATACGTATCGCCGTCAAAAATGGTAACACCGTTAAGTGTAAAGAGACCTGAACCGACATCCGGATTTAAAAACGTAATGGATGCTGTCGTAGATGGTTCACAAAACAAAATAAGAGGCTCCAAAGGACAAACACTTTCTTCAATACCACTATCATTAGAATCGCATGAGTAGTTAATCTAAAACAATAATAACAAAACGACCGTGAAAATCATCAAATTTAGATATTAAGCGGCAAATGACAAAAGACTTGATGAAAGATTCAGTTAACTATAATGAGAATTTATAATAACTCAAAGATTGAATTAAATTTCCATACACGTTCGACATTTAAATTTTTATACACCACACTTGAATGTCACGAATCTGAATCAGGTAAAAAAAATCGAATTTATTGAAAAATTACAAACTATTAACGCAACGTGATCTTGAGTGCTGTTGAAGGTATGAGGGCAGTTATCATTTCCCGGTTGCCCACACCGTGGAGGGATTCTTCTGGAGGTACTGAAAAGGAAATTGGATTAGAAGTGGTCTTAGTGACCTTAGAGCGTCACTGCAGTGTCCAAAAGACAACTGCTCGAGGTCGGTCACACACGACCTTTTTGTGTTAGCTCCGTACTTGTGGAGACCTTACCATAGGAGACGGATATCCGTGGGATAAGGCGAGGTGTGCATTTTAGGGTAGACCGTTTCTAACCCCACCCCTCCATGTGGAGAGGCAGCATCACTGTTATGCTGGTTGTCTGAAAGAAACACCTTGCAGCTGTCACACCTCTGTACAGTCAGAAGTACGACTTTGCCTTCGGACCTTGGGTTTGCTGCTTTTAGTCTTACCGCTCTTCAACCAACCTGTCTGGCATGGTAGGACCTTGAGGAACGATTGTCCTAGCCAGTACAGCTCGATTGGTTCATCACGATAGGCAAGCCCGACCACCACGTCAAGATGCAGCAACGGTCGGGATTAGTTTGACTAATATAGCATCTAAAATACTGGCCTCAATAATTATCGGGTGCTTAACTAAGACTTATGAAATGCAGACACGAGAAAGTCAGGCTGACTTCATACCTGGTCATGGTTGCATCGACCACATATTCAGATCTTAGAAAAAAGGCATGCTCATTCTTACTTGGCATGGTAGATTTTCACTTTAAAGCAGTATTTGACTCTGTAGACCGAGAGGTTCTGTGGCAGTGCCTGTCATTGAAGGGTGTACCTCAGAGGTACATAAACCTTGTGAAGGCTCTCTACTTGAACACTACCAGTCAAGTCAGAGCTTAGGGAGAACTGTCGTTTGATTTTACAATCTCACGTTGTGTCCAGAAAGACTGTCCACTATCTCCATTTTTCTTCGATTTCATTAAAGACCTCCTACTGGAAATAACGCTCTCGTCGACTGGATTTTCAGGAATCGATCAACTACCGGGAGGTCTACTTATCGACTTAGAAGACGCAGATGACATAGTCCTGTTTGGTGAAGATACTGATAAAATCCACTCTTTTGGCAGCAAGTCTAATCAGCCCTAATGGGTTGGTGTCTGACGAAATCTGTGCACGGATTCAGCAAGCTCGTTTGGCTTTTACCAACTTACGCGACCTGTGGTGAAGGTGAGACAGCCGTCTATCAATTAAGGGACGAGTATACTGCGCAGCAGTTCGCTCTGTTCTACTTTACGGCTGCGAAACGTGGCTATTAAGAGTAGAAGATACTCGTAGGTTACTAGTGTTTAGTAACAGATGTCTTAGAAATATTGCTCGTATCTGCTGGGATCGCCGGGTAAGTAATAGTAGGGGTATTAGGGAATGATGGTAAATCACTTGATGAGGTTGTGAATCTTCATCAACTGAGATGGTTGGGAGAAAGTTAAGGGCAGCCATACCAAAACGTGACATCAGTAACTAAGCAAAACAGCTTGAAGTCACTAACTTCTAGTCTGAGCCATGTTGGTAGGTGCAGACTACTTGGTTGGGGTCCGCTTGTCTATCGTAACCAGTGGTTGGAGACTCTGTGACATGGCTCAGAATCAATCACAATGGCGTAAGCGTATACACTCTTTGTCTTCCCTTAAACCTTGAGATTAAAATTGCTTCATATCTGTCTTTCTTCCTGTGCTATATTGCTTATATACAATCTTTCTTCCATATATTACCACCACTAAATTAACTACTATGAATTCGGTGTTCATCTTGTTGTGCTAATGAGGTATGACAACTTAGACCGGTGCATATGTGTGCCTGGTCCTACGTTGTAGTTGACTGACTGACTGATTAACGTAACGAACAACTTATCTTTATTAATATGGGATGATTTTTAGCTTCTGAAGAGACGAGACAGATGACATAGATAAAAATATGATTAATTACCCATCAAGCAGCAGTTACAACCGTACGCTTACGTCGCAAAAATGAAAAATAATAAATTGATAAATGAATACCCATACAATAAAAACTGCTATAAATCACTTTTGTAAACTGTTGACATTGAATTCAAACCTAAGGAGTATTCTAAGAGTGTACTGTTAGCGTTAATTCCATACAACAATAACAATTAAAGATAATAAGGCGTTCTTTATGTTATGATTTAGTCAATTCTGAATCCAATACCGACAGAATTAATGTGATCAGTCCATGAAGTTTTTAATCACTGACTAGTATTTTAAAACTACTTCGGTAAAAACGATTCACATTTAGAATTCAATGAGTAGGTTTAGGATCATCATATGCTCTAAACTGAAGTCCTAAACCAAAGCAAGTAATTATCAGTAATTAACAACTGAACTGATAGACAACCTAATCTACTTTGCCTGTATTCTTTTGACAATTCATGTATAATTTTCAATTTTAGTCAATCTTCTAAGTGTTAATTTGAAAATGATGGTTCAGATGAGCAGTTTTTCTTAAACGGAAAATGTAATTGGATAATACCAGAGGAAGTAAAACAATGCACGTTTAATCATGAGGTTACTAAAATGTAACTCATTTGTGATGAAGATATTACATTAAGTATATATCCATTGGAAAAGTGATTGATTTGTAAAGTCAAGTTCGAAATAACCAAGCGAAGGAAGTAAACGATGACAGGTTAAAGGTTAACAATAGCCAATCAAGATCTAGGTCTACAGGACAAGTTGTGAGTCCATGTAGACAGATTCGAATACTTTACTTCAACATGAAGTTTGTGCTGATGTCGTTCAGAAGAACGATGAAAGCTCCACAAACAAACCATCTAGCTCAGAGAACAGAACTCCACCATAACCAAGCTAAAGTATGTCCTTGTCATCCCACCTATTTCCCTTTTGAATATTTACTAAAGTTCGCTTTATAACACACCAAAACGCTAACACCATTCACAATAAAAAACGGTATTACTAATGTGTTCATTCACTTTAATGGTTAATTAATTACTCTAAACATAAAAGCTTTGAAGCTACTTTCTTTTTATATTTTCGAGATATTATTACTGAATCTACCGGAATGAGAATAAGTAGCAAAATAACCCAGATGTCAACTAATCAAAAATCCGTTTAGCTGAATTTATTACATAAAAATATCCTATAATGCAAGAAATTTGTGTTAAAGTTCACATGTGTTACACCGGAACATGAATGAAATACTTAAACTGACTGGATCACCACCATATAAAAAACTAGGGCAATCGCTAGACCAAAACTACTAACGACAAGGTGCTGAAGTGAAATTTATTTGATGTATTCCAAAACTGTTTAGAAAAACAACAGAAAATTACTAGCACATATTGATATTTCACCATAAAACTTACTTTTAAACCATCAGGTTGTCTTAATCCTAAAGTCGATATAAGATAGGATAAATTCTTTTTAATTACTTCACATTCATCCACCTCTAACTGAAGTTGAAGAACTTGTTTACCGTGAATTAAAAACCGTTCCCGGACTAACTGTACAAATGGCATAGCACGTTTTGCCATTCTACCCATAGCCTTTAGATGAGGACGTAAAAGTTGAGCTAATGTTGCATTATCTGCTAACGTTTTACCATCATCGGAAAGATTAGCTGCCATAATTTCAAGAATTTGTGCCTAAAAAAAGTTAGTAATATAGAAAACCAAAATAAGAAAATTAAATTTCTATTTCACTGAACCATGGGTGAGAATCAGTCGTTTAAAAAGAGAAAAAGCAGTTGTATTAATATAAGGGCTATGAAAGTTATCATATGATCCAACTTAATAAACCAAGAAAACATGATGAAATGGGACCAAGAAATACCTGCCATGTTGGATAAGCTTTAGCAACCCAAACAACGGCATCCGAAGGTGGAATAAACTGTGTAACAGAATGAGATCCAACAGATTTACTACTCTTGAAAGACTTTGATGATTGGTATTGTTTAAGTTGTAATCTAAAAGCATGAGCGGTATCATCTATGTAACGACCTAATTAGGAAGAAAGAAAACAAGAATGAATAGAAAAACATCCACTGAATAATTTAATTATTCTTGAAAAATAGTAATCAAACAAACTACTGAAATATAACATAAATGTGAGGTAAGTAACAACTTAATGTTGGACCACATTTTTGTATGAAAGTTAGACATCAAATGATCGGTTAGTAGTACCCAGTGTAATTTCTAGTCATTAGCGTTGGTTGAATGCTATCGATTAGGTTGCAATGTGGTCACTAGGCCAAATAACCCAACACTGTGTGCACTATACTTTGACGTTAAGTTGTTGGAAGGAGAAAGTGAGAAACAGGGACTTGAAACTTCTGTTACTTAGAGTTCGAAAAGTGTACGCAAATGTTAGCTCAGCCAGACAAATGGTCACATTACAACCTCGTTGATAGAATTTGAGCAGGATTTTTGACTACACAACGTGAAATAGGTTATTAATAAGTGAATTTGAACCCTACCGAACACGTCAAACAGATTCGAGTCCCAAAGAAGAATGCCAGTCTTCTCAAGATGTAGAGGGATTTAAGTTAGAGAGTGATATCTAGCACAAAACCTAGGTTCGGAACCTCGTGTTTAAATCATCTAACAATGTGTGAGGGTGAAATATGCACTCTGACTTAAGAAATATATCAATTAAGTTATCTCTATGTCAACTATTAGTTAATGATGACGCACTTATTCTCAAAGTAATAACCATATTTTCAAAAGCACGATTAGTGAACATGAACGAAATTAACAAATCAAACTACATTCAGCAACTTATTTTACCTTGTAAAAGAAGTATTCGATCCACTGGACAACTAAGTTCAGGCCATTTTTCACAAAATATTGATGTTTTGTTGTTTAACAGATTAATCCATATATGTTCACAAACATGTGAACAAATTGGACTAAGTAGTAGTAATTGAATATTCATATAACGTCGAATTAGATTAGTATGTACACTGCCTTGACAAACTTCACGATAACGGTCACGATGTGCCTATATAAATATCCCAGAAAACGATACTGTGAAATGAATTAAACAGTAATATGATGGTTAAAGGAAAGAATAAAATTTCATATATTGACAGAACGTAAGCGCTTGAAGTTCTGACTGTTACCACAGGTTATGTTCAAGAGAATATTCTTTGCCTAAGCGAGTAGGAAGATGACTTAGATACTGTTCATATAAATATGAATCATGATATTCAACTGTCTTTGGAGTTTTTAAAACCGACAAAATATTGTACTTAATACCAATCAGCCACTATTCAGAAAACCAATAGCTAATTAAGATAATTATCTATCGTATACACTTCTTTAGATTTTCGAATAGTTAAGTGACAATAATAATAGATTTGATAACCAAGTAAGTTGAGCCCGAATACAAGCAATAAAAATTCAATTCATTAGATACCCATAGTATTTGAATTGGTCATATATCGTTTAGAAAGTATTAAACGTGTAACTAGAAAGCTAACAGACTACATTCTAAAATCAGATTGATATATAATTAAAGAACTGTTCATTTAAAACATACCAAATTTGTAAAAGCTGCTATGGCAACGATTTACGATACATTTATATCTTGTTAACATAAAAATATAAACTGTATAATTATTTATATTGACTTTTTACTTGAGATACTAAATTTCACCAAGACTTATACTATGATGATTAAAAGCAAAAGCAATTTTTAGTAAAAAGTATATTTACTTACCTGAAGTTCATAAAAGACAATTTTAAGTACTTCTCTGTATTCTTGTGCAGCGTATGCTTTATCGGCCAATTCAATCGTATGATTTATTTCACTATGAATAAAATGTTTAAGAACATATTTCACTCAGGAGTAAATAAAGAGGAAACTCAATGACAATTATACCGTTCACTTAAAAAAGTCAGTTACTATAAACGATAAGTGTAAACGTGTAAAACTTAAGTGTGTTAAAGATATGACAAATCATGAGTAATAAAAAGTGTTATTCATTTAAACTATTTAAAATGATCGGAAAGATAATACTAACTATTAAGCTATTAAGAACTGAAGACTAAATGAACTATAATTCAAAAAAAAACATGAAAACTACTATAATAATGAGACTTTTATTTTAGAAAAAAACTGAAAAATGAATTCATGTCTCATTTAAAACTAAATAAAGCGTACTTTTCAAAAACGAAATCTGCATGCATTGTATAAGCACCTGTTCGATAATTAGATTTTTGTTGTAAAGTTGAATCGTTTAAAATCTCCAAAGTCATATTGAACCAATCCAAAAGGCTATACAAACGCAAAAGTCCAGCTTCAGCCATTTCTTCTTTTACATTAGCATCGTCTAAAGAATCACCAGCATCAGCCAGAGCAAGACGAACACCTTATTACGAAGAGAAAAAATAAGTAGTTAAACAGTAAATAGATTTTATAAAAATTAAATGAATTTCTGTTGTTTTTCTACATGCGCGCACAATTTATTATTTTATAAGAAACACAAAAAGTACATGCGTATTTAACTGTTCAACAAAGAAAGAAATGTTTTTAATTTACGATAACATTTAAAACATCAGTTTAAATTACTGAATATGTTGATAAAGAAATTGTTTTTTTAAATCCTTTGTTGGTTATTTAATTATGCGACAACAATTATTTGTCTTTAGGACCCAGGGAATTATAAACATTGTGGGGTACATTTTCTTCAAAGAAAATGGAAACTAGGAATATAATAAGCGACTATTGACTGACCACAAATTTTGTAATACAAAATAACTTTTAAGTCAATTAAACAAAATGCTCAACGGAAAAACAAGGACACAGAGGGATAATACAGCCTGTGAAGACGACTAGCTTGAAACAATGTTATGAGAATGAACCTACTTAATACTTAGGAAGGAATCAAATTCATCACTACTACTTAAAGTAGGCACTGATTACGTTGTCTAGAACGATAACAAATCTTTTCATTTGTATCGGCCAGTTCAAAGAATTAAAAATTAAAAACACTCGATAATTATTTGATAAAACAGGGTATTCATGAAACGACAAGAAGTATAATTAAAATACCACATCTCACAACTGAATCAACTTATTTTTATTAAAGTTGAGAAAACAGTAAATTTCCGACAACAACAATCTAGATAACTTACCATCAGCTGAGTACTTTTCCACAGCATCTGCTAAAGTGAGAAAATTACCAGTTGATTTTGACATCTGTATGAAACAAAATTAAGATCAGTGGACAATATTAATGTGAATAAATTTTATGATTAAAAATATGCAACCAAAAACATTCATTAGAATAGTTGAGTTCAATAATCTTGCAAAACCTATAATAAGACCCGCTGTATGCCCTTGGATTACAACATTAGATCGACTATTCACATAAAACAAGGTTGAAAGTTTTACATGGATATGTAAACAAACTGAATCCAATTAACATGTATTAGTTTAAATGAGTGAGTTAACTTTAATTACTAAGTGACAGATTCTAAAGCATCTAACAAACAAAGAATAAGATCTGTATGCTATTGATGCGTGACAGAATTTGTCTACTCTAACATCTCGTGCTATTTTACTGGTACTTATTTTTGTTATCAAATTTTATTAATGTGATTAATATATACGCAAATATTAGATGATTGTTAAACCCTGAACTAATGACAGTATATGTAACATTGGTAACCTTAAAAACTACGAAGTATAAAAAGTCAATTACCTTATTAGAGTTCAATAACAAATGGCCATTGGCACGTATGTTTCGAGGCCATAAATTTGGTTCATTTGGCCATATAGCAGTATGATTGTATAAGTAGTAGGTTAAATGATTGGAGATAAGATCCTTTCCACTAACTCTTAAATCAACTGGATACCAGAAAAGAAATTCTTTACGGAGTCGTTTCAATATTGGTACACTTAGAGATGAATGTCTGTTTATTTTGACTAAATCGTCTGGATCTCCTATTCCCAAAAATATGTAATCCCACACTTCCGGTGTCATGTGTTCTGGCCTTAACAAAAAGATATAAAATCATATTTAAAGGAATGTAAAGTAAGCACGTATACATAAAGATCAACAAAAGCTTTGGCTATGAAAATAGAAACAAGAAATCTTGCCAAAAATGTGAAATGACTTCTTGTTCGAATACTTCGTCATTGTTTGAAGTAATCGAATTTAACCATTGGGTACACTGAGTTTGAAAGGCATTTCACCTACTTCAGTTTCAACAACCAAGTATCCAGCTATTATGCAACATAGTCTAAAGTCGAATAGATGAATTCGTAAATGGTACATGAGTTGAATTCAGTTTCATTGATTGTAACCATGGGAAACTAATGTTACATAAAGATGCAACATTAAATCATTTAATTTAGTCTATTTATTATTCACTGAAAAATTATTACCAGTACATAATTCTAATTTTCAGTTATAGTTAAACATCAAACAAATAGCGTTCATATGTAAAGAGTAACTTATTCTGTACTCTTTAATTATCTGGTGAACTATTCCTAAATGTTTTTTATGTGGTTACTTGTTTGATCAATAGAAAAATCTTTTCGTATCAATAACTTACAAATTAAATGAAAGGAAATTTTGAAAACTTGTGAATGTTTTTGAAGTAACAGAAAGAAGTAATTAATCTACTCTGGTTTTTCTTTTCACAAATCTAAATTTTCATCAGAAAAATGGATGTCATCTTGAAAAAATTCAATTTTATGGATTGACTTACCAAACTATTAAATCAAAAGGGGTTTTGTGGAGATTTTAGTAATTTTATGGTTGAAATCATGAGACAATTGAAGCTAGACATCCATAGGAAACCTGGAAGCACTGGACGGCAGTTTCGTTCAATTGTGAGACTCTTCAGCAGTGCGCATCCACGATCCCGCCTCGCGAGGTTCGAGCCCGGGACTTATCAGTCTCGCGCGCGAGTGCTTAACCTCTAGGCCACTGAGCTAGCATTCAACGGTGTTAATGTTTAATTTTAACCAATCCACCAAATTGAGCAACCGTCCACCATTGTCTTCAGTGAGTTACTATCTCACATCAGACCCGGTTGAACTACACTGGTCAATGCTTCTTACTAGAAGTCCAGGAAATATCTGTTGGGGCCAGTCACTAGTGAGCATATGATCGTGGACGCGCACTGCAGAGGAGTCCCATAATCTGACGAAACGGCCGTCCAATGCTTCCAGGATTTCCATGGTGGTCTAGCTTCAATTGACTCATGATTTCAACTATAAAACTATTAAATATCAGTTTATTTTACTGTATTTATTACAAGTTTGACAGCAAAGTTGAGCACATTTTACAAATTTGAGTTAAGCAGTATGTTAGATTGTCGGTAGCTTTGTTTATCAGGATTTTACTTACAATATTAATAAATATATATTAGACAATGCAACGACCCTGTCGAATTTTTACCGGTTATATAGGAGTTCAGATTCTAAAATCTGAAGCCACATATTTTCAAAGCTAAATTATTTTACTTAAAACAACTGACTGTTACACTTCCGATACAGAATTACCAAATAGTTATTTTGCACCATAGCCCGAAAATTATGTATCTTTGTTTTGTGATTTATAATCTCGTCAAAAACATTTGCTACACTTAACTCATTTTAAAATAATCAAGAACTGATATAGGTTTGGTAATCAAGTAACCAAAACCAGAGTGTGCTTGTTAGTTTAACCAACAAAAGATTAAAAAAAATAGGAACACCAACAAAATATCACCTAAACTACGGTTAAAATTATTTCTGTGGAGAAGTAACAATTAATAAACACAAACAAAAGCGCAGTAAATATTCAACTGACCAAATTTTAAGAGGACCAGGTTTTCTACCATCTAATGACCCGCCTTGCAACAAATGAGCTATTGTATAATATGCCATATATATTGTAGAGTCAGATAAAGATTCAATAAGCCACTTATCATCCCATGGTAAACGAGTACCCAACCCATATGTACGAGAGCAAGCATGTTCATGCAACCAGTCAACGGTTGAATAAAGACCGCGTCTAACCTAAATAAAAAAAACAATGAAATCGCATGCCACTATTAGAAAAGAATAAGAATGAATCCAACATAAAATCAAGTTAACAATTGTAAAAAATAACACAGTCACACGTTTGTAACCAACCAATGAAACTGTGAGTGAATACATTTGCAATTACAACGAACAAACAAAAATATCTATTTGTCAGTGTAGATTGAATTTTACACATTGGAAAAAGTACCTTGGTTTTTGGTTTTTAATAAGAGTCTTTCTTGAGTGATATAGGCTTTAAAATATGAGGCGAAATCTTAAATACATTTTGATATAGTCTCCACAAACTAGCATAAAAACTGAATAAAATATATAATCTAATCATTTTAAAGATTAAATATTGACTGATTTGTTGTTTGGTTTTAATTGATTGACTTTTTGCACAGTCAAGTGAACTATAACAAAATTAATTAGGATAAATTTAAGAAATATGAGAATTATCAAGTACTCTATACAAATTTGCAGGGAAAAAAGGGAACAATGTGTATTATCAAATAAATAACAGATAAATGAATTTATTAATTACACACAAAGGTCACTACCATATTGAAGTTCTACCAAATATAAAGTATTTTATAAACTATTATCAGAAATAATTTTGGGTTATGAGGGTAAGCCAAGGTCACTATGACTAATGTATGGGAAAACAATACACATTTCTATTTCTATTTCATTACATACATATAAATGAATATCATTAAACGCACGGCGGTTTTTGTATCTTTTTTATTTAATTTTTTCCATCCAATTTTTCAATTTTTTTCATTCCGTTTCGTCTAATTAAATGGCTAGTTTTAAGTTCATAACAGTTGGTTATTTATTTCTTAAAATTGATATAAAATATAAGTACTTGTCGACAGAGCACCTTTGCTTCAAACTATGGACGATGGTAACGTACAAGGTACAAGCTCTGTCGTTTCTCACGTAGTCACGGAAACAGATAAAATATTCTTGAATACATTGTATCTGGTAGCGTTCCAATCACTTGAAGCGTCATCATAACTTATGAAAGGGCAACGTATTGTCATTATGCGGTGAGAGACTCTCATTTCCATAGAGATCAGAAGTCGTATATTAAATTTGTATATTGGAGAAATGATTGCAGAACACTTAGCGGATCCTCATAGCCGATTAGACGAAAAAGGTAATTTCCTAAGTGCTGAAGGACTTCAATGAACACTCAATGTCCGGTCTTCATCTTTTATAAATTTATTGGAGATTACTGGACTGTTGTTCGCGGGAATGTGCATTACAATCATGAGTGGGATTCCTTGAGGTACGACAACAATTCTTGAATGCGCATGTTAACTGACGTAGAATTTGAAACAGTGAGACCCTTGCTGATTTCGGGGACAGCAGCATTTAATATTATCCACTTCACTTACCAATTTTGTGAGAAGCGTCTGAATCTGCAAGATGTTTCTAACATGCGCCAGAAAGTGTTCTCGCAGGCCAACGTTCCACGTAGGCAGTATGCCTATTTAAATTGTTAATGATAGGTGATTACGTCAAACTGAAAGCTCATATTGTCATTTGGTGGGTTTTGTGGGTGTGAAATTGATGACGAAAATTATCTTTGGTACTTTTTTTCGCAACTGCCGATCAGATGAATTTGACATGTCGTTTTCCTGATGTTAGTTTCGACGGGATTTACAAAACCGACAACGAAAATTTATTTTTATATCGAATTGTTGCGTTGGAAATGAATTTAATGGAAATACCTGTTTGTATATCCTTTATAAGTCGTGAAACTTCTGCTCTGATGTCACGATTTCCGTCATTCTTCTTGCGCTCAACTAACAATCGACAGTTGGTTGGTATTGTCACGGATAACTTACTGGCGACAGCTATTGCCATAACAGAAGTGTATCCGAACTCGCACCATATTTTGTTTACACCTAATTCGCAATGTCATAAATAAGGTAAGTTATTAATTGAATGAGATTAACCTTAAATTGTAATCGTAGAGGCCGCGATCTCAACTTTTACATCTATTCTTCCGCCTGATGTTCACTCGAAACGTGGACAGATAAATAAAAATATTTAGACACTACAGTCTTTTGTAGTTTCCAAAGCTATTTTTCAGTTATTGAAGCATCAGACGGGACTTTTTACCGATATATACGAGATCACTCGTTGCCTAAGAAACGCAAATGGTCCAATACGTTTCGACCGGCTGCGACACTTCTTGAACAAAATAATAGCAACTTCGAAGAGACAGTACATAAAATTTTGAAGCTGCACAAATGGATAAGAAAAACATCCGTGCTGAGATCCATTTTCAGTGTGCTTCTTAGGGCTGAATATTGGATGGAAGAGCGAGTTCAAAAATACATATAGGAATGTCGCAACAAGAAAATTATTGGTCGGAAACCTCAAAAACGTTGTCTCGAAAATAAACTGATACCCGCTGAATGTCAGTTATTGAAGCGCCACCTGCCCCAACCCGTTACTGAAGCCATTACGTCAGTCAACATTTCCGCGTCTGGTGACGCTACAGGCACTTACAGGGTCTTCAGAAATCCCGTCAATTGTTCCTGTAGTTTTTCTATTGAAAACGGATTTCCATGCCGTCATGTTTTGACCTACTGTACACATACTAATACAGAAGTGAAAACAGATATAACCTCGATAGTGCTATAAGAAGATGAAGATTGTAAGAACTAAGTGATACATTAAAGCAATACATTCCAAATAATGTGATCACACATATACTTGTTAAGAAGAACGACCAACTCCCCTTTTTATATATACCTCTAAATAGACCAGTAGATAGCCCAATCGAACGATGTGTGTTAATTTTAGATATCATCATAGTGGATTTCATATTGACACACTATTGTGAAACCCCAGTGATGATACAACAGCATACAGTGCACAGTTCTCAAATAATTTAATTATGCCGCGTTCATTTTTCTGTGTTAAAAATGTGAGGAACAACGTATCATCTTCATGCACAAGAACATAAACTTTACAAAAAATCAACTCGTAATACTAATCTTATGAAAAGATATCATTACAGATAATTATAACGATATGATATTACCTCATCAGTTGCTGACAAGTTGGCTACTGCTTTACGGACTTCTGCTTTCCATTCCTCTGAACCGTAATCTAGATACCATTGATCACACAAAGCAACCACTGCTTCATCACCACCACGTGTAACGACCAGATTTTCCGGCTCGTAATAAATTATAGCATCATTCTAATATAAATGGATTTATAGACAAAAAAGCACAATGTTGTATAATTGACATAATTTACAATACAATATTTATGGCAAACAATTTGACAGATAAAATGCTATCAAATCTAAACAATTCAGTCTTTTATCCCAAGTGAATACTTGTTTAGAATAATCTCAAGTTTGGGAGTTCTGTTTGAAAGTTTAAGTGGGACAGTAACAACTCTTCTGACTCTTAGGCTTAATCGTAAGAAACAGTTCAATGAATGTCTGTGTAAAGCAAGTTAGTGAAATGATATACATTAAAAAAGGTATGACAGAAATTAGGTTAACTGTAATAACCGGATTTGCTTTCGATATGTTTACTTGTACACCTTATTCCTACTCCGAATTTTTTTATTTAGAATTTCTGAGTACACAAAGTTGGTTTACAATTAATAAAGCTCACTGAAAAACATATCATTGGTCAATCTACGCACAATTATGAGATGATGGGAATCTGCAGTTGAGCTGGTGGATTTCGGATGATTTAGTCGATTAAGCTGTCAAGCCCTTCTAACAAATAAAATTATATAACTAAGGATGAACTAAACAAACTCAGTACTCACAGTGCATGGTAGTTCAATTTACGATATTATTTTTTATCTTACTGTTATAACGTATCAATTTGCCCTCTTAATATATATATATATGTGTCCAATGATACAGGAAATACGTACGAGCAGTCTTGGGTGCTATTCGGTCCTTCCTATCTGCCTAGCCCAGCCGTTAAGTCCAGAACACAAATAACAGCCTCAGCAATATGAATCATTATTTACAAGCATACTGGGTTATATATACTAACCAAACAGACCACACATATCAAAAATAGAAAAATAACATTTGTACAGTAATTGGCCAATGTGGCTGTAGCTAGGGGGAAAGTAATCAATAATAATAGTTCCAAGGTCAAAATAAGGGTTATGATAAGAGGAACACGGAAACGATTAGGTCACTTATTTAACAACTATCTAATAGGGAATGGGCATATTGTATTTGTCCATAAATAGACCTCAGATTTAGGTCACTTATTTAACAACTATCCAATAGGAATAGGCGTATTACATTTGTCCATAAATGGACCTCAGATTTACGATTCATAATTCGCCAGGGGATATAACACTTACTCCATATATTAACTAAGAGAGATATTAGTACAACAGATTGACAACTCAATAGTCTAATTCAGTTGCAGGTATTTACATAATAAACAGTTTTCTATATAAAAAAGTGGATAACCAAATACCAGCACGTGTGATATTTAGAGTAAAACATTATCGCTGTAAAACGCACAAAAAGAATTAATGCACTATGTAGGATTTAAAAGTCATATTTAATTTGTCGGTATTAATACCACTGTTTGACTTGGTAATTTTAAACAAATTGAGCATTGGATAGAAAGTTAATAATAAAATATTTGTCATATCCCAAATGAGTATAAATTTGGCTTTTTGATGTTTCATAACTTAAAGTAAACCACTCCCTGCGGGTAAGTAAATCCGGTTGCTTATTTAATTGATCTGGAGAAATGGCTTACACTAAGCCATGAAATGTCAAAAGTATAAATTTCTGCCCGTTAGGATATAATAAGTATATCATTATTTTATTAGTCACATTTGATATTTTCCTGATGAAAAAATTGTGAAGACCCAAAATCTAGAAACGTGCAGAAACGATTAAATGTTGTAGAATGTCGTGAAAGTCGTAGTTTAAATTTTTCTTAATAACTATGGTCTTTCGGTTGTTAAATTATTACTGATGGAATCCAGTAGTAGAAATCTAAATTTCTGACGAAAACAAATTAGAAAAAACCCAAAAATTTTAATTGGCAATAACAGGGATATAATTAGCTCACCAAGCAAATTTAACTAATAAATCTAGAAAAAAGATTATTTATCACTCACCGTTTCAACCAATTGATCTTGAATAAGTTTCTTCACTGAATTCACTTTTAAACCTTTATATTTTTCAACCAACATAATCTAATATGTTATTATATTTAAGGAACAATAATATGTATATTTGAATAAGAATAGCCTACCCCATCGTAAAAGCCAACACGATAAACCTTTTCTTTAGCCTCTTGCAATTTATCTCGATCATTTTGACTTTGAATCTTTAACTGATCTACTATTGTGACAGCTGGTAAACTACCTAAACCTGGTGTCTCAATTATAGGAATCTGAAAATTGAAATCACATTATAATTGTTATTTTTGTGTAAATTACAAACCGGTTCGAATGGTATGACCATCGAATCAAGGAGATTGTACTTCGTCCGGAATGCCTGTGAATTAAAAGTGAAAACAATTGAACAAGAATAATATGACTCAATCTACTAGAAATCCACAATTAACATAATAAAGTGGTGAGATAATGGTTTGTTTTTACTGTTAATTCTATCAGAAAAATGACGCGCACAAATGTTTCACCGAAATCGGAAATTCTCGTTGTACAAATTGATTTTCATGTAAAGTTGCACTAGAGAATAGTGCTAACGTAAACCACAGAAAATCGTAAAACTACCCTCAAATACCTATACACAGAATGCTATCAAAATTTTAACAAACCCATACGGAAAGAAAACATGGCGAAGTAAGTAGTTATATAATTATTGGGTTAGTGATCCAGAATCAAGTTTGACAACTGTGATTATGAAAAAAGAACCGCAGTAGTTGATTATCCCATCTATTATTACAACTGAAATGTACAGTAATATCAACTTATATAAATAAACAAGCGGATAATTCACCTGCTGTAAGCATAAAGCTTATGCAGTTAGGTACGTAGTAGGTTGGATTATCATTTACTCAGGAACACATAAAAATACGCTTAGGAAGTAATATTTCAAAGGGGATTGAACAGTACCCCACCTGTTTTTGTGAGTTACGAGAAACTGAAGTAACCTGAAAGCCATGATTCAGTAAAAGTTGGGGAAACAAAAAAAGGTTATCAGCAATAAATTACAGAATAAATGATTAATCAAGTCGATCTTCAAAATCTACAAGCTAATGACGAACACTGATGGAAGTAATTCAACTCATGTATATTCTTTTCATTCCAGTTGTGACACAACCTCAATAAAAAGCCATGTCAATGTATATAGCCCTAACAACCCTAATTAATTAATATAATTCATTTACCAAGTACAAGTTCATCAACTTGACTTAAGGTCACACCTCTCATAAGACTTTCAGTGATAATAGTAAAATAGACCTGGGTAGGGCGGGATTCGAATCTGCATCTCATTGAACATCGAATAGTTTAACCTGCTTATGATAACACACAGTAATGATATGTTATCCATAAGTTATTGATATAACGGGGTAAATATTAAACAGAGCTGATTATTTATTTGAACACAGAAATATTGATACAAGGGAACACCAGATATATATGCACCACACAGAGCTGAACTTTCGGGACTGTTCTACCTTATGTTATTGTTTAAATTTCTGCTATATAGCTACCAGATACTTGAATTATTGTATCTTTGTATTCCCCACCTGTGAACTTTTTCGCTATGTATAAATTGTTATTATTTGCTATACCTCTCTTAAGTTACTGTTAATATATTATGGACCTATTACTCAGTTTTCTTCCATTTATGGAGTATTTATGTTTACACTGTAGTTTCTAAATTATGTTGATGTTTGATCAAGATTTTACTCTGCATTATTGTACGAATCAGTTATAAATCTGAATTTTAGAATTAGATGTTATCTACTTGCTGTGTTTTATTCTATCCTGGATCAATAGTATTGAAATATTGTTCACGGTTGTTGTTTCACATTATCGTATTATTGGTTAGTAAGAGGTCACTGACACTATGAAAACATTTTAGGTAAGATAATCAATACTCAGACTAGGTCATACAGCTGCTCTAATCTAATTACACCTCGATCGCATAGGCCACAATATAATTCAAAAATGTTTTTGTTCGACATAACAATTACTAAATGAATTAACAGCATAAAATGAGCTGCATTCTTTAAAAATATATCATTAATTTAATATTAAAAATATTTCTGTAATATCTCAATGAGTAGAAAATTGTATTTCTGACGTTTCATGACCTAATGTAAGCCGCCTCTTCAGAGTAAATTATGCATTGTTGCATACATCAATTTATTTGAATGAAAATTTGAATTCCATAATATATAAAAGAAGTCAAATGGCACTGTAGGCTTCTGTTAGCGGAATAAAGATTGGATTAAGGCATGTTTCGTGCAGGATTATGTTGGGGCACGCTGAATGGCATTTTCTTAACCAATCAGCGCTAGTGGATATTTGGAGAATACTCGAGAATCTTCCTATGTAAAAACTATAAATATACTAACGTTTTTTCTCATTGTGCTTCTTACTTCTATCTACTCTTGTTATTTGGAATACAATTTCGTTCCTGTTTAACCGTGTTCTGATTTGGGGATTTGTCGAGTGAATTAGTGTCCAAGAATACTAAGTGATGGGAGCAGCTGGGAGTAAAAAAAGAATTTGTAATATCTTTAATCATACAACGAAAACGAAAGTGAAACAATATGAGGTCCATCTTACAGGCTTTTTAATTAAATCTTGCAAAGCGACCCAATCATCTGGAGAATCGCTAGGAACACTAGTCACAACTCCGGTACCCTTAGAAGATCGAATTGACATCATAGGTAAAACGAAAACTCCAGATTCATAAGAGGATAATGGAGCCTTGACTTTTAATCCGAGAAGATCAGTACCTTTGAAATTCGCAACTATGTCGATATGCCCAGGGCGTAAAGGATCTAAAATACCCTGAAATCAAGTTACATAACAACAGGTTATTGAATGAAACAGAAACTTCCGACGTTTGAAGGAGGAATTAGACGCTATGACATCAATCAAACTTTGGTCGTAAAAATCAGTTTTAAAGCACGATGTAAGTGAAAGATAATTTACACAGGCATGTTACCGAGGAAATAACAGATGGGGATGTCGATTACACAATTAGAACGAAAAAGCAGATGGAAATTGAGAGTATTCTGATGGTTTTCCTAAAAACGAAACAATCTGTATTATGTTTAAAATTAACGCATCCGCAAGAAAGGCAGCCCATCAGTTAAAACATCTAACTTCCAACTACTAGTTTGAAGTTTCGAAACATATTCCACCAAAAAAATTTTAAACTGTCTACAAAGTGGTAAGCAATGAGGTAAACACTGAGAACAAGTGAAGATAATCATAAACAGAACATAATGGAGTTAGATGATACTGAATAAACGAATTAGAAGTAATGGTTTATTTTAGTCAATGTTTTTCCAATCACGTTTAAATGACCGGATTCTTCGAACCTAACAAAATCATGAGAAAGTGGCTTGTAAAGAATAGGTTAGTTTTCGTTCTTTACCATTTGCCAATTGGTTGGTTAATATATCGAGCAAGACTTTCTGTTGGCGAACGATATGCTTGAAAAGTTTATCAAGATTTTGAAGCCTCCGCACACACTAAAACCATCCCTCTACTGTCCAGTTTTACTAGTAGTGTTAAGCAATCTTGTACAATTTCATCATATCTTTTCAACTTTGATTCGAACGAAATTCTAGAAACAGCTCCGTAAAAAGTGGTGGCGGTGTGAATCTGTCACTTGGAGTGTCTTTGGTTTTCAGACCGATACTGCCTTACTGTGCAATGCCACACAAACCATCCAGACCCCACTCAATTAGTAGACAATCAGTCACCGTTAGTAAGGCATGTCTATTACATCTTCAGAATGCAAAGTACTCTCCCAAGACTAGTAAGACCCTGCACTTCAATCATTTTTGTGACCGGCTGAAAATTCCCAAAACGCGCGTGCATTTAGGTATTGTAGCTGATTATATGAGTTTATGGAGACTGGAAACTATAAAACCTTATAGTAATCTGGACCATCTTTTGTGCCGCCGCGACATTAGTCATGAAGTAAAACGTTGGCTGTACCACACATCCGTGAGAGCAGTTCTGCTCTGTTTTTGAAACTTGACTCCTCTGCGTTTAAATTGTGTGGGGACTTGCTGTGCCCAATAGTCGATATCTCCGAAGGATTGCTCGCATTTGGTGATAACATCGTGTAGGTAATCCCGCCGTCTAACAATGCATTTCCAGGCATAGTGATCTACAAAACACTGAACACGTCGATTTGAGTATACTATATGAATGTCATCCCAACAACTTTCATACCTCCTTATTTGTCGACAATATGATTGGGTTAAAAGAGGCTATCAGTTAGTAACGTAGATAAGACTAACAGCTTTTGCGACTTCCCAATTAGGATGCTAAAGATCACCCAAACCTCTGGCTGAGGACATGATCAAGCGTGGAGCGGTATATAAACCCATGATTTTGTCGTAACGTTTGGTTACGTTTTACACGAAATTAGGGTGTATTTACCTTTATTAGCAAAAACTCTTGGTTGATTTCCTAAATGGAGTATCATTTAGTAAACACTAACCCAGTCAACAGATTTGAAAGGAAATTACGGGCACAATACAGAGTTTGAGTTTTTGCTACAGCCAATTAGTTTGTATTTATCAAGAAAATGACTTGTATCTAGTGTTTCATCAAGTACAAAAACCATTTATTCCCAATGAAATATGCAGAATGGTTAGAAATACTAATATTATGAACACTGTAGCGTTGCCAATATCATATTGCACTTTAATAATCATTCAACAGCAAAATTGTACGTAAGACAAACCTGATACGCCATATTTTGAGCAGCGCGTTGAGTACAAATTAGTATACAAGACTGTTGTATGCTTTTCACTCCGACATAATCTATATCTGGATGTACCCAACAATTAGTTTGGCCAAACATCGTTTCAGGACGTAGAGTTGCCGCAACAAGGAATATGGGTACTTTTAACTGGTTTAAACAACTAAGGACAAAAATAAGACGAATTTATTCACCGCAAAACGCAAGTATTCATAACCTCCATGTTTACTCTAGGTATCTATTAACGTTAAACGTTTAACATTATACAATTGGGACTGAAGAGCATACAAAATTGTGACGTTATAAACAATAAATTTTCTTCCTTCAAAGATGAATTTTAGGTATTCAAAACTGATATAATCCTCATCCCAGCAGCTCAAATTTAGCAAATACTTGATCAAATAAATAGTACTTTTAGTTACGTAAACAACTACATGCAACTGACCCAAATCGTCTAGTTTATTATATTTACATCATAGATAAGTATCACTCATTAGGAGTCTGTAAATAAATTTCATTTTAACTAAATTATTTTCGAATATATACAAAACACTGTCACTTTTGAAGTGATATATTATCAGAAATTTTGCGAGGTGTTAGGCTTATTACATGTAAACAGCTCTACAAGAAGTTAAACATGATATTGAATTGCTTTTACTCAGATTATTTTTAGCAACAGTAGTTGGAAAAACGTGAAATTTGCGAAAACGTAACTATATGTCAACCCGTGAACGTCTTTAGTGACCAACGTGGTTAGAACATAAGTTACTCATGCCTTGTCCTATGTCAGCTGACGCAGAAGTAGTTTTTGAAAAAAGATAATGATAAGTAAATCAAGATAGCGTCAGTCCACAAAGCTACTGACTACTAATCCAGGAAACTTCGATAGAAGACATCAAGTTGAGGCGGACTTAATACTTTTAATTGTTGGCTGTATGACTCAGTTATTTTAACGATGAAGATAAGTGACAAGTGAAATATTTGGATCAGAAAATAATGCCAGAAAAAGTACTCACCTAAATTTCGAAGGAAATTCGGATATGACTTTCAGCTTAATCAACGTATATTCTTGCGGAACGACACCCTTGAAATACAAGTTGTGTTATACCGCACCTTACCTCGCCAACAGTCCTCTCATGATCCATACATGGCTGATTATCTCGAGCAGAGAATATGGTATATCGTTTACCATACTGAATTTTTCCTTGCTTCTTAAGAGTCAGGAACTGCCAACGAACGAATGAATCATAGTAGGGATTAGCGTCTGTTGTAATGAAGGATCTCCTCCAATCAACCTAATATTAAAAAGATTTGAGGTTATTTTACCACGCGCCAATATTCTGCAGAGTAGCCTACTAAACTTATTGAGATAAAATATTATTGTTAACCTTATTAGGTCCTTCTGAATGAGAAAATCAACAGACATCATAACGTTGTCTTAGTACCGCCGTTGCTGTAGCCGTCAACATTTACAAAAGTAAGGCGATATGAAGAACCAAAAGAATTAACGTAAGTACTAAGGAGCGAAAGATTCTCCGAAAAGAAATAATTGGGAAAACCTATTCATTATCTTATAAATCACGCTGTATTATAGTTCCATATGGTTATATGAAGCGTTTCTGTGTTTAATATAGTGTCGTAGCAAGCAGTACTAGCAAAGAATATTTCGACTTGCGAAAAGAATCCTGACAAACTAGTGTTGTTAGAGACCTCAGTAGATTCATTTCCTTTAGCTGATAGCACTTCAGTTCTATTCTAGCAAGCAGTTAATATTCCCATAGCCCCCCCTATCACACTCTGATTTAAAACTAATTAATTTCTACTTTTGTTTTCCTATCCGAAAACTAGGGGCAGTATACTCGTCCCTCAATCGATAGATGGATATCTTGTCTTCGCCATAGGTGACGTAAGTTGGCAAAAGCCAAATGAGCTTTTTAGATCCGTGCAGAGATTTAGTCAGATGCCAACTCATTAGGGCCGACAAGTTGAGATGTATATTCATGTCATGTCCCACGTTAACTATGATCGGCTCTAGGTGGAGCAAATATCCTATGATGAGTGCAGTCAGCTTTTAACGACTAAATCACATGTTCAAACCTACTCTGATTTAGACAACCGGGTGATATAACTGGCCCTTACACTTCGAGTATGGTTCCAAGCCATGTAGACTAACCTTTACCTGATGAGTTATTTATACCGACCCTCAGTATGCAAAACAATGACTGCAACAGTCAATGTGTGAGATTTCAGACCTGATTAGCCACATAATTCCTAATTGTTCAACACGTATCGTGTTACGAAGAACTTTCCTCTCATAAGAACTATAGTCGAAACGTTAGTTGATTCTTGTGCAGAATAATTTTCAAGTATATGAAACTAAAAAATGAAAACAGAGACAAGTCAGTAAATCGGATGTGTATTACTAGTCCAACTGACGGAGAATTAGCATTAAACTCGGTTAACAGACGCAGTTAAGGATCAAAACAACCATTATAGTTTGGATCTGAAGAAGTATCGACAGCAAAAGTAAGCTACTAGCAGATAAACTATACGAGGAAATAGCAGTATTCAGTGGCATTTGCTCACAAAATATTGTTAACCATGAAGGATTAGATAAATAAATATAGCTGGTGAGCATAGATAACACTGACACACATGAAGTAGGAAGAACAAACTTTATTTATTACAAGCACAGCATTAAAAATAATTAAATAAGACCGACTGGAGTACATAGAACCCACCTTGACACCTAATTTTCGCAGGTCATCAACAGCTAAAGCAGGGAAAAACTTCAACCAGTATTCAGGGTCTTTAAATTTAGCGATTTCATTGTTCTCCATGCCAAGGCTCTCCATTATTTGCCACTGAAATTTTGCGCCACCAGCCTTCGCAACAGCCTTACTTTTTTTGCTTTTACCTTGAGCAGGAGTCTAAATTATTAAGTTATAGGTTAAGCATAAGAGGTTAGTACCACTGCCTCAATATCAGCAGAAGGCTCTGAAGCCTCGGGTGGAAAAACAGGCGGACAACCGAACTCCTTGCATTCTCGTGACAATTTGTCTGCAGACGCTAGGATAGGCGTACCGGTGCAATGAAGACCGAAGGGCCATAGAGTCAACTTGCCCTTTAGTCGTTCGTATCCGACGGAAAACTTCACGCATTCACAAGACAATTTCGCTTACCTCGCATTTCGATAAGGAAAATGTGTGGCCCAAATGTAGTCTTCCATTCATATAGGGGTAAGGGAAAGTGACGAAGTATTTTTGAATCCTAAAAAAATGTCATCGACTATGGGATGTTACGTTTCACTGTTTTCCAAAGGAACGTCTGCTTCGAATACTTTATTTGACTCCCAAAAAGTCTGCACCTGACCCTCGATCTTGCGAAGTTCATCTAACTTGGCAGTACCTTTCCGAGTCATCACGCAGATATACCTCAAGCTCAAACTTGTGGTTATGATATACAATGGTCAATCTGACCTTCAAGGTCATGTTAAAGTAATTACCAATCCTGATTTCATTGCATTCTACTCACACTTAATGTAAATAACCTACTTAATTGATAGGTTTTTAAATGGTTCAAATTGTTGTGCAATCTTTTGCCTGAATGGCTCAATTATCTAGTAGCAGTGGATAACCGATGATTCCACGCGTGAACCAAGGTATATTTAATGGGTAAAAAAGAAATTCTCTCAAACTATAAGGTACTACTGCCCAAAGTCCCTGGGAGTATGTCAAGTTCCCTCTCAAAGGACTCCTTGGAAGTCGCCTGGACAACCTCGGCTGGTAACGGATTCCAGAATTTGACTACAGATAAAAAGCTGAGAGAATTGGAGGACATCTCACTAAGTGGTGAAGCAAGGATTGGTGCTACTTATATCGGCATAGTAGAGTGTACACTGTCCGTGCTAGAAGTTTCTGCAGCGGCAAATAAATCCCCAAAACAAATAGTTCTGTAAGTCTATGATATTGGTGCTGACCTCGTTAGTTTTACGAGACATTCCCTAGCTGAAAGCGCACGATCACGCATCCGCACCAGATCACGAGTGGATACGCTGTGCTACATATCTCTTGAAACTAGTGGCCAGCTCACATTGAATGTGTCTCGACACATCGGTAACTCTCCAAATATATCTTCGAACTCCTTCATTCCTAACTTTTGATTTGACTAAGTTGGTTTTATTCTATTACAAAGGTTTTGCATGTAAAGACGTCAAAACCTGAATATCTACGACGTCTTTATGTCTTTGTTACGTTGTTCGCGTCCGAAAAGTGTCTGTACAACCGCTCTTGCTACTTTGACCACCGCTATAAAAGTGGGTTTTTAAAGGTTCTGGCTTTTAACCACACGATCTTTGAAGCCGGACATGCGATGACTGAGATTTATACTCAACATTTGACACCGTAGAAAGGTTATTAGTGGCAGACGCGGAAACGTTCAGCCAATGAGAAACGGATCCCCCATGACACTGCTCTAGTTAATCACAACCATAATAAGATGTAGTTCGTTAACAAGCTTTAGTAGCATAAAAGTGCTTTAGTGGTGTGAGTTTGTTACAACATCAACCACTTGATCGACGCAAGTACACGCTGGATGGAAATTAATGCAAGCTATATAAACTATTTGAATCTGCTTTTCCATCTCTCCATTAAACATTTTGCTCTATTCTATTCTGTGCACTATCCCCTAATATCTTTTCCTTCGAACACCATCTAGGTGATTTCTTACTGTTGGGGTGTCACCGAAAAATAAGGACAATATACGAGAAACATACTGTAAGTCTAAGCTATGAAGTTTCTGCAATGTAAAGGTCATCTACAACTGTTCATTCTGCAGACGTCATGTATTCATCTGGGCTCTTTTAGGATTTAAACTGAATCAAATGATTGGTGAAGTCAATGACATCACTGAAAGCCGAAAATTGGTTGCAGCGACCTTCATTTATTCTGGTTACTATTGGATCTGTACCATTTGCCACTACCGGCGTTTTACATGCCAAATCCACTCGATTATTTTAACCCCCTAAAATATTGTGAACGAGTTTCACCATTTCACTGAGAGATTTACTATGTTTACGACACTTAATAACGTGTACGTATGTCAGCTGAGTCTAGCCATATATAAAGTTTCATTTAATCATTACTCCCAAACCTAGGTTTTAAATGTAAGATTTATTTCACTAATTTCATACGATAACTAATCGCTATGAAAAAATGTCTGGTTTTTTATAGGGGATACATTAGATCCAACATTGAGTTGAACTTCCTAGTTCTGAATATCGTTGGTACACATTAAACATGTTACTAGGATAAATACAGCACCCTCTTTTGAAAAGCCTGTATTATCCGACTGCTATGAATTACGTGAGATTCCAGAGTCTTCTCCAAGTATCAACTAATACTGATTGGTTAAGAAATAGCCAACCAGCGTGAGCCAACGCAAACATGAACGGGACATGCTTTAATCCAATATATGCATCGCTAACACCCATTCATGTTCCTAATCGTAGTCCTGCAAGCGTATTTGTACTGACTGATGATTCCTTTGTATTTGATAGTGCGCTTATTACAAATTATAGATACAATACACCCAGCGGTGCTCATCTAGTTCAGCCTCCCTTTAAATGTAGTGAAATCAGACACATTGACCCGGTGTGTAGGACTACTGTTCACTTCGTCACATGTAATACTAAAATCTGTAATTCTCATCCTATTGTAGCTGTAAATAATTCCCCAAAATCAATAGCTCATTAAGTGTTCGACATTGGATGCTGACCACGTTGTTTAAGTGGACTTGTTTAGCTGAAGGCTTTCGGTCATGCATCCGCACCAGATCACGTTTCAACACGACGTGGGACACAGCTCCTACGTTTCATTAGCCAGCTCATAGAAAAGGTCCTCGATATATTGGTAACGAATCAAATATATCTTTCCTGCCTCTTCTCGTCTGACTTCTGATTTCTATCTGACTGGGAACGATCGAACATAGAAGGTGCTACTGGTATCCAGTTGTAAAACTAGAATATCCGTTGCATCATCATTGGTGAACCCGACGTGATCTGGTACACCAAGTCAATATACTGTGAGTCTGTTCCATTTTGGAATATTATTATTCATTGTTATTCTTTATTTGAATTTTATATATTGTGATATACTTTTTTCGCGAATTTTTTTTCTCGGATATATTTTAATTAGACATTTTTCGTTAGCTATATTACTATGACGGAACACTCTCCTAAGGTTCTTAAGTTTAAGTCTATTCCCCCTATTTCGATTCAGTTAACGCCATTTTGGCCCGACAATATCGAGTCCTGGTTCTGCTATGCAGAAGCCGATTTTTGCATGCACGGAATCACGGACTCGCGCACACGTTTCCTCGCGGTAGTTAAGGCGTTACCGCGCGAGTTTAACAGGTACGTAACACCTAGTATGTTTACTAGTGATGTTTCCGAACCTTACGAATCGCTTAAGCTATCGATTTTGAAACGAGGAGACCTAACTGATCGACAACGGTTAGACCAACTCCTTAACAATATCGACTTACAACATGGTTCTGCGACGGACATGTTGCTTAGAATGAGAGAAGTCATCGGCCAACGAACTTTCGATGATGGCCTATTTCGACAACTTTTCTTGTCTAAACTCCCTCAACAGGTGCAGGCAGTGCTTGTTTCATTTCAAAACAATGCCATAGATGAACTAGCTGCATCTGCCGATCGAATCTTGGAAATCACCAAATTTTCTAAGGCCGAGGTTTTTACTATCAAAGAAAAACCCCAATCGACCTCGACTGACATGGCCGAACTATGTCACACGCTTACACGATATCTTAGAGTTCGCAATGACCGTAGTCGGTCAAAAACCCCGCGTAGAAGCGCCTCACGTAAGCGATCTGGCTCTCGACCACGAGAGACAGACAATCCCGACTGGTGCTGGTATCATAACCAGTACGGTAAGTTTTCCAGAAACTGCAGGAAACCTTGCAATTATCCGACCCCAAAATCGAGTGACACGAAAAACAGTTCGGGAAACTTCCCAGCCGGCACGCGTTAACGGCAACCGTAGCCGGCGAACACAGCCGCCTCTTATATGTCACGGATGTGACTACGAAAGTTCGCTACCTCGTCGACACTGGCGCAGAAGTTAGCGTTCTTCCAGCAAATCCCGACGACAGACTTCGCGAGTCTGTTTTGAGTTTACAGGCGGCAAACGGAAAGCCGATCGCTACTTACGGTAAAAGGTACGTCTACCTTAACGTGGGTTTACGCAAACCCATACACTGGATTTTCGTTGTTGCAGACGTCTCTATGCCAATCATTGGTATAGACCTGTTACAACACCACAATCTACTCATCGACACACGCGCACGAAGGTTAATAGACGGAAACACTAAGTTATCCGTTTGCGTAACTCCTTGTTCTGGTTGCAGGTTATCCCCAGTCACGATTAAGCACACCATAGACCCCTTGTACCAAGCAGTACTCGACAAATACCCCGGGATATGCCAATCGCAATCGAAATTACCTTGTGTAACCAGCAATGTTACACATCACATCTCGACTACAGGACCACCTGTATTTTCGAAAGCTCGAAGACTCGCTCCCGAAAAGCTTAGGTTAGCTAAAAACGAATTCGACCACATGATGGACCTAGGGATAATTCGACCATCGAATAGTCCATGGGCATCCCCATTGCACATGGTCCCTAAAAAGGACAGCAATGATTGGCGGCCAACTGGTGATTATCGGCGTCTGAATGCTAAAACCATTCCCGATCGTTACCCGCTGCCTCATATTCACGATTTGACAGCTACCTTGAAAGGTACAACTGTCTTTTCGAAAATCGACTTGGTTAAAGCTTATAACCAAATCCCGATGGCACCTGACGACATTCCTAAAACCGCCATCATCACTCCCTTCGGTCTTTACGAATTTCTACGAATGCCTTTTGGTTTAAGAAATGCGGCTCAAACCTTCCAAAGGTTTATAGACGACGTCTTCCGAGGTCTCAACTTCGTACATGCGTATGTTGATGACTGTCTAATAGCAAGTCCGGACAGAGAATCACATCTCAAGCATCTGGACATTGTTTTCGATCGACTCCAAAGGCATGGCATTACTGTCAACATTCAGAAATGCCAAATCGCAACTAACTCCTTAGACTTCTTAGGACACACTATTGATGCCCAAGGCATCCGACCCCTTATGAGCAAAGTGGCGGCCATTCTGGATTACCCAGAACCGACCACGATCAAGCACTTACGAACTTTTAACGGACTCGTAAGTTTCTATAGACGGTTCATACCTAAATGCGCATCCCTAATGAAACCGTTAACCGATCAACTTCGTGGAAATGCGAAATCAATTAGTTTAGACGACATAGCCCGTAAAGCATTCTCCACAGTTAAGGAACACAGCGCTAAAGCAACCTTGCTTGCTCATCAGGACACTCAAGCACCCATTAGTATCGCAGTAGACGCATCTGACTCAGCAATCGGAGCAGTCTTACAACAATGGGTTAACAACTCGTGGCAACCTTTAGGATTTTTCTCGAGACGGTTGTTAGACACGGAATCTAGGTACAGTACGTTCGGTAGAGAACTCCTAGTTATGTATTGTGCTGTACGGCATTTTCAACATTCCATCGAAGGAAGAGAATTCACGCTTTTTGCCGATCATAAACCTCTTACCTTCTCTTTAAGTTCATCTTCAGACAAGTACTCACCGCGAGAGTCTCGACAACTCGACTACATTTCGCAGTTTACTTCAGACATACAACACATTTCTGGAGCAAACAATGTAGTCGCAGACGCCTTGTCTCGAATTAGCTCCTTGAACAGTTTCCAAGGAATCGACCTTCTTAAACTCGCTCAGCTTCAAAAAGAAGACATTGATCTTCAGCATGAGTTATCCTCGACAACTCTTAAACTAAGTATTAGGCAGATGGGAACAGGTAAGGAAACCTTACTCTGTGACACATCTACAGGTAGGGATCGTCCAATTGTACCAAAACATTATCGCCGCAACGTCTTCAATACGTTGCACAATCTTTCTCATCCAGGTGCTCGTGCAACAATCGAACTTATAGCCGAACGGTTTTGTTGGCCTGGCATGAATAAAGACGTGAGGGAGTGGGCACGCTCCTGTGTAAGCTGTCAGAAATCTAAGGTCATAAGACATAACAAATGTCCCTTAGGCTCTTTCAAAACCCCTGACGCTCGTTTCGACCACGTCCATATAGATTTAGTAGGACCCTTACCCGACTCGAACGGATACTCATATCTCCTAACATGCGTAGACCGTTTCACTCGATGGCCAGAAGCAGTACCGATTAAGGACATTACTGCTGAAACCGTGGCCCGTGCTTTCGTCGAACGATGGGTAGCAAATTTCGGCTGCCCTTCCACAATCACTACAGACCGCGGACGCCAATTCGAATCTGGACTTTTCCGTTGTCTGACCTCACTATTAGGAATCACGCGCTTCCGAACGACCGCCTACCACCCACAAGCAAACGGGTTGGTAGAACGTTTTCATCGACAACTAAAAGCTTCATTATCAGCTTCAAACGTTTCACAGTGGACAGACGCTCTTCCACTCGTCTTGCTAGGTATCCGCAATGCAGTGAAAGCTGAC
>NC_031495.1:27348678-27368518 GCF_000237925.1 Schistosoma mansoni
TATATATATATATATATATATATATATATACTGTAAACCATCAGTACCCAGAATTCTGCTTAGAAGTTGTAATAATGTATTACGAATATAAAAATAACTATAAGAATTCCGTATAAATTATTCCTATTTCAACTACTTTACATGCAGAATGCTCATATTATTACTAGTACATTTTAATATTCATTTAATAGATATGACATATTAAGGAAATGTGTAGATAAAGTTAGCATCACTTACTGTACCTCCACATTCGATAGCAGGTGATGGAATTGATTTAGGATCTTCCAAATCAGGTAACCAACCGTAGACCTAATGTATAAACAGAATTATACAAAGAAATCTTTGCTTAGTAGAGTGTGACTGAAAAGCACATTAAATTGGTCTTCCTAATATACAGAGAGATTGTTGGCTATGATTTAAAGGTACTTGGTTAAAGATTATTTCCTCAACCTTAATGAATCTTTTTTAATGGATGAAAAAGAAGAATATGTTGGTTATTCATATCAAAGTTTAGTAAACTAGGTATATCTAACCAATCAAAACAGTTCATACTTTCTCTTTCTGACTAGAAATAGTTTAGAATTTATGAATACCAACGACGGATAAATCACACATCACGCCATTTATGGGTAAGAATATCTAACTATAATATGAAATTTGATCAATACATCTGATATATCTATGAAATACATGAAGGACATCTAAACATACTCTATTTATTTTCAAATAAAGACATAGTTTTCCCTCCAATATGGTTTTCTCAGTTGATTGACATTCACCCAAAACACTGAGATCGAAGCTACAGGGGACATCTGGATTCTGTGGATGTAAACCTGGTCCACTGCACTCTTCATTTACACCTTTCGAGCCATATTTACTAAACAGTTCATCCACTTTATTAATATACGGTTGGTTGATCGTGGATTGGAAAGTTGCAACATGGATAAACGTATTAAAAGAGTTTGGTCTCGCAGCAAGTTCTATTCCTAGACAAAAGAAAAGTGACGCCGAAAAATGAAATGAAATTCGAACTAGTTATCCTTTAATTATAGTGTCTGGCAAGTTAGTGATATCTTCAAACGTAACGTTAGATTGAGCTTCCTTTGCATAATTTAGCTAGGTTACTTCAAATTATTTGAAGTTTGATTTGTTTTCATTTTCAACAATGTACTAGGAAATCTGGCCATTCCTGACAGCTTATGGGTTTTATTTGGAAATGCTAACAGCTTAATACATAAACTTAGCGTGTACAAATTGATTTTTAAGCTATAAAAAACTATCGTCATAAACATGAACATGAAACCGAAACTGAAAAAGTGGACCGAAGGATATATTGTTTTCTTTTTAGTTTAATGATGACGTGAGTTTGCCAAAAATGTCATTTATTCATTGTGAGAGACTAGCAAAAGTCGATAAAAGGAAAAACTATGATGTCATCCTCAATCATATCTTGTTCAACCATTATGAATCCTCAGCATTTAAAGCTTTTGTGTGATTTATCAAATGTTTAAATAAGAAGCTTTCTAAAATCGTCTAAAACGTCCATTACAAAAGTAATGAGATATAATATAGTTATCCTTAAGTGAACTTTACACAGAAATACATCAGCACTTCTTTAAAGTTACAAAGCAATTTACGCATTTTTTTTTAATTTTATTTAAACACATAAATATTGGTACAAGGAAGCACCAGATACATATGCGCCTCACAAATCTCATTCGATTTGTGTGAGGGCTGTGATACTGCCCAGGTGCCCAGACTGAAGCAGGTGGTTTTCTTAGGGGCCCACACCCCGAGCCTTTGACCTGAAGGTCTAGTCCACAAGGCAGTGGAGCATCTTAAGGAGATGCAGTCCCATGGTAGCCGGTGACCAACGATTGATTCCTACGCCATATGTTCCCTCAGGATACTGGAACCTATGTGCACCATTGATTTGGAATCAGGGTTTTCCAACTCCCCTAGGTGGACACTCCACATCCGCCAGCCCGGTTAAAGCGCCGGACATTCGCTTTTCGTCCTCTCAATTTCGTAAACAACACCCTGGCGAGAGAAGGCAGTGAGTAGGACTTCCCTGGCAGAGGCTATATATTCACTGGCCATATGAGAGCATTTGGAGAGGGAGAGCGGACTCTCCCCACTCTCGGCCGTACCAGGGCATTTGGGGGCATTAGCTTAGTTAAAACCTGGCTTAACAACTACAAGAATAATTCTTCAACGTCGAACCCCTTAAACTAAAAACTCATTATTAATATACCACACATCTAGCTTTCAGTGAAAAAAAGAAAGGCACATCATGAAGTTATTAGTTCCACAAGGAAATATGCTTGACATTGTGAGCGAAATTAGTATTATTGGAAACACTTTCAAACACTTGGTAATTTCTTTCATCCTGAAAATCCATATGAATAATCACCGATTGATGGGAACAATTTAAAACATTTAGGCCTTATGCTGAGGCATTTTTTAACGGTTTAAAAAGAGAGCGGCAACTGCCAACACACATTTGATTCTATATATATTAATTGTTTGAATCTTTTTATTATTTTTTAGGACTGCAACTGACTACTCTCTTTTGGCATATGTGGATTTTGTGCGGATTGCCTTGATACTGCAATTAAGTCCGTCCCTGCTTAAGACAAATTTTGCTTGTCTCTTTAATTCGTAAAAGATACTTCGTTTATGCCAAAACCAACTTAAAGACATAAATGCATTTTGTGTCTCACTTTTATTGATTATTTCGTACAAATGTTCTTGGACCACATTTTATACGTTTCTGTATTCTAGCTGGATTGGATATAGTTCAGCGTTTGGCTAGGACTATTTAACTGCTTATCTAAATCCTATCTAATTATTATGGTAAGCTTAGACATGCTTAATTGTTTTATCGGATGGGAAAAGTAAGATTTGTGGACTGTTGAAAATACAAGATTTTCAATCTGAAAGATATTTTTCCAACCACATAATGAAATTCGCTTACAAATAATCCATTAAAAAACATGGTAGACGTAGAAAACTCTTATCCTGTATCAATTTTTATATATGTGAAGGTTATTTAAATAACTTACAGTCATACAAAAGACTGGTGTTTACATGCATTCTGAAGCCTATTTGTTTAAGCACATCTTGTGCAGGTCATAATCTTATGTTAATGTTCCTTTTCTCATCGTCTAAGGAAACGAGACAATGTGGCTTAAGGCTTACTAAAAATGATATTTTTAATTGTTTAATATCACTATACCCGTCACAACCTTCCGAAATCGACCATGTTTTAAATTCCTTTGCCTTTAAATGTTCTGATATTCCACGTTAACCAATGAAGAAAATCCCCAAAAATCTTTTTCAATAGATCTTTTATCATTTATATAAAAGAGAAGTAAATTTGCTCCAATAACAAAAAGATTGTCTAGTGTAATGATGGTGAATTTTAAATGATCAAAATTATAAAAGTCATAAGGAAACTACACTCATTCATACTTAGGTCCCAGTGAGAAATTATAATGATCCAAATCAACTTCTAAACGATTAATAAGGATGTTGTAGTTATGTTGCATCAAATTAGGGTGCAACAGTTAAGAAAAAGATGGAAGATATGGTTAATGTCGTTTTCTAAGCTAGGTTTTCTTTCTAGACCTATACTACTAAAGCTTGAGTCGTCTGAAACACTAAGATATATTAACGACATGGCGCTGTTTTAATATTTAGAAAGTGAACAGCCAATCTTTTATGTAGGAAAATGTTCTGTCATCTGCTTATCAGGGTCAATATGGCTTAGGAGTATGTCGTTTCCTTATTTTATCCTCATGAAAATCACATTTTCTTCTACTAAAGTCACTTTCCCAAATTATTTGTATATTATTGGTTCATGAACCATAGTTTCCCTCTTCTGACTGGGTTGAAATTAATGAGCCCCTAGTGTACGTTAAATGATGGTCTGTTTTGAATGGTCTTACACTCAATCGTCTCAATCTTTAAACCACCACCTTTACATTAAGAAGCAGAACACAACACTATAGTTTCATGAGATACACACTGCTAACAATGTTACTAAAAAGCTATGTCAAATATCACCTATCTTGATGTACATTTCTATCCTAATATTTCCTAGTTTTCTTATATTTCGTTAATACTAATGGATGTTCTTCTCTCAATATGCTGTACAAAAACTTGACATGTTTTTGGCAGCACCCGGTATTTGCTTTTAAATTTTCAAATTTTTATGAGTTATCTTTTATCCTATATTGCCCTTCATTATACTTTCCTGAGCTTTTGGAAAACAGGAAATACCAAGTTATATGGCGTCTTTAAAACTGCTAGTAGTGCTAATGGTGTATTTATTGGATATGTTGCAAAAACAGCTACGAGTAGCAATCCCAAACCTCATGAATAATTACCAAGCGTTATGGTATCAAATTAAAATCATATGATTGATAATTTCTCTTTTCCTCTGTTAGAACAACATGTCTGAAAACTAGAGTCCACATCCTTGCAAAGAAGTACGGATCTCTAAACTTATCTTACTTGGAACACATATTATGGGATAAAGCACTTCCAAGCGGAGGACTAACCAAGATATTTTGAGTTTCAGGATATACGAATGTTAGTAGTGCCTGAAAATATTTACATAGATTTTTGATTTTTCCTGTTCCGAGATTTAAATAATTATTAAGAGGGCTGAAAAGAATGTTTTGTAAAGAGTCTTTTATCAGAGCATTAGTATTAGGTAGGGTTATGTTTACTGTGCAACGGAGGTTTTGAAGAAAGTACAATCTTTCACACCTTTTCTCTGTCTGAAAGTGTGTATGCCTTATAAATAATCAGATGTTATCAGTGAACCAAGCTGTTGCATTACTATTGTATTCACAATTTAATTAATTTTTGTATTGTTTATTTCCTCTCAGAAGGCTACTATGATGATTTCTTTTGCATTGTATAATTATAATGCTTGACTTGAAGTACTAAACTAAGAACATTGAAATAGCCTTTTGATCAACTGATGTTCCATCATATTCCATGTATTGCCAGCTATTTCGTTCATCACACCTGCTGCAGAATTGCCCTAGTTACTTATACACATCTGTTGATAGCGATTATCATGTACTATCATGGTATGGAACTCTATGTTGCTTTCATGTAACATTAATTACTTCGTGCTTTGCCGCACTCATCACTGACTGTTATTACCTCCATGCACATTCAGAGTTTTTACTTGTCTCCAAAAGCTGACTAATTTGTAGCTGATTGAACCCATTCCGTACATATTTTATGATTTCCATACCATATGATGCAGTGAACACTACTATTTGCTCTAAATACACCAGCTAAAGATGCCTTCTGAAGTGGCAAAAAATATATAAATGCCTACTTTTGTACAGTTTTAGGATCATAATGTAAGGGCGTATAATAATAAAGTAACATAAAACCTAAAGCTTATGACTATAATCACAAGTAAAGTAAGAATTGTTCTGACAAATATTTGGCGGCTTTTATATCAAGTTATAGTGTTCGCATGGGACGTAAGCAAATATTAAATAGAATATAATACGTGAAAAACTAGCTGTAAACTTCTCATTGTTCGACCTAAAAATTATGTTATTTACCATACACTAACTGACTAGTGTATACTAAGGAAATAATTTTTTCTCCTTGAAGAAGCTTTTATCCGACATCACCACCCTGACATAGCCATGCACTAACAATGGAAATAAATATGCACGATTTTAGGAATCGATATTGCCTGTTAGTTGGAGGTTACAACATATCATTTTACACAATATTATTAAGTTTATCATGCTAACTGACACAAATAACTATGACCTTAAAGTATTTCGAGCCACCACTCAGTAGTTACACGTATTCAAAGCATAGCAGGATATCTGCATTTGCTATATTCTTACGCATGGAAAACAGATAAGAATAAAAATAAGTCACTGTACATCTTTGATCTCCTTAGTGTTTCCCGACATTAGTACTAAAAGTAACAAGATTTTCATGTATTCTTTCAAGTAAATTACTTCTTTGGCTAGCGAGTTGAAGTATTTAGCATTCCAAAATAATTTGACATGGGAATCTTCAGTTAATGTTTCAAGCACGGCCTAGAGATGTTATTTGTTCATTAAGAGTTTCGGGAAACTTTCATCGTTTAGTCTGGTCGAAACTTGAATAACTTATTCTATTTTAAAGTGTGTTTCTCGTCCTATATGAGTTTTAGGTTTAAGATAAAAAAAGTTTCTGAGATGGACCGGAAATACTAGGAATATTAAAAATCGCCTTCCACTAATATCGTGACGTTAAATGGGATGATAGGAAAAGTAATTGTTTGATGCTTTGAAGATATAAAGTGACATAAATACAACTAGTATATCTGATTGTTGGAGCATCATAATATCTGGCACCTGCCATTGTCAGCGTCATAAACTAAACACTAACAATTCTGAGTTATCTATGATCAGCCAAACTCAGTGTTACATTTAAAAAGTAAAGCAAACTGTAGTTGTTTTTCATATGCTTAATCTCGTTCTAAAATAACAGAGGAAGCTTTGAATAGGTGTAGAAAACCGCTGAAAAGTACCTCCTCTCGTATTCTTGAGTAAAATAAAATATTGAAACCCATTTAGTACTATGTAAATAATGGTGAATGTTTAGATGCTTTAACGGATTGAACCTTTTGCAAAGCACAGCTGATCTAGTGTACACTAAATTTTTGAATAGCGATAGCGATATGAATCATATTACAATCACAGGTTTGGTATTTAGGAAAAAATTAATAATTCACGAACCTGGCTGAAACCTTAAGATGCTTTGTTCCCCAGTCAGTGTTGGAACTGTTTTACTGACGTAGCCATACAGAAAAACTGATAGCATTCCGATGAAGAATAAAGCCAAGAACGTATATGCCACGACGTAAAATATGAAAATCAAAACTGAAGCATTTTATAATACTATGACCGAATACCAACCCCAGTCTCTGCAAGTCCTTCCCAAAATTTCATGTTTTTCTGGATTATAGAGAGTTCTCTTAAATCTGGTGAAACGACTCTGTTGAACAGCTTTCTTCATTTCCGTATGGCGACAAACTAATGCCTTCTTCAGATTACCGCTACAAGAGTATCGGACAGTAGTTGAACTGTGGTTGGTAAAAACAAAAGATCTGAAAAAGAAAACTTAGGTAAAATAAGCAGTCTGCATTCTTGATAAAGACGTGTGGCGTACATTCATTGTGCTTTTATTTGTTTATAAAATATGACCAGTCTTTTGTCAGTAAATGGTCGAAAGAAGGATTCAATTTTTACTTCCCACGGTGTTTCTAGGCGTTCACAGAATGTTCATGGAGTTATATTAAACTATCTTTTTGGGGGAAATTTCAGTCACTGATTCGTAGAATATATAGATAATCTTAACAGTGACAGCTTTATGATAAGAATCTTGAATCAACAGATGAATATCAGGCCTAGTGTAATTTGATATTTTGTTGAAAATCTGAAACCGGAGACTACATCAGATAATCTGCAATCGGCCTAACCAAGCGAAATTCTATCTATTCCCCTGTTTCTGTTCATTCTTTTATTTAAGTTCAACATCTGTCGCACCGAACACTTGCTTGGTTTGTGTGGCGGTAAAAAAATCCCGATTAGACATGCCTGCTACGCATTTCCTACAATCACTAACCAGCTCATATCAAAGGCTTCTGGATAAATCGATGGTCTTTCAAATATAACTTCAAATCTCTTCACCTCTGACTTTTGATTTGACTGGGTTGGTATCATTCGACTTTAAAGATGTTGCTGATAAAGGCATTGTCAAACTCTGAATGCTTGTGACATCTTTGGAATACTTACAAAAATACCTGGAAAATGTAAAGCAGGGGAGAAAGCCTCATACTTATTATAAGCATCAATGCAAGTCCGTATTTAGTATTTGAGTGAGTAACGCGTTTGAATTTGAGGCTATGGATGGTAATTTTGAATTTCAATACGTGCATCGATATTTTTCAATCGAATGACAGGATTGAGTCAGTCCAGTGAGCATCAAACCTAGACTGATTAATAATAATGATTTGTTCTCAAATAACTGTCTGTTACATGAGGCATGCCGGTTTACAGGCAAGATCAAATTGTTACAGTAGATAAGGTATTCATTGTATTAGGTTACTCAGGTTGATATTTTATAAGGACAGTGGTCATAGAGTTATGGAGAATAACACTTCTCACATAAAGATGCAGATAATATTAATAAGACCCATATTAAAAATTTGACATTTTTAGCGCTTTATGGAGGTTGCGTTGCAACATACAACTAATGGTCGAGAGTAAATACACGTCAAGATAATAGCTTCTAGGAACGACAATCATATAACCCTCTAAAACTCCCGATGTATTAATGCTGGCTCAGGATAAAGCAGCCCGTTTCATATGTGTTCTAATTGGCATATCTCAAGGGGGCTGAGAAGGAGTGTAAGAAAAAGAGAGGATGAGGAGCAGAGCAGACAATGTCCATGAATACTGAAGTTGAGTCAGTTGTAGAGGAATATTTAAGGTATGACTACTTAGTCTAATTCTCTTTTATTTAGGTACTTTCTAAGCAAGAGCATTCTAATACGTCAAAGAAAACAAGCTTGAATGTGGTTTGAATGGAGAAAGAACTGTATAAACTGAGGCGGTTCGAAAAGAAGCTGAAAGTAAGGGATCATGTGTGGTTTTAAAATATCTTACTGAAAAACAGTATTTTGATACACAAGTTACACAAAATGTCCTACCCTACAGGCATGGGTGGATTGAAGTTATCTCGCCACCATCATGTCTGCTGGTCAGTAAAGCCACCCTGTTATATACCATGGAGATTTATGAATGGTAACTTTGAGAACTATTCATGGATCAGTATGATATGCATATTTCCTATTGTATAATTGTTAAGTGACTAAGCTATTCATATTAGCATCCCTCTTATTATAAGCTTTATTTTGACCCATAGACTGTTATTATACGATTTACGATTCTTGAGTTATCCCTGGTCCATTAATTACTGGTCACCCTATTCACAGCCACATTTGGCTGAATCTTGTGCAAGTGTTCTTTTCTATTTTGTGTTACAGTGTGGTCAGTTTGTTTGGTATGTACACCCAGTATGTTTGAGAATAATGATTCATATTGTAGAGGCTGTTATTGGTGTTCTGGAAACAACTGACTGGGCTAGGCAGAAAGCGGGACTGGTAAGTACTCAAAACTGCTCATACGGCTTTTGTGTATCATCGATAATTCACTCCTCTCTGATTGGCAGGAATCAGCACGTTCATATATTAACAAGGCACGCATTCAATCGATATAACACACACGCCCTCCTTTTGTGATGTTAGGCTCTCTTAAGTTCGTAGTGTGAATGAATATTGCTTTAATCTAAGCTTCTTGTTGCGATGCACTGTCTTTACTGGCTCCACGTTAGAAGCAAAATCAGATGGCTCAAGCTTTCGTATTGTGGGTTAAACCTCTATTTAGTATATCACACTACTATGAAGATAACTTATGGTATGAGTTATAAAACACTGGTAAGATTGTATGTAGCTTAGAGATGGTAAGGATATGCGAGAGTTCAGAATTGTGAAATTTTCAGAGCCAGAAAACAAAACACTGATCCACTCACAAGAATTTAGGACATTATATGCTTCCTATATATATATATATATATAACACCAAAAACATTTTTCGCACATGAGAAAGAAAATTCCAGATATACAATGTCTCAGATTTCCGATCGTTAGCTTATGCTCAAGAAGAGGCACCGGTATTAAATCAGTACTTATGGATTTAAAATACCCATGTTCAATAACTCAGTTAGTTGTTCAACGAGAGTCTGCGCTCCTAAATCTAACCAACATCACAAAAATAAGCCAGAGATGTTAGAACCAGTTCCTTATTGAAAAGAAATACGTCGCTTGCAAACTAAAGACAATTCAACCTGCGAACCACCGGAAATTCCTATCTGTTGAAAGCAATGGCAACTTCTATGGAAACCTTGTGCTGTAAAAATTCCAAGTAAATCTTTACGAAGCATAAACTGTTCAAGCACGAAAGACACTTTCATTAGTCTGGGAATGTTTCTTTACCGCCAAATAATAGATCAATTTAAGCAGTTCAGAACGCAGCAATCCAGAACACAATGACAACTAAATCTGCAAGTACCTTGAAAAATATGATTCCCTATGAAATGCGAAATCGCGAGTGAAATGAATGGTGAAGACTTTTCTCAGGTCAAAAGTGAAAAATTTCAACAGAGGTGTCGGGTAAAACAAACCTACATTTTAAGGAATGATGATGTGTTGTTGACGACTGAACTATATAAATAGCGATATTTTTACAGTAGGTACAAATACGTGAGAAATCGGTCCTATATAAGAATAAGCTACACACTGAAGTCGGGCACTCGTTAAAAAGCCATTAGAATCAAACGTTGCAGATATATTTATGTACTACGCACTCAGCATGCCGATCTGCATGGTAATTCTGGAAGGATTGTCTGTCATTGGAGAGGCTCTCCGTTGTGACTTCCCATTTTTTTACTAGGAATCTGATCTTCGTGGAATTTCTTTGTCCACAATGTTCTGTATATTTTCATTACTTATTTATCTGTTATCCTCTTTTCACTCCTTTGATTCTATAGCTACGTTTCTAACCTCTTCTGTTTGTTTCTGTTAACTTATCGCTATCAGGTGCAATCAACATTTAAATAATTACTGTTTTAACTCTTTCACCCATAATCCAATGCCATAATAGGATATAAGATGTAAATACTAGTCAGTAGTAAGTACTTGGGGAATTATGCATTTATGGTTCACAAAGATCAAGGTAGCCGGAGGGTTTGCACAGGAGGTATCCATATTTTACGTACCTTTTTCCCATACTGCTGTTCCGTATGTCCGAAATCCAGTACATTTTACTTTCTGAATAACAGATCAAATGATCGATCTCATTATTATTCATGGCTTTGTTTAGAACCATATGTTCAGTACAACATTTAATTCCAAACACAAAGTATTTTAATGAGTTTTCTGCAAAACAAGAAAAACCAGATAACTGTATGCATATGAAATAGGTAGATAAACCATCTCGAACTAGTTTCCTCAATACAATGATAGTCCATAAAAATCTCAACTAACCACGTTTTCATGAATGCGTGCTATTGGCTACGCCAGATTTAACAACCTGTCAGTCGCGTAGTATATTTGTTAGATTATGTATTGTATGGCATTTTTACTTTGCTTCCGTGCATGGATTCTGGTTTGGAAGATATTACCGTAAAATATACAAGAGTTAGGATATGAATGAAATGGATGTTAAGTATCTGATAAAATAACGCATGCAAAACTTGAATGTCTATTTACAACCATATTCATAATGATCTTAAAATACTCACTAAACGCCCTGTAAGCTGCAATCTGCACTTTCCTCAAAAGCCCGGTAGAGAATAACCGAGAAATTCTTAAATAACAGGAGATATGCAAGGACTTACAAACCACGAAAGTTAACGTCTAGTGGTTCCAAAGGTATGTAAGCTGTCCATATGATTGGTCCAATAGAAAACTTTCATCAAAACATGGCAAGGAAAAGCGAAATCAAATAAATATCTTGCGCCAAAAAAGATTTGCCACTTTCTAATGCTGAATCTTTAAGAGCAAAAGCCTCGTCGTATTCTAGAAGTGCCTAAGTGATGTTTATATCGCCGTCTAAAATTAGCAGTTTAACATATAAACGGATTGTGAGGTCATTGAAACACAATATCGTCTGATAGGAGATAAGAATCCACCTATTTGAAGGGTTTATGAAGATGTAGAAACTGGTATGCATTGGACGATTTTGTACGCTTACTTAACAAAAGTGTTTTCTGTAGAAGATGGTGGGTTATTCAGAAAAGACGAGAGAAAACATAGGAAAATAACTCCTTGTGACAAACCTTGTGATAGTAGAAGCGTTGAACACTTTCCTCTAAAATAAGTTTTCTGTTCTCTTCCTGAGATGTAATAATAATGATATATTTCCGCAAGGGCAGGTTCACGCTATTTTCACAGGCATGATCTACAAGTTACAACATATACTGGTTCATAGTATGCATCACAAGCAGTGTTTTTTGTAAATATAATCTATAAAAGTTGATAGCGGTTCATTCGTTCAGACATACTGTGTATTCTTTGAAATATTTTCCAAAGAGGCATCGCGTAAACGTTACACACCAGACCCAATCTCGGCAAAAATTGTATTAGAATTTTGGACGTGCCAAGTATTTATGTAATGCAGCTTTTTAAGATTATAAATGTTATAAAGTGGACTTGTGGTATGTTTGGCGCGAATTATGACCTTAGGAAAGCACCTACGTCGAGTTTGTTCCAGGTGTCACGAGTTCCTCAACATCGTCTTCAGAGCAAGATTCTGAAGAGAACAAAAAGAAAAAGACGAGAAAAAGAGAAACCGAGAAGGAGCAAGGCATTTGGATTTGAACGATAAACAGTGCTTAACATTTAGTAGTGGAACAGACGGAGGTATAATAAATTATTAGATTAAATTGATATTAGCTCATGTTGCTTGAACGAAATGTGATCAGGGGCCCAAGATGAGGGAATGCAGTAATAAGGAACAATGAATCATGATATTTAAAATGGTAGAGGAGGTTCGAACGAAGGAAGGGAAGTCAAGGTTGCGATGAGGAAGAATGTTTATTAGAACAGAGAGTGCATATAGAGAGTACAGTGTTAAGTAAAATAACGACCATATTCTTTACAATCTGTTTTTTCATCACCTGATGCCTGCCACACAGTTTTCATGTGGCAGTTGTGTTAGTAGAATAGCTAATCCAGCATAAAAATTAGAAACATGAGTCTGAATGGTGAGAGTATGAAAACAACCTCAATATCACAGATTGATTGACTTGTTCCCACCCACAAATAGCCTGATACAAACAAAATGTTCTGCCCCACAAACACGGCTGGATTGAATTCATCGCCCTCACCATCAATGCTTGCTAGTAAGTAACTCCACCCTCCAGAAACAGGACCAGTTGGTTATCCAGATTTCATTGTTGACTCTGATAAACTTGATTGGTGGTCTAGAAATAGAGCATATGGCAGAGGTATAGTTTGGAAGGGCTCACCGGACGTCCTTCGTACCATTTTCCAATCTCAAAATAATATTATGATGCAGAACAATGTCAGTATCTATGGTTTTTCTTTACCATTTTAAGGCACACTGGTATTTATCGACATGTTGTTTCAAGGCAAGTTGAAGTTGGGGCAGAAATAGTTTCCCCATTGTTTTCAGAAAAGATGAGGTTAACGTTTTAGGTTTACATTTAACATTCATGTCACCGGATGCCGTCTTTGGTATTGGGATCATCTTCGTCTTCCTTCACAAATTATAACCTTCGGAGTCTCGTACAAATTACCGACCACGTATTCTTGGCAAGAGAACAGGAAGTTCGTAAACCTCAAGAAATGTTCCAGGTATACCGTGAAGGTTCATCATATTTCCGGTTTATGCCGCAGATCAACTATAAGGACGCTTTTGACAAGGAGCCCGGTGGAATGTCTCGAAAACTAGAAGTATGTCACCGACTTAACCCTGAATAATTTGTGCCATATTTCACCAGTGTAATCATTTAAGACAAGTAACAGAACATTTGGATGTTGGCTGACCTTTAACCGACCATTAGAACTTGGCTAGCATAATAAATTGTACCAGTACCAAGGTTGAACCTCATAGTTTCAAATAAATTGAGTACTGGGTAGAGTGATTATAATAAATATATTTTTTGTTGTGTTCCAACAGTTAGAAAAATTATATTTCAGGCGTTTCTTGACTTGATGTAGGCCACTTCTTCAGGGTAAATAGATAACCCGGGTTTTTGTAACAAAAATATATTATCGGCAGAAGAAATGGTTAGTATCTATCAGTGAGGCTGAACACACTTCAGTGTGCTAATTGCAAAATTAGTGACGTGTTCTTGACGTGAACACTAACCAATTATGACCCTAGATTTAGTAAAGGTAATGAGATGGAGATCGCGACCCAATCACATATAGTCGCAATTAAGGTCTTAAAAGCCGTGATAGTAACTAGACCAACATTCATCAAGATAAACAGGAATATGCATATCAAGTTTCACATATGTTGGGCCCCAATAAGAAGGTTATGCACAAATAACAACACCTACCAAACTTGCAGTTACATTGTAGTGGTATTGGTCCTAACCACATAATCCCCAAAACTGAACATGAGACGACTTTGAAAATAGATATTCAACGTTTAGCATGTAACGAAGGCCAAGAATAGTGAGGTTGAAAACTTTTAATTCATTCAATCGGATGGCATGGCTCAACCTTACAGGCTTGGTCATCCTTGCGTGACTTACCCTTTTTATTCTCAATGAATATATTGTTCTATCTACATCCTAAAAGTGTCCTTTAGATATGCTAAACAATATACAGCTGATTGTTACGTACGACGAGTCAGAATCGATAATGATGTGACTTATTTGTAATATCCGATAGATTAGGCTTTCATATCATGACAAATCTACGATTTTATGATCAGGACCAGTAATAACGAACAAGACTACAATTTTACAACATTAACTATCGGTTAACTGCTAACATGAGAAGTTAGGATTACATAAATCGAATTGCCGTGGTCTAAAATCATATTTTACCGTGATGTTTGGAACTCTGGGATTTCAGAGCCTATATATGTAGATTACCAACACAGATGATCTGCGTCAAATTATTGGGGTGCCTACTCCAGTTAGACGAGAATGGTGTGACCGATCAGGACACTTCAAAGTCACACCTTGCGGTTGGTACCCAAAGTTGATTACTTTTTCTTCGTATCCGGGTACTATGGTTGCTGTGATGACCGAACAACACAAATGATGTTAATATAGAAAACATTATTCGAAGTGGGTACAAGGGACAGAATGCAACCATTGCAGCATGGGCCAAACCATGGCGTGCGATTAGTTTATACTTGTTGATTGACATTGAAAGAGATCAGGGAACAGGTCGAAATTCAGTGAATCGATAGCCAAATGATTTTTTCAGGCTCAGTGACATATCACTAACCCTTCAAAACTTTCCTACCGGATTTAACAGCCGTTTGAATCAATACAAAGCACATTGGGGGAAATGGTGAACAAGAACACAGGTGAGGACAATCAATGTATTTTAATAAAAAATCAGAGAGTATCTTGATAAAGTATAAGAACCATAAATTGAACAATTCATTTGCAGAATTCCATCACTTGTCCTTTACATTCTGCATGGTTCTTCCAAGTCACAATTCCTTTCCATTTACAGTAATTCTCTTCAATTCCAACTTCTTAGCCTTTTGCTGCCAGGATTTCTGACTTCTGATTGGTGTTATGTATCACTTATGTCAACATACATAAGTAGCATATACAACACTCATCCCCCTTTTACATAGCCCTCCTTGCGGTTATTCTGCTTGCCGTGTCGCTTCCTTGTTTACTGCAGTCTGTGCCATGCTCCCTTTCAATATGTTTAGTCTGCAGCGCTCTGCCCTTTGTAGCTCTGTTAAATTACCGGGCCATCGAAATCCGAGTAACATCCAGCATCCAGAATGTCAACACTTGTGCTCCAGAGACCTGCTGAACCATTTATATCCGGTGCCTGTCCAGGGGCCGTATGTCCCACTGCTCCAGTCCGTCGACAGCAACGAATGCAGCCAACATCACCCCATCAGAACACTCCACTTATCGTAACCTTCTTGCATCTGACCGCCCCAACCAGCACCTCCTCTTCCGATACCATAACAGCATCCTCAGGACTGCACTCTCCGCGGCACCCGTTTGGCAACAACTGGCCGGGAATGAAAAGCTATTAACAATAAAAATAATAAAGAATAATGTAACGTTTTAAAGTCCTATCAAGTCGTGCTGACTGGTGATTGTGTTCTTCAAATAACCAACCTTAAGTTCACCACAAGTGTATAGATACTACAGTGATAGTACCATTAGTGTGTTGATAATCGACCCCGATGCCTGTACTGAGACTGACTTAAAAAGGAAAGTCATACAGTGTCGTTGATAGCTTCTGTTCGTAGACGACGAATTCTACTTATATCTACACATAGCAGACTCAGTAAAAGTTGTAACAGCTCAGGTTGGTTGGTTAAGAGTTGACCCCAAACAACCAAGCATATGCTAAAACAGTATTGTTCAAGTATTCATTCACTTCCTTACTTTTTGTAAGCGTTATATTCCCTACTATCTTATATGGAATGCTGAGAGCCTTTGTTTGTCTGAACAGATAATCCCACGCTCCACTGTGACTGCGCGAAGATCGAAATAAAGACCTATTCACTACTTCTCTGGTTTCTTCTATCAATAGCACGAGGGTTACCTATAGGCACAAAAGTGGTGAGCCCTTTTTGAACACAATTTAACCTCATTTCTGTTATTGATCTTTTTTTTTACTTAATCGTAAAAGTAGACCGGATTATCCGTAAACTAAGTTGAGTATATAACTAGTTTATTCCGTATTATCTTAAGTTATTCGTGTTATAGTAACCATTTTTCGTGCTAACTTTATTGCTATATTTGTCACATACCTCATGTCAGACTCAATAGAAACCCATAATCTGGAGGATTTGTCACCAGTGGAGATAGACACTGTTATGACTACGAAATCCCGACTTCCAGAATTTGATCGTAGTGATCCTGAGTTGTGGTTTGCTCAACTAGAGCATTATTTCACGAGACACAATATCAAATCTGAAGGGATTCGCTATAGAGACTTGTGTTCTATCCTTCCTCCTTCAGTTGCCAAAGAAGTCCGTGACTTGATTTTAGATCCACCATCACCACAACCATACACCATCTTAAGACGAGAGATAATAAACCGTTTATCATTATCAGATAGTCAAAGAATCCAAAGACTTTTTCAAGGTGAAACACTAGGTGATCGGTCGCCGTCACAGTTTTTGCGTCACCTCCAAGTGTTAATGGGTGATAACACAGTGGGTGAAGCAGTCCTAAAACAAGGATGGATACAAGCTCTCCCATGCTACGTCCAACACTGTTTGGATGCACAAGATCCTGAAACCTCATTATCTCATTTAGCGCGTATAGCCGATAGAATAATGGAGAGAGGTCCTCCAACTGGACCAGGCACAATAAATCACACACAAAAAGTAGAATCAGCAAAAGACCCCGTCATAGAAGGACTCATTGCGAGTGTTAAGAGTCTCACTGAGGCTGTCACCAGAATGCAAATGGGTCATAGAAACAGGAGCAGGTCACCACAACGACCACGATCCAAGTCACAAAACAGGTCACAAATGTCCAGACAACCTGGGCAGTTTTGTTGGTACCACTGGAAGTTTGGTGTCAACTCAACCAAGTGCATGCAACCATGCGCCTGGCCTAAGCATAATTCTAAGACAGCGGGAAACGAGTAACCCCTCCCCAGGTCGCGACTACTGAGGAGGGGCGCCTAAACAGTCGCTTGTTTTATGTTAGAGACAGAAACTCTGGCTTGAATTTCTTGGTGGATACTGGCGCTGCTCTTAGCATCATCCCTCAAAATAAAACTGAGATTAGTCGAGAAACATCATCAATTACACTTCAAGCTGCAAATAAAACTAAAATTGCGACATTTGGGCAGAAAAACTTAACCCTAGATTTGGGGTTCAGGAGGCAATTCCCTTGGGTTTTCACGGTAGCCGACTTAGATCTGGCAATACTGGGGATGGACTTTCTAGAGAGATACGAATTTCTAGTTGACACCAAGAAACGGCGATTAACACTAAAAGAAACTTCGTATTACACAAAAGGCAAAGAAAGTCACATCAGCTCTCTTAACTTGATTCAAACTCCTCCAGTAACAACACCGAAATTCCAAGATATACTCGCGGAATTTCCAAACTTAACTAAACCAAACCCACAGCCTTCTAAAGACAAACTAAAAGTAAGTCACACTATCAAAACCGAAGGTGCACCGGTTTTTGCAAAACCCAGGAGACTAGCACCAGATAAGCTCAAAATCGCTAGGGCCGAGTTGATTATATGCTACAACTGGGTATTATCCGTCCCTCTGATAGTCAATGGGCATCCCCTTTGCATATGGTCCCAAAGAAAAATGAAGGTGACTGGCGACCGTGCGGGGATTACAGAGCCCTCAACCGTCAAACCGTACCAGATAGGTACCCAATACCGCATATCCAAGATTTCACAAACGGTTTACAGGGTATGAACATATTCACTAAAATTGACTTAGTCAGGGCATATCACAATATTCCAGTGGCGGATGAAGATATCCCCAAGACAGCTATTACAACACCCTTTGGCTTATTCGAGTTTGTACGCATGCCATTCGGCCTGAGAAATGCGGCACAGACATTTCAAAGATTCATAGACAATCTACTTCGAGATATGCCATTTGCGCAGGGGTATATAGACGACTTGTTAATTGCCAGCCCCGATTTGCAATCACACGAACAGCATGTAAAAACAGTGTTAAAAAGACTGGATGAACATGGAATAAACATACATCAAAGTAAGTGTGTTTTCGGTGTTCAAACTTTAGAATTTCTCGGTCACACAATAAGCCCAGAAGGGATTAAACCGATCAAAAAAGAAGTAGACACCATTAAACAATATCCCATACCTAGTTCTCTAACACAACTGAGAAGTTTTCTAGGTCTAATTAACTTTTATCGCAGATTCATACGAGGTTGTGCACAATTAATGCAACCCTTGACAGATTCACTAAAAGGAAAACCAGAAGAATTCAAACTGTCTTCTGACGCTGTCGAAGCTATTAAACAGCTTAAAGATAAACTAGCTCAAGCAACTACGTTGATGTATCCGAATTCTCTTTCCCCACTTGCTTTGATGGTGGATGCTTCTGATAAAGCAGTAGGCGGTACCCTTAACCAACTGGTTAAAAACGCTTGGAAACCAATTGCTTTCTTCTCAAAAAGACTCGCTCCAGCAGAGACAAGGTATTCTACCTTCGGGCGAGAACTTCTTGCAATCTACCTAACCATTAAACACTTCCGACACATGTTAGAAGGCAGGGAATTTATAGTCTTTACGGATCACAAACCACTAACGAATGCACTAAAAGCGAGAGCTGATAAATACTCACCTCGAGAAGTCCGACACCTTGACTATATATCACAGTTCACAAGCGATATCCGACATGTCAAAGGTCAGGACAATCAGGCGGCAGATGCTTTATCTAGGCTAGAAATAAACGTGCTACAGCAGTCTACAGTGAACTTCGAGACGTTGAGAAACGAACAAGAGCAGGATCTAGAATTACAAAACCTGCTTAAAACAAACAATTCAAGTCTTAATTTAAAACAGTTCCCATCACCTGTCGATGGTATTCTAATCTACTGTGACACGACCAAGGCAATGCCGCGACCTTTCGTTCCCAAAAGTATGCGAAAGTTGATATATAATAACTTTCATTCTTTGTCTCATCTTGGCGCAAAAGCTTCAACAAAACTAATCAATGCCAGATATATATGGCCGAATTTACAGAAGGATGTACACAAATGGGTTAGAGAGTGTTCAGCGTGTCAACAATCAAAGATAAATCGTCACACGAATTCACCCATAGGTGTTTTCTCGCAACCAGATGCACGTTTTGCCCATGTGCATATCGATTTGGTAGGTCCTTTACCACGTTCAAACGGTTTTAATTATCTTTTTACATGCATAGATCGATTTACCAGATTCCCTATAGCCATCCCGATAACGGACATCACAGCGGAAACAGTAGCCAAAGTTTTCATGCAGAACTGGGTAACCATTTTTGGTACACCCATAACAATAACGA
>NC_031495.1:27368718-27494299 GCF_000237925.1 Schistosoma mansoni
AACGTTAAACCAATTATTATTAGATGGCCCATACAAAACCCTGGGAACTTAACACTAGCGTTATAAAAAAAAATGTTATTTCAATAGCTTATATATATACTTTTTTTTCTCGGTTTAATAATAACGTAAAAAGAGTATTTGACACAACTGTACTTGATCCGCATACTCAACACAATTTTTTTGCTTCTTAACCGTATATTCGTTTCCGTTTTGTGGATTACTCTGATGCACCCTTGGTTACGCACCTAGTTGTAAAAAGCGGTCATCACTGGCTCAAGGTCATGCACTTGATCGATTTTGTTAAAGAGTCCAACTTCTAGCAAGTTCACCCTTTTACATATACGCATTACAAAAGTTTTTTTTTTGTTGCTGTTTTCATGGTTCTTCGTGCACAAGATATCTACACTATGTTTATTTCCTTCCAGAATACCAATCCGTTCTGGAGGCCAAGCACTTACATGAACGGAACAATTATCAATTGCATTTATGTATTTCCATTTTGTATCTTATTATTTTATGCAGGCAGTGGAGCAGTTCTTAGGTTTGCTTGATTTTCACCATTACCTTTGAAGTAGACTCTTTTTTACTTTTTACTTGAGGGCGGCTCAAGAGGCAGGTGAGTAAACACCTGATAGCCGGTCTGAGCATGGAAAAATCGTACCTCACCAACATGGTGTTGGGTAGCCCGCTCGCGGCACTTCCTCAGATATTCTTATTCCACATTCTCACACTTTCTCTTGAAAGCACGCAGCAAACCGTCAGCGATAGTTGTAGAAAAGATCACATGCTACAAAGATGACAAGCTGGTAAATGAAGAGACATCCATGGACTATCATTGAAAGCGTTAGTCGTAACTGATTGTAAGTCAAATAGTGAGCGAGTTGATAATTTCGCCTTGGGATGAGAAATAGAACGAAGGTGTTATCGATAGATAGGTTAATCGAACCGACGTTCCTACGGAAGTCGATTCTAAGGGGAAGCTAATGTAACAGCTCAGGTTGGTTGGTTAAGAGTTGACCCCAAACAACCAAGCATATGCTAAAACAGTATTGTTCAAGTATTCATTCACTTCCTTACTTTTTGTAAGCGTTATATTCCCTACTATCTTATATGGAATGCTGAGAGCCTTTGTTTGTCTGAACAGATAATCCCACGCTCCACTGTGACTGCGCGAAGATCGAAATAAAGACCTATTCACTACTTCTCTGGTTTCTATCAATAGCACGAGGGTTACCTATAGGCACGAAAAGTACATAAGTATAGTCGCAAAAAAAGAAGTCTTGATTTCGTCGAACGAAGCTAATTATCACTTTGTAGTCAGAGTTTGAAAAACTGATGAATGTTGTTACAATCAATAAGAGTCGTAGACTACAAATCGAGAGTGAAGTTGGCACGAAGTTGTCTCTATAGGATAACAAATGGCGTGTTGTATATAAGTACCATAACCGAACGGAAAAATATAGAAGAAAACGTAAGAAACAAAGAGTGTTACTTCGAACTCTTGTCAATGATGATGGTACAAAACCCTGTCAGTGTTGGGATAGAGGCGATATTGTTGTTTCCAGTTTTCAGGATATTCGTTCAACTATGTAAGTTGATTATTCGCACAAATGACTGTGTCGTGATACCATCAATTGAACTGGACATGTTGTAAGTTCTTGAGTATTTGAACAGCTTATTTACCCGTCCAAAGCATCTAGTATATAAAAACCACGAGGAAACAATACTTCATAAAATACGGAAAGTGAGACGTAGAAGTTGAATAACTACCATGTCTGGATGTTTCATAACATCACAGCGAAATATCATCTCTCCTACGTATACTGACAGTTGCGCTGAACATTTGCTATGACATTAACAGTGTAACAGTTGCATACGTAACTACAAATACATAAGAGGACGATGGGGGGGGGGTTGTGGGCAATTCTAAGGGTCATTCAGAAATTTTTCAAGCCCGTCATGCATGCAAATAAACCGTTAACTGGGTTTGACGACTCTGAGGATACCACGGATGTTCTAGTTTTACAACCAGCTACCAGTAGCACCTTCTATATTCGATCGTTCCCAGTCAGATAGAAATCAGAAGTCAGACGAGAAGAGGCAGGAAAGATATATTTGATTCGTTACCAATATATCGAGGACTTTTTCTATAAGCTGGCTAATGAAACGTAGGAGCTGTGTCCCACGCCGTGTTGCAACGTGATCTGGTACGGATGCATGACCGAAAGCCTTCAGTTAAACAAGTCCACTTAAACAACATGGTCAGCATCCAATGTCGAACACTTAATGAGCTATTGATTTTGGGGAATGATTTACAGCTACAGATCACTCCCCCCCTAGTGAGGTAGTGATGCCCCTAAGACGTGACCAGCCAGAAGTTTAAACCCAACGAGTTTGTCGTTGGTAAACACTCTTCTGATAGCTTGCTATGTGTAGCAGCGTCTGGTCGTCTTTCCTTAAACTATGGGACCAAAATGTACAACATAGCAATAAAGAAATATAGTACAATGAATATTTCGGTTCCTTGCGAAACTTCGTCATTCCTTTCCAGCCGTCCTGGAAAAGAGGAAAAATAAAACGTGTGAGTGCATGTCGAAAATACACTCGTACTTGCGTAAGGACACAAGATGAGCGGGAAAAGATGAATAAACTAATACACTTGCAAACAGCGTAAAAGCGATCGGGAAAAAATGGTTTTCTTTTGGTTTTTTTTATATAAAAAAAATATATATACGCTCAAAAAAATGTTTTGTTTTTTTTTGTTTTTTTTATAAATAAAAAAATGAGCATATTGAAAAAATTTATAATAAACAATGAAAGGGTAATTCAAGATAAAGCTTATGTCCTACGTGCAATATTCGTTGAGATGTTCTGGAAATCTCACTCGTCTTCCAAAACGCGTTGTTTTAGGTTTATCTATCGACGTTGACGAAGTATCAAGTTGTGTGTCGGCTGTCGTGTAGGGTACTACGAGTGTAGTAGCTGTGTCGTTTGCTTGTACCGAAGGAAAATCGACGTAGCTAGGGTTTCCTTCTAAGTACGCTGCTTTGAGTCGGTCGATACTGATGCTATCGTTCGTACCGTTCTTATCGACTACATAGTACTTAGGTTCGCGTTGAAGAACTTTGAAGGGTCCTTCGTATGCTGATCCGAGGGGTCGTCGATGTGAGTCTCGACGAACGAAGACGTGTGTACTATGTCGTAATTCAGGTTGAACGAAAACATCAGTTGATTGAGGTCGAGTGTGAGCAGGTTTAACTGAACGCATAGCGTTTGAAAGCCTACTCGTGTAAGAGTTTAGATCCATGTTCAATGAAGAAGCTGAAGGATCCACGAATTCTTCTGGGAGTCGGAGTGTCGTTCCGTAAACGAGTTGAGGTGCCGTGTATCCAATGTCAGCTTTCACTGCATTGCGGATACCTAGCAAGACGAGTGGAAGAGCGTCTGTCCACTGTGAAACGTTTGAAGCTGATAATGAAGCTTTTAGTTGTCGATGAAAACGTTCTACCAACCCGTTTGCTTGTGGGTGGTAGGCGGTCGTTCGGAAGCGCGTGATTCCTAATAGTGTGGTCAGACAACGGAAAAGTCCAGATTCGAACTGGCGTCCGCGGTCTGTAGTGATGGTTGAAGGGCAGCCGAAATTTGCTACCCATCGTTCGACGAAAGCGCGGGCCACGGCTTCAGCAGTAATGTCCTTAATCGGTACTGCTTCTGGCCATCAAGTAAAACGGTCTACGCATGTTAGGAGATATGAGAAACCGTTTGAATCGGGTAAGGGTCCTACTAAATCTAGATGGACGTGGTCGAAACGAGCGTCAGGGGTCTTGAAAGAGCCTAAGGGATATTTGTTGTGTCTTACGACCTTAGATTTCTGACAGCTTACACAGGAGCGTGCCCACTCCCACACGTCTTTATTCATACCAGGCCAACAAAAGCGTTCGGCTATAAGTTTGACAGTTGCACGAGCACCTGGATGAGAAAGATTGTGCAACGTATTGAAGACGTTGCGTCGATAATGTTTTGGTACAATTGGACGATCCCTACCTGTAGATGTGTCACAGAGTAAGGTTTCCTTACCCGTTCCCATCTGCCTAATACTTAGTTTAAGAGTTGTCGAGGATAACTCATGCTGAAGATCAATGTCTTCTTTTTGAAGCTGAGCGAGTTTAAGAAGGTCGATTCCTTGGAAACTGTTCAAGGAGCTAATTCGAGACAAGGCGTCTGCGACTAAATTGTTTGCTCCAGAAATATGTTGTACGTCTGAAGTAAACTGCGAAATGTAGTCGAGTTGTCGAGACTCTCGCGGTGAGTACTTGTCTGAAGATGAACTTAAAGAGAAGGTAAGAGGTTTGTGATCGGTAAAAAGCGTGAATTCTCTTCCTTCGATGGAATGTTGAAAATGCCGTACAGCACAATACATAGCTAGGAGTTCCCTACCGAACGTGCTATACCTAGATTCCGCGTCTAACAACCGTCTCGAGAAAAATCCTAAAGGTTGCCACGAGTTGTTAACCCATTGTTGTAAGACTCCTCCGATTGCTGAGTCGGATGCGTCTACGGCGACACTAATGGGCGCTTGAGTGTCCTGGTGAGCAAGCAGGGTTGCTTTAGCGATGTGTTCCCTAACTGTGGAGAATGCTTTTCGAGCGGTGTCGTCTAAACTAATTGATTTTGCATTTCCACGGAGCTGATCGGTTAACGGTTTCATAAGGGATGCGCATTTGGGTATGAACCGTCTATAGAAACTTACGAGTCCGTTAAAAGTTCGTAAGTACTTGATCGTGGTCGCTTCTGGGTAATCCAGAATGGCCGCCACTTTGCTCCTAAGGGGTCGGATGCCTTGGGCATCAATAGTGTGTCCTAAGAAGTCTAAGGAGTTAGTCCCGATTTGGCATTTCTGAATGTTGACAGTAATGCCATGCCTTTGGAGTCGATCAAAAACAATGTCCAGATGCTTGAGATGCGATTCTCTGTCCGGACTTGCTATTAGACAGTCGTCAACATACGCATGTACGAAGTTGAGACCTCGGAAGACGTCGTCTATAAACCTTTGGAAGGTTTGAGCCGCATTTCTTAAACCAAAAGGCATTCGTAGAAATTCGTAAAGACCGAAGGGAGTGGTGATGGCGGTTTTAGGAATGTCGAAGGAACCAGTAACACCTTAATATTCGGTATATGCCAACTCAGTCAAATCAAAAGTCAGGAATGGAGAGGTTTGAAGAAATTTTTGGAAGGCTATCAATATATCTAGAAGTGATTAGTGTAGGCTGGTTAACGGTTTCAACAGATTTTCAGCACGACATTTGCACTCGTGATATGGTGCGGATGCGTGACCGAATACCTTCTATTAGAGTGTGTTCAGTAAAACTAATGAGGTCAGCGCCAAATGTCGAAGACTCACAGAACTATTTATCTCGCGGATTCATTTACCACTATAGGTTTCCTGTGTACCGCCTACAGAAAAGAAACATGTTCCAAGAATCTATACAGATTGTTTGTTGAAACTGCGCGTAAGTGCGCAAGATATAAAGTGAAGGTTGAGTTGGAGGTTAGGTTGACAGAAGTGTCATGATGGATGTACTCTATATCAGTGTAGCAGTTATTTTTGTCGGGCAGTATCACCTTTAAAATCTCTGTGTATTCTTAGTCTACAGTCTCTTCTTAAAAACATTTATGTGGGACCAGTGTTTCTCAGTGAGATTTGTGAATACTGTCATATGAGTTTAATTATTCATTGTTTTCCACAGGAAGGTCAAGGAAATAAGGTGTATTTTAAATCAAACCTTCATCTTTCCTATTCGTTAGTTTCTTGTAAGTCATTCAAGGTTGGTCCAAATATTACATAAAACTTGGAGCCTTCTGCTTGAGAAATTTCGTGCGTGTGTAATATTTAGCTCCATTTACTTCATTGGTTATTTGTGTTTCCTTCAACAAATAGCCTTAAAAATAACCTGAGCTTAGTGAAAGGGTTTTTGCTACAGAACGCAAACGGTCGCAATTATTAGTGTCCCGTACGTTCCATTCTTAATAACTGTCACATGGGATGTCAAGTAGACTTATGTAAAGTAGGTGATTTATTAACGTTATAGTCATGTGATCGCGACCTAGTCTTCTTTATGGTACAGGTCCATGACTTATGGTGTTCTGCTTTTCCGTTGACCGGCTACTAGACAGCTGTAATTTTTATAGGCACAAAAGTGTATGTTGTCTACGATAAAACGTTGGAAACAATAATATGCTTCATTCAGTTTCCGTTCTACCTATGCAGTTTACGTGTAGGACTTATATAAGTCCCTTATTTTTGATTTCGAGTCCATAGTACGTGATACATTCTGTTGTAAATTCTTTTACACGGTTTATTTCCCGTATTTACAATAATTCTACTACTAAATAAAATGCGGCGAGACTATTATACATGGACAACCTTTGAACGAATCTGAGGTGACCTTGAAAAATATCAGTCAATCAGGAAACAGTTAGTATGCAATAAAAATATATTATAAAAAACCAAAGAATTAAAGTGGATACACCTTTTACATAATCCAAAAAATTGTCAAGGTTAGAAAGAGGTTTAAAGGCTTTAAAATCGCAATGCTTAAGGGAGAGGAACTCTTCCATATGGCTCCGTAATACTCGGTCTCTGGGGAAATGATAAGGTCTCAAAAACTCAGCCTCGACTACATAGATTCAATATTGTTCGTGTATACTCCGGTTATGTAAGTTTGTCATTTTTATTACCTTTATATCCCCACAACAGTAATACCACTGAACAGCTGGAGCTTCAGTATCATCTGCGAATATTGCAGCCAATGTTACTGGTGCTTTTACCGTACCGTTCGCAGCAATTATTATAATTTGCCTTAGTCTCAATCTCGATCGAGCGAAAATAGTTCCTGTTCTAGCGGACATCTTCCTCCAACATATATTACATCGAAGGACAACATCACGGTAGTGTGCACAAAGTCTACGAGTCACTTGATTACCACAATTACAAATGAAGTAAATTCTTAGTAGTCCCATTTACTGTAGCGCCTTATTTGTCACGTCTCTAAAATCCCCTGTGAACCGGTTGTACATTAGCATCAGGTACTGAAATTGGCGCCGCGACCTTTAAATCCCTTGAACGTGTCTGATTGGCTCGTCCATAAATTGTAGTCTCGCCGATCACGAAACACCAGCGAAGTAGTCCAGTTTTTTACCACTGATAATATTCACTCCTTAAACTGGTTTGTGCTTATCCCTGGAATCTTACTAGACTGAAGTAGTGAATGCATATTATCGCCTTGACTTTATGTGTGTAGGTTTACCGTAACAGTAACCATTATGAACAAAATTACTTCTGATACTAGTATATTATTGGCCTTTTCAAAGTTTTTCGGTAGAATTTAGATTTGTATTTATAGTCATTCTCGTTGAACCAAGTTAATATAAGGTTGTGACTTTTGCTAGTTATTTAGCTCTACAAAACCTGTTTGCGGATGCAACCATCATGAAGATAGACTTCAATAAGTAAAAAGATCCAATCAGTCAGATAGGTTTGACCGTCCTGGAATACCTTACTTGCTATTGCCAAGTCGTACTCATATTTACTGACCTAAAGTCTCCATATAAATTTATAACTCAACGGGTCTTATCACGATCTTTCATTGGAAGGTGTATCAGTGTTCCAAAGGTCTCCAAATTATACATTATTTGTCCCTCCAAAGTTCAATTTAATTTGTCATTTAAACTGGTTACATCAGATATTCTTCTGGGTTCAGCTTTAATACAGACATTTTGAAGATTAGCCTCCTGCCTAGAAACGTATGAGTTTAAAGTGAGAATATTTCTTACACTGACAAAATATAGGGTTACCTAAATAACAGTACATGAATGTTTGGGATGTTTTCTTTTCTTCATGAATCCAAGACATCGCCTCAGAGCCGGTCTGCATTAGTAGCGAGTCAGAATACAAGAGGGTATTTGATCATCCTGACCACTTCACTTACTTCTGAAGTGCCATAGGTTTTGATGGGTCACTGGCGAGATAACGACATGGATACAAGAGTATTGTTAAGTGAAGGGAGGATGTATGTCTGCTAACCACAAAACAGATACATTGTGCATCATTTTGATTGTGAAGCGGCCTTCGGAGATGATTGTCACGGATATGTTCCAGGTATTAATCGTATATCCCTTCCAAGTGTTGCCCATCTGTAGTTGAACCACGAGATAAATAGTTTTCAGGTTCAGTATGGGGTTCAAGGTAGTTTGTTTTACTTAAAGAACAGATTCGTGTACTTAACTTTGAGTCACACTGTGTATGAAGAGTAGTGGTAGTAAAAGGCTGTTGATGACAAAGTAACGGGCGGGGTTTGAACCGGCGATCTATTGGTTGAGGGCCGAGTAACACTACTGCATCATGAATTCCAAGTAAGGGCATCAAATTGACTGATAGTTGTAAAGTTTAATATATATCCCTAGTAGTTGGCATGCTGACTAGCGTGATAGTTCAAAAAAGAAACTGTGGATGACGGAATTCAGACTACACACCAGTCGATGAAGTTAATGACTGCCTATCCTAGCCACTTCAAAGGTGTAGGCTTTCTAGTTGGGGCCCGTCCAATCCCTTTAGTTGGTAGACCTTAAATGCTCTTTATCATTTCTTTATATATTTCAGTCATCTAGTATCATAGATGTTTTGTTACATGAGCTTACTTATTTAAACTTGGGATATCATTGCTCTTCATCTAGTTTCCTAAATCAACTACATTTGCGATAAACAAGTTATTTTAGTGAGCATGATATAATAACGAAGTACTTTTTGTGTCTGAAATATCGTTCTATCGTTGGGGCTCTTGTTTTAAAGCAGTGTAAAAATGTTCAAATTTTAAAATATAAATAATATCAGTTAGTCATAAACTTCATCACATCTGTCGATTTATTTTACCTTATAGTTGTTGTTAATATATTTTATGTTGGATGATAAAAGAGCATATGTAGATGTCTTTTCCCTGCACGTCATATGGCTAATCCATTTGACGAAACAATATTAGAAGGATTTATATGTCCAAAATGTATGGTTACGTTCGGAACTCCTGATTTACTGAGCCAACATTTCAAAGTAGAACATCGAAGTATCAATATCCCAGAAAATGGAGGTTTGATTTATTCTAACCTTGATAGCTGTTGGTAGAATGTTTATCTGTAACTAATCCTGTACTCAAGACACAAGCAGATCTAATTACCTCATCTGCATTTTATGATCGAAAGAATGAAATTCAATCAATTGGTAAGCTTTTTAAATATTCATTTTAGGATACAGGCGTTTATCAGTCTCTGACGCCAAAATTTATGCAGTTGCGAAAAAACCATATTAATCGCAGTTCATTAGAAACAAACCGTTTGTTAATACGTTTGGAAAAATTAATTGACGTAGCGGAAACACACGAAAGCGATCGAAAAGGTAAACACTTCACGATGAATTTGTTTATTTTCAGTATTTGAACAAACCATTGTACCGTGGATTGATGCTAAGGTAGACCTTTGTCCATGCTGTGGTAAGGGATTTGGTTTAGGCGCTGAAATGGCTTTCCCAGATGAAGATGACATGTACTTGAATTCATCGGAAAACAATGCGAGCATTTCTAGGTTTTGGCCTAACAAAACTAATGTCACTCGTTTGACAAATGCTATTCTAGACTATAATCCTGTATACCGCAGGCGACATCATTGCCGTTTATGTGGTTATGTTTTGTGCGCCGACTGCAGTTATTTTATTTCTATACATAATGCTCGTGGTCTTCTACATGCTCTTAACGGACAAGATTTAGATCTTTTTCCGGTTCCTTCGAATGCATCCGATGCTAATGATCATCCAAGTTATTTATTTGAATCAGAAGTTATTTTTCGGAAAGGAAATATTTCTGCTTCCCAAAACGGTAAGTGATTTCGATTTGACTTTAGTTATCAGTTAACTAGTTTTCTCCATAGCAAGTTCTTAGTTCTTGTTAGATAGGAATCATTTCCAGGAAGATATTGTTTTGATCGCTTCCCAGTTCTTCAGGTCCAAAATATAACCAAGCATGTATATAATAAATTCAACGTTTGGAATAAGTGACTGAAAGCTTCAGTACGAGTGTATTTTAGTGAGATACTTTCACTTAAAACAAGTGAGATACAATTGTGTTGTAAATATTTTCTAAATCTAAATATTTAGTGGATATTTTATTCTGATACTTTGTTGAACATATTTATAGGACCATAAACGTTAACTTGGGATAAAGATTAAACTTCACTGGAGTCGTTTGTGTGGTCTTCGTGAAAATTGCCAAGGTCATTTCTATTGATTCTTTCAAGACTATTGACCATGAATTTGTGAATTTGAAGGCTCAGAATCCTGTTAGTTTTACTTGCTCAGCCAGATGTTGCGTGTATACATTGGCTTGGTTTCCGTAATCATCCCCAGAATTAAACTCATTTATTTCAACAAAAAATGTGGATTAAGATGTGCTGTTTTTGAAGTTATTTCATATTTGATGATTGTGTAGATAATCAGGGAAATAAGTATGCATACGTCAAAAGCAAGTTTTCAACTTATAGGATTCTATGATTCTGTGAAAGAGTTTTCTATTATTAAAATAAATCCAAAGAATGCTGATCGATAGACAAAAATTCTATTATACGATGCGGCAAAGTGATGGTTACTCACGAGATTGAATTATTGACGTAAACCATCGAACGATCAATAATGGGATCAAAAAATGAGACTACTTGTGTTGTGTATGCTACTTATGTTAGCAGATGTAAGTAGTATGTAGCACCAGTAGAAAGTGGAATGTCTGCGAGCAGAAGGTTGAGGAGATTGAAATGAAGAGAAGAGAGAACGGAACCGAAGGCAATCAATACAACATCAGGAATGAAGGAACAATAAAGCTTCTAAGAGATAATTCGAAGAAGATGTGCAAATGACGTATTTGATGGATGATTTTCACATTTTTCTAAACTACTGTGTGATTGTTCATTAGTCATAAACTGGGCTTCCGCACTTGAGTCCATCGTTCAATACACTGGCCAGAAATATGGATTCCCATCTAACAAAATATCATACTTGTATACAAACTGTTGACACAAAATAAATATGACAAGACATCCTAAACATTTGTAGGATATCAGTTTTAAAGATCCTTCGCTCTTTAATAAATTGAAACGTACTTTTTATCAGCGTCAGTTTTTAGTCTGAAAGATAAGGTTTTCAGTCAAATTTTTTGTATATTGCAGAGTGAAAAATCAAAATGGATCTATTAGAATATTTTTAATTATAATCTCTGTCCCAAAACACCACCTGTAATGCCTCCTGAGAATATAAAGTCAGGTAACGTAATATGTCGATCGTTTTCGTCGTATCATGTAAAATCGGTAACGATTAGAGTAAATTGTCAAGTTTTTCCATCATCTAGGATAAATGTTCTGAATTTGTTTCTTACTAGTTGCGGATTGCTCATCGATTATTGACAGCTCTTATAAATAACTTCTTAATTTCCTTTTTATTCTGGAATCACAAGTAATTATCATCTCTTTACCATTCTATTGTTTAGGTTATGAGTTGCGTATATGTCCTATTTGTGTAAACATTTTGAAGAGGAAAGTTAGTAGTTTGAAAACGTTACCGACCAATACCCCAATTATCCAAATGCATATAGTGAGTAACTGTTTTATGTTTTTCATCATGCATTGTTTATACCTGGAATAACGGATATGATTAGATAAAGTAATATCCCTATCAAGGTATTCCATTATTTGAATTCAGCCGAAACCATACCTTTTTGTCTCAATTAAAAACAGGCTGTTATTATTATTATTACTAACAAACTCAATGCATTCAAGATAAATCTCAACAACAGGTTCCAAGCCTTACGCGACCTACTGAAAGAAAAAGAAACTTCTACTGAGGGCAACTGGAATGGGATCAAAGAAGCACAGACTTCAGCGCGCTAAGAGGTGCTGGGCCTCAAGCAGCATCATCATAAAGGATGGGTCTCTATGGGAACCATAGACAAGATTCAAGAAAGGAAGAACTAGAAGACAGTAATGAATAACAGCCGTATAAGAACAGAGAAAGTCAAGGCAAAAGCTGAATACACAGAAGCAAATAAGCAAGTGAAGAAAAACATTAGAGCCGACAAGCAGAAATATATGGAAGAGCTTGTGGAAAAAGCTTGAAGAGGATAAAATATGAAACAACTATATGATACGATGAAGAAAGTAGCAGGGAACTATAGCAAACCAGAGAGATAGGTCAAGGATAAACAGGAAAAGTCAATCACAGAAATTCGAGAACGAAGAAACAGATGGGTGGAACACTTCGAGGCACTTTTGAATAGACCAGCTCCACTGAATCCACCGGAAATCGAAGCAGCATACACAGACCTTCCTATTGATGTCACTCGACCAACGATCGAAGAAATCAGGATGACCACCAGACAAATCAAGAGTGGGAAAGCAGTAATCATTTCTTTTTCTCTATGGCATTACTTATATCAGTCTGTATTGGTTGATCGATGCATTCTAGGTTAGGGAAATGCGTTGTTATGGTCTACAGCCAGCTGAGACTGTTTCTGTATATGCCACAAATTCACTCTCTGTACTTACATTGTATAGCATAGATTTATTCAGTTCAGAAAAAAGGTATAACAGTAGATTATGAATCTCTGAATTATATTATAAACCATGAAGTTTAGCAATTATTCAGAGTCTCGTTGTACTGAGAACAAAATGTGTTCACTATCAAGTAAGATTGGTGAATTTTTAAAGCACACCTGAAATTTATGAAGTTTGCTAAGTTGAGAAATTTTGCAGATAAAGTTTCTCTTAAACAGAAATTGTTGAGGCATTGGATCTTAGCCGTTTGCTTTCAAATAAACTAAATTATCAATGCAGTGCTCTGTTTTTATTACTATACTATAAACTTTTATTACTGAATCTCTTCACTGACCATGCTCTAAGAAAGGTCTGGTTCACGGACATTTAATGATGGCATAATATGAGATCAGTATTTCTATGACATTCAATATAATAAAGACTAAATATAGTTTGCTGTGGTGTAGTTTTTTGCTGTCATTCGTTCTGTACCTAGTCTGTCTATTTCATTTAAAGTTTACTAATCGTATTAGTACATTTGACTGTGGACCGTTTCCAGCTAATAAAATGTATCCACCTTATTCTACAAGAGTTTAGTATTTTCTTCTTTTCCTTGTTAGAGATTAGTTAGTTACACATAGTCTCGTGGATATTTTTTGTTGATATTTGTTTGACTCTACATCCAGGAATTCAAAGAATTAATGAAAAAAGTTTGTGAATGGCTACCTTCCTACACCATTATTGCTGCGAGTCTAAAGTGAGATAAAAGTTTTATTTTCGATCTTAAGTGACATTGAAGCGTAATATTTGTTGCTTGACCTGTTACAAAAGTTTGTGTTTCTGTTTTATTTTGGTGGATTTCCCAGAACACTATGACATAATTGCGTAACAAATTGGGGATATTTGTGTTAGGGTGTGGTGTGTGCTACTTATGTCGACAGATATAAGTAGTATGTAACACCAATCGAAAATGAAATGCCTGACAGCAGAAGTTTGAAAAGATCGAATAGAATAAAACGGGAACACAGAGTGATTGGTGTGGAAAGGAAGGGACAATAAAGTCTGAGATACTTGATGGACATTTTGCAAATAAAGTCCTGAACGTATAGTGTTCATATTTTACCAAATAACTGATCCTTCCGGCCTGTGTTCTCGTTCGTAGCAAGAATATCAGTTTAACATTCGATGAGCACCTAATCTTTGCTGCTGAGTTATTGGATACAGTTGAGAAGTTAATTTATGTGGATAAGTGTATGAGCTTGTGATGGAGTAGAATCTGAGACCCATTTATGTATACTAAAAACCAAAGGGGTTTTTACTAACTTGGTGTGCGACGCTTTAGTAGTGTAATGATCGAGAACATAGGTGGGGACAACCGATGTATTTTAATACAAAATTACAGAGTATCTTGGCAAAATATAAGAACTATACACTGAATACCTCACTTGCAAATTTCCATCATTTGTCTTTCACATTCTATACGATCCCTCAACTTCACAATTCCTTTCTATTTTCTCTTTTATCCACTTAAACTCTATCTTCTTAGCCTTCTGCTGTCAGGGTCTCCATTTCCGATCGGTGTTACTTATTACTTATGTTTGTCGACATAAGTAGTGTACACCACAGTGAGTTTTTCTTTATGATTTTGGAACTTAACGTCTGAGCTGGGTAACCTCGGCAACTGTGTTTGATTATCATTATCTCCAAATTATTGCTGGTAGTCTGTGGCAACATACTATCAGTAATGTTCAATCATAGTAAAAATGATGATTAAATGTGTCCTAATATTTTGGACCACGTACTATGATAACTCGGTTACGTTTTACTCTTGTTATAGCGCCCTCCGTACAACGCATTACTTGCCAAAGCTTGTAGTACTTGATTGGAAACGGGAAAGTGGTTAGTTTATGACATAATGCTATGGAATGAATGATATTCACATCGAATTAGCATCCGTTAGTTTGTCACAATTACCTGGATAGGGTCTTAGAACCATACAACTGTGGTTTGTTACTTTGCCAAATATAGATCATAGTAAAAGCTTGTATCAGATTCGCTTTAATTCGTTATTCTTCACAGACAGTATGGGGATTTGTGGAGATTGTAATATTTTCAAAGTTGAATTCACCAGTCGCTCTTAGCTAGACCAGCATTGAAAACATGAAAGCACTGAACGGCCAATGGAGTTCAATCGGTGTCGGGTGTGAGACAGTTATCCACCTCAGACAATGGATGAAGGGTTGTGCAAGATCATGGATCAATTGGAGTTAGACATTAATACCGTTGGGTGCTGGCTCAGTGGTCTAGAGGCTAAGCGTTCGCGCGTGAGATCGTGGATGCGCACTGCTGAGGAGTCCCATACTAAGACGAAACGGCCGTTCAGTGCTTCCAAGTCTTCATAAACAGTTAAACGGCTCTTTCCATTGACTTAAATGTCTTGGTTATACCGTGACATAGATTATATCGTTTAATGTATACTATTCTTGTTTTATTTATTGTATGACTTTTCTAAATGTTTACAGCAGTTATTTCGTTTTGTATTCTGTGTATTTCTTAGCGCCCTATTGTACCAACGTTTTTTGTCATCGTAACAAATTTAATACCTGCACAACTCTCAGACGATTTCTAGAATAGGAAGAATAGTATCTACGATGAAAATGAAGTGTTAAGTCACCAACTGGATAACCAAGCTCAAAGTTTCTATCATTAGTGGTTACTTTTCCTATTATTCAAGTTGCTTTAACGGATCAAGAAACAATCGAGTTAATAATTTTACTTCCTCTATACTTTCACAATTCTTTCTGTCCTGAATCAGGATAGTCGCTTTGAAAAGATATAAATGTAATTAAATGAAAAGGTAGTTTACATAGTGAAGTACGACCAGCTCGAAGGTGGATAACGTTTCTTTTTCTGTCATCGGCATACACTCTGCAAGTAAAATAATGGATTAGCAAAGGCATAATGAAAACTAATTGTGATTGTTAGAGTATGACAAAAATGTAAAATAAAGCACCTCACTGATTTAGCGAGGTCAGATGCTTGGCTGTTTCCTTTTCCGACCTCGTGTATCTCTTCGATTATGAGAAGGCGTTAGATAACATGAATAGGCGAATATTATGGAACCTTCTTCGACACTATGGTGTACCCGAGAAAATTGTCAACATCATCCGGAATTCATATGACGGACTACACTGCAAAGTGGTTCATGGAGGACAGCTGACAGACGCATTCTAAGTGAGGACCGGAGTCAGACAAGACTGCTTAGTTTCACTCTGTCCTTTTCTTCTGTAGTCGACTGGATTATGAAAACTACCTCGACATCTGAAGGGAAGCACAAAATACAATTGATAGCTCGGATGCGACTAGACAGTTTGAACTTCGCAGATGACATGACCCTTCTATCCCATACACATCGACAAATGCAGGTCGAGATAAACAGTGTGACAGAAGCCTCTGGATCAGTAGGCCTCAACATACATAAAGGAAAAAGCAAGATCCTCGAATGCAACACGGAGAACACCAACACAATCACACTTGATAGAGAAGTCCTGGAAGGGGTAGAATCTTTCACGTACCTAGGCAGCATCAAGAAGGATCTGATGCAGATGTAAAGGCGGGATTGGCAAAGCAAGAGCAACATTCCCCACAAGTGAAGATTATATGGAACTCAAAACAACTGTCAACTAATATCAAAGTCAGAATCTTCAATATGAACGTCAAGACAGTTCTACTATACGGACTGAAGCTTGGAAAACTACCACAACCATCATCAGAAAGTATAAGTATCTATAAACAATTATGTACACAAGATACTCAATGTCCGTTGGTCGGATACCATCAGCAACAGCCTACTGTGAGAGAAGACAAACCAGCTTCCAGCCGAGGAGGAAATTAGGAAAATACGTTAGAAGTGGATGGGACATACATTGCAAAAACCATCAATCTACATCATGAGACACGTCATAACTTGGGATCTTAAAAGTAAAAGGTAAAGAGGAATGCCGAATAACAGACTGCACTGAGAATTTGAATCAGACATGAAAAGGATGAATAGCAACTAGAAGGGATCGCCCAAGACAGGGTTAGATGGAGTGTTGGTGGGCGGCATATGTCTTTGTTCTTGTTTGTAGTCACAAACTACAATGTCTTCACTGGCATAAATATGAAACATCAAATTAGTGAAGGTTGTATTAAGATTGCATACTTCTTTTTACTAATTATTTGTATGAATTTAATTACCATAATAGACTCAATTTTTATTATTCATAGTGAATATCTTATCCGAATTCTGGAAATGATTTGTTATTTGCACCCACATATATTGGAATGAATATCATGTGAAGAATTCTTTTCAATGTTTTCTTTCATTAACTAGCTCCGGGGAACAGAAATATACGCTAGAATCTGCTAGATCTATGCACTCCGATTTGTTGCAAGCATTACAAAAAATTGAGACACTCGGGTAAGCGTAGCGTTACAGTATTTTCGTACGTTAAAACGTATCCTCCATTCTTGATATGACTAATAATAAGAACCTTATATATATATATATATTTCCTGTCCGTAATAAAAGTTGATACACTATCTGATTTCAGAAGACAGTTTGCAAAATACAGTGAACCAGATTCAGAACTTTATATCAACAGAGTAGTGGCGCGCTTGACATTAGCAGTTTATCGGAGGGCGAGACATTTTGTCCAAAATTATCTTCCACCTTTGCAAACTCTTCCTACACTCAGACAATATGATAACCTCACTTCACAACGCAAGGTTGAATTGGCAGTTAGATGGTCTGAGGAAGATAAAGCTCTTGCAGAAGTAAGTTGTACTGTATCACATTAAAGGTGTAACTAATTTCGATAAGCTTGAAACAATTAACTTCTAAACCCCCTCTTTTGTATCAGACGATTATTTTCATTAGGTTCAAACATTTTGATCGTAATTCTGCAATCTTTTACTTTCGCGCAACCTTCCAAAAAGTCGAATAATTAACTACATGAGTTTATCTGAAACAACGCTTGGAATTTCTTAAAAATTTTACTTGATTATCAGCAATGTACCCCCTCTATCTATTATTTATTTTTACTTTTCAGCTGACGGAGCGAGTATCAGGTAAACAGAACTTTGCAAACATGGATCCAGCCATTAATCCTACTGCCAAAATATGCCAAAGGTTTCCCCAGCAACCTATATCGACGTCCAACACTTATAAGAAATACCAAGGAAAGAAAACTACAATCGAGTACTTAAGTGATATAGCGAATAATATGGATCACATTGCTGGACAACTGATGATTGCACGCAAAGAAGGTCGACTGCGAACAGCAGAAGAGCTGGCGCAAAAACTCAACCAACTGGAACAAGAATTTCAGAATATCAGTTCTAGTCTTAACGACAGTGAACTCCCAACATAGCTATACATGTTTACGAAGCATTCAAAATGGCACAATAAAACAAACATTTGAAAATCTGATTGATTTATTGTACTTCAAAAATTCAAATGTTTTCTCATTTACAATAATAGGGAAGACTTTTTTAATTGGGATATACAGGAAATTATACAAAGCCAAAACTTTTTGTTCCAATCGCCTGTAACAGTTTGTCACGCAATATGTGCCTTGATGAATATAGTGGTAAGTAGAGACGTGAAATACAAGTGTTAGCAGATGGAAGATGATGGTCGTCGGGTGGCTTAATTGTGATTGAAGGCATAGGCTGAAATCCTTGAGCACTGGCAGGGAGAGTTGGACTTGATGTCCAGAAGTACAACTAAAAACATAGATCACAAAAAGGAAGATCATTAATATTTACTGAGATAGTAGTAGAAATATCAGTGTTATAATGTTCAGCTCAAGCTTGCTCACAAAGGCACTAATAGGATGGAAACACCGATTTTCGGAGTATTTATCCTACCCACACGTGTAAGCTTCCGTGTAACATCGAGAGTTTGGCCTATCGCTCATGCTTTCCAATATTCGTGTAGTTTTGAATAAATTCAACACGGTAATAATGTTATAAAGGATAAGTAGTAGGATACAGAGACTAGCATAAAAGTAATTAGAAAGATAGTTCACAAAATTTGTTCTTACTAAATCTTGACGTTGCTTCATATCCATACTGCGAACGGTACACCAAAACCACTTTTTCAAGCGATTTACCAAATTCGTGTTATCACAGCTTTTGGTCACATCTATATTTGATCCTGTACCTGTTTCGTCTACGAAAGTTGTATATCCAGATAGCACATCAACATCTATATCTCCAGTTCCGTTTAAAAGTAAACGCAAATCTTCAGCAGTTAGCCCATCCAAAGCATTTCGAGGTAGAACATCAAACACACCTTGTCGGAGTTGCTGCACAAAGTCAGAAATTAATAACCAAATTTATTTAATGAGAGGTGACACAAATACATGGAAACAACTTATGGAACTCAAAATTATCTATCGCACATTTGGCACGAGCATCGTGCTCAAATAATTAGTTTTTTCATGTGCAATATCACTCGTACAATTACCTGGCCACTACCAACAATAGTTTCAAACACAGCTGATATCACTATTGGAGATCCCGGCGTCTTAAAATAATATCAACCAGATCATCTAATGCATTCCCGGTGTTGCGATCTCTAGTTTCGACACCACACAACTCATCAGACACCGGACCATGTCACACCACTTAACTATGATTCTTGACACACCATACCCGCCGTTATGCTGGCTTTATAGAGCATGGAACTTTTCAGGATCTGCTCCTACAAACATCTGTCAGCAACCGATACAGTTATTGCAACAATCATCAGTCCAGCAGATCCCGATTCCCTCTATAGGTAAAAACAGGTCTACCTTTAAACGTACCGGTAGTTCTTCAAACCTCTTAGCCACATGGCAAATTCAGACTCCGAAGGAGATAAAGTTTTCGCATCGCGAATATTAACGGGTACCCGGCTTGAATGCAGCTAGGTACAGATTCAGGTTACGAAAGCCTTAGAAAATGTCGGGTAACCTCCGAGTCGAGACGGCTAAATATGACCTAAGAAGTAAATCTGAACAAGCTAAACGACCCGCACGTTGGTGGTCGTGAGATGTTCATCCGCTGACGTATCCACGAATACAAGTATACTTCGAACGTTTTAAGAGGCCTAAGGTTGCTTGCAGTTTTATGTTAAAACAATTAGCGCCCAATCTTATTAAAAGTTAAGGCGGCATGTGATCTAGGATACTACTAGAAACAACAACCATTGTTAATATTAATATCACAGGACAGCCTAATTAACTTAAGAGAAAACTATGACAAATCCTTTTTCTGCAGTTTCATTAAACATTTGGGACAAAATGTGAAACACTGGTAGAAATCTCACCTCCAGTGGTTCCTGAACTGCTATTTTCATTTTGAATTCTGTGTACTTTTTGACAAATTCAAATACATTACTTTCATTAACCTCAACTTCATCTCCACCGGGGACCAAAGCATACAAATAGTCATTTGGTTGACGAACCGCATCTGTGGTTGACAGACCGCCTTCTTCCAGGGCAGGAATAAGTGAGAAGGTTAGGTTGTAATCTTCTATGCTTCCCTGAGACTGGAATTTGAAGGATAAATATGCGAATACAAAGTTATACAACAGTGAGATACATAGAACACAGAAAAGGTATAAATGGGCTAGTAATTTTAATGAAGATTAAAGTTATTAAATTAAAATATATATTTAGTGATATGCAATAGTGAACACGAATTGAAATCACCTTTGAAAAGTCTTCAGATGTATGCAAAAGTAACTGACGCAACCCCTCAAAAGTAGTGGGGTCGTAAAAAGCAAAATCGTGCCAGTGAACCACGCGACCTAAGATGTATTTAAGTATAGGTCGACTGAAGTGCAAGGGACATGTCTCATTTGTCAGCAAACACAAACCAATTACACGGCCGATACCTCTACAAATAAAGAAAAAAAATTGAGTCAGATAATACGTATGTGTGAGATAAAGAGCGAAAGAATAATAAGAGCATAACCCACCTGTAAATAGAGTAGCGTGCAGCTAATTTAACTGAGTCACATGTTTGATTTGAAGGTAAGTTTATTCCGGGAACGGCTCGTGGGAAATAGTAACCCTGTAAACCAGGTTGCCAGAAAAGAGGGACACGCTCAACATCCTCTGTAATTATTAACTCTGCAATTGTATTTAGTGATGAAGAGATATGTGATTGTTGGTTGACAGACGTAGAACCTGCAACAGTTAAAGCCACACCTTGCCAATTAACCAAGCGTTCAAGAACAGGATGATTTAAACCAACTGAAGGTGTCCGCGGACGCTCGACTCGGCTGAAAATTGGCAAAATTCAAACAAGTCATTGATTCCTAACATAAATGTTTCTTTCATATAGTTACAGAAAACAAAATAAAATTCACAAATTAAGATGTGCTGTAAATCTGCAGAAAACTTCGTCAATGTTGAAATTTGTATTTGGGGCAAGTGGAAACGTATTTAACTAACTGAAAACGCAACATCATTTAAGTAGAAAACACAAACAACTCACTTCTGCTCATTTGTATCCGACATTGTTATTAAGGCTCTTGCTTCATCAACACGATTACATAAAGCTTCTTCATTTGTTAATAAAACTGAGTGTTCTGATGATGGTAATTCAAGAAGCATTCCAGTGATTCGTGCAGTTAAGTGTTCATTCCTTACTAGGGATTGAATACGTGTAAACAGTCTACTTCCCACAGATCTTCCATTCGTTAGATCATGCCTGGCACAGACAGGGTTATTACTTTCAGAAGACTGAATCGAGTTAGATGGTTCGTAATTGACTAGTAAAATATTTCTGTTGACATTATCAGATGGATCTTGAATATTATTTGGACTCGAACCTACATTAAAAAGAAGAGTTATATAACTGTAATATAGATGTTTTGAAAATAATAATGATAAGCAACTTTAACACGTTAAAAACAATAACAGGAAACGGAAACTAATGTGTCGCATCTATTACTGAGGTACTAAGAGCTTGATAGATGTATAATTAAAGAATGAAATATCAGTAAAATATAGTATCAAGGAATATGATCTTGATAATAAGCCGTTCGAGGTAAATAAGTTCACAAAATAATAAAAATTGACGATGGGTGAGGTAGTGGGGCGATGATTGATGTTAATTTATAACTGATATTTCACATATTTAAAATGATTAACTATCTGATAATTGGAGTGGTATTTGGATTTCAACGTTGGTTTACGAGATTCGAGAACAAATCTGCAACAAGAGGATAGTTTCTGTTGTTAAATTTTACTTTGCATGTATTCACAATTTATATTTATAAGCGTATTTTTTTCAGGACTTCCTAAAAAGGTTATCAAGTTTCGTGAAGACTGATGAAACTTTCTCGTTTTATTGCCTTTCCATTTACTACTTATGTACAAACAGTCTCCGAAAGACTAATCTGCTTTTAGTACGAACTAGAGCAGCTTACACCAATCTAGGCCATATTTGGCTCCATCGTGATGTTAGTCTGGTTGTAAAAGGTTAGAATTTGTCTTGATTGTATTTTTGGCTGAAATGGAACGCTCATGGAACATTATTCTAGTTCAGTTACTGATTACTAATACGCCCCTTTCCTCTTCTGTTTCTGTATAACCTTATTATTCATCTGTATACCCCACCTCTAGTGCTCTGTTGAATAAGAATTTGTATGATCATATAGATTAAACAACATGAAGTGTGAGATCGAATTAGTAAACACAAATTATTAACAGATATGTTAGCTATTGGTTGCAGACAGTGTGTGAGGTCAGACGATAGTTTTGACAGTGTGACAGGATATCACAGTCAATATTTTTATGTTGTTGACTTGTAGCATAAATTTATCTTCATGTCAGTAATGAAAAACTGGGTGTGATTATTGATTCGTTTATGCTATTGTTTAAAACAGGTCTAGTGGAAAGTGACGTTCTATTCGCCATTTCAGGAAAAGTACAAAAACCCAGCTCGATTAAAAATTAAGTTCCACTACGAGAGTTTTAAAATCGAAATCTCGTGAAGTGATCTGTTTGATCATTGCAAGGCTTTACCGATGTTCATAATCATTGAGATTATTGTACGCCAACTAACCTGATGAAATATTTGTATTCGAGTTTAAAAGTTGTAATGAAGCACAAGAATCCAGGACTCTAGATGAGAGAACTTCTGTACCAGAAACATTTCCATCTGGAATATGAGAAATATTAGAAGTATCAGAATGCCTAGCTGGTGATGGATTATGAGAGCTTGTTTGAGAATTAAAATCAGCTGAGGAGAATGCTGCCTGAGCTGCAGACGGATAAAACGGAGGAGCATTTGTAGATAATCCTCCAGATCGTCGCCAAGCACTTGATCTCCCACGTGACCCAATTGTAAACGTATGCAGTCGAGGTTGAATTTGATATGGACAAAAGGAAATGGACGACTGAATGGTTGTTGGTGTAGATAAAGGTACTGGTTGATGTCCACTCAACCCACTGTTAAGTGAGCTAGACAGTACCGTCGGAGAATGAGTGTTGCTAGAGCTACTTGTTATAGACTGAGTAGACAGAAATATACTGGAAGTTGTTGATTGAACTAAGACTGCAGTTGGCCTATTTGCAGGATTGTTCGACTGAGAACGACTCAACACAGTATAATGACGATGGAAATTTGGTTGTTGATTACCTAGATAAGTCGAAATGAAATTAAACATCAGCATTGAACCTTAAGAGATACTTTTCTAAAAAAATGTTTAGGCAAAGTTTTCAAGTGGAAAATAACCGACTCACCCAAAGAATTTGATGAATTATTTTGAAGAAGTAAATTCAAGTTAGGCAATGGTTCTTGAGATAAGACTGCTTCTGAAAAAGCCGTAAAGAATGACCTAGCGACACCACTACCTTCACCGGGTTCATCTTTAAAAGTAACTTTAATGCGTCGACATGACAGTATTGGTTGTTGTCCAGAAACGATTGAATTTGAGGTGACTGAAGTCGGAGTTACTGGACTAGCACCAAATAATGTCCCTAGTAACGGAGAATCCGTAGTAGTGCCCAGAAGAAGGGCAATAGCAACTTGGTTGGTATTTGCATTTTGACGCGTTGATGGTGAATCTCGTTGATGACTGCTCGAACTAGTATACTGCAGGGGAAAATTATTTGCACTATACATTGATCCATTTGATGTATTACTCAAGTTAGGTGATGGTGTCTGAGATTGACGTTTAGCGTACTCCATGTTCAGTAGTTTGATAGTGTTTAAAATCAATGGACCACGTTCCCGTTCAACCTGTCATTAATGAAGAAAATGAACATAAAATCAACTAAATATTAGCTAAATGTTGAATTATGCTAAATAAGGAAAAAAAATGTTTGATGGCTGAATGTAATATGGATGAACTTGAAGGAACTGTAGTTCTGAAAGAAATATTGTGGGGTGGGGCTGACGATATTGAAGAAAACAAGGACGGAAAGTTGTAGAATATAATAAGGTTATGATTTGTAGCTTTAATTTCTAATTATAAACCTCATGTAGACCAAACTATTTATTAGATACAGTCTCTTGATAGTGATAATCCAAGAACGTAAAATACCTACCTTACCAAAATATATTCCGGTGGTTGATCTAGATAGGCATAGATACCCAAGTTTAGTTTTATAAAGAAAAACGTAGCAAACACTACATTCTATAATCTGAGCTGCACAACTCGTGGTCGCATAACAAACAAATGCCAACAGTAGTTTCTTAGTTTGGATAAAAAATTAAGATTTGAAGTAAAATGTAATCATCAGTGGAATTAGAATGGTTGTCAATTCTGTGACATAGTAGATAAACTAAAAAATAGCAAAATGCTAAGAAAGTTAAACTAAATGAGTGAGATTACCTCCAAAACCAGATCCCTGCGAGAAACATTACGCAAACGTTCCATTTGTTTCCTAAATCTACCTTCTTTTGCTGAAAATCCACCAAGTTCAAAGATGTAACTTCCGTTTTCAGCTCCTACATCAGGAGTGAAGTGACGCCCGAAAAATTCCAAAGCTGAGCACCACCGTGAGAGTAGTGTAGCAGAATGTCCAACAGAATCCAGGAACTTAGCCCCTGTCAACACTAAATGAAGAGTTGAAAAAATGAAGAGTTGAAAAAGTTTGATTGTTAGCAAAAGAATATATATATATATATATATATAATTAAATTATTTATGGTGGTAGGCACAAAAATGTAACTACGAAAGCACTCACGCTGTTGTGTATCAGGGTTCAGATACTCCGAATTATGGCTTTGATTGATGAACGGAATTTCCGTGACATTTATACCACACATCCGTTCCCCCCAAGTACTTGACATTGCATTCATGTGTATTGGAATATGATCATTCTTTCGGGTGCTGGAAACATGAGTTGCAGACATCATGGGTAAAAATCTGGAGAAAACAGAGAGATCATTATTAACGATAAACGAATGTATAGCACGATATTAGGACACTAAGTTTCAGTAAATTAGCTCAAGAACAAAACTAATCGCCTACCGATCACATCCAAATAGTTCAGCTCTTCCAGAGGTGGGTTGTAATAATTGTGGTTGCAACGCCAAAGGTAAAGACTCTGATAACGGTGCATCTAGTAAATCAGGACCAAGACCTGATAAAGACAAAATGCTTTCTGAACGACGGAAAAATGGATCATTGCGTTGAGTAACCTGGTCAGCTGTAAAAACTAGGGTAGATTGGAGTTGAAAAAGAAATTTTGATGTGGAACTAATAACATTTAAATATGAATCATAATTTATATCGAAACACTGAATATTTGTGGTCAAGTTACCAACGACCATAACTTTCACATTACACAATGTCGTTATTGTATGCATGTCATAAAATCTCGAAAATCTGAACAGATAAAACCATAAAACTGGATTTTATTCAGTTCAATGTATGCAATGCTTATTCTCACAAGCATTTCAGTATACGCCAGCTTGTCGCTGTAAATATTATTACTATTTATTAATTGATCGCTACAAAAATCAAGGATATAGTTTGAACGACGCACAAACCGAAATATGAACTATAAGGTTGTCCAAAACTTAAATGTAATAAAGAGTGACTATACACAATTTCATCGTTCGGCGACACAAACATCATACAGTGAAATCAAGAAGGAACCTATAGCTGTCAATATGTTATGTTCTTATTGCCTAAGTGTGAACATAGAGGAAAACACATGATTCATTTATTTCAGTTCATATGAACTGCAGTCAATTAAAGTATCGATTACAGCACAGAGATCGCCTCCCATTCACAACCTTGTGGATCCCGTGAGGTAAATGGGGGATTTACTTGATTCGAGAACTGAGGCCCACACACTGCTACATGCGTGATTAATCAGTGTTAGCAATAGTCGACATAAGAATACTGTAGAAAAGAAATTAATTTGTCGACAATAACTAGCACACTGACGTAAGTGCTTCCACCGACAACCTAATCTAGATAAATTTAAAGGGAAATGTGACTCTTCAGTCCACTTTATTCAAAAAAATATTTCTCATGAAAAATTATTAAATAATTATATAAATAAGGAGGTAAATAAAAATAGAAGAGAGGGAAAATAGGGAAATATTGCATACCATTTTTGACATCTGAAGTTCTTTCATAAGACAATTGAGTGGTGCGAAGAATAGATGAAGTTGATGACTAAATGATGAAGAATCAAGAGAACAAGTATAATACACTGAACATTTTAAAAACAAGACTAAGAAATTTAACTTAAGCAAGAACTAACGTAGCAGAATAACATAAATTCATTAAATTTCATGGTTTTTCATCAGCTGCATATAGCCTAAACATAATGATATTAATTACTAAAATCAGTTTGATATCATAATATCGGAAAAGTTGACATCAGTGCAGATTAATGCAGAACAAAAAAGACAAGTATTAAAGAATTATAAGTGATATTTATATGCTAAATAATATGAACATTTATAGGTTGAATATAAGAACGTGCCAGAATAAAACTAAGAACATAGAGAACATAGGAATGAGATAATGTTAGAAGTTACGTAAATCCTTAGAGCAAATCTGACCAACTGAGTACAGATAAGATAAGAAGTGGGAAATAACCAATAATGTCATAAAAACAATTGTGTACGTACGCTGATTTTTAGTGATTAATACTGTTGTATTTAGGTTGTAAGCAGCTGATGAAAAACAGCAAAATATAATGATTCCATGTTATTCTGCTTCGTCAGTTGTTCTTGCTAGAATCAAATTAATCAGTAGGAAAAATCATATGATCACAGTAAAAGATTTAATATTAAAACAAAATGCACACCTCTCCGATTTCTTCAGTACACTCTTGATGTACATCACTTAATTTGAAACGAACGATCGGATCAGGTAATGTTGAATTTAACTGTCTTGTAATACCAGATGGCCAGGAAGATTCAAAAACACGGAAGAAGTATAACAATGCATCTAAAATATAGGCAAGATGTTTGTTCACTTGAGGATCAATAAAAGGTACACTATCACCATGATCACCACCTGAGGTACGCATTATAGAAAATAAATAGGCCAAGAAGTCTTGTCGCTGCCCAAGAACCACTGCAACACTATCTATAAAACTATTAGCAGTTATGGGATCATTTGAGGATAATCGTGTATTAGTTGTTGTGGACGACGATGAAGTGTTTGCAACAGCAGAAGGTCTTCTAGAGTAAAAAGTTGAAGCATGTCCACGTCTGTTATTTGTTTCATTATTGACTTGTGAGGACTACATTAGACATTAATAAAGAGCAAACAAAATAATATTTAGAAAACTGAATTTACTAGTTCAAAAATCTAATAGAATAAGGAATTATAAACGTTTTAATCAGACATTACACAAACTCAACAAAAAGCAATTGTATTAAATAAATAGAAATAACTTAACAATTATCAAACATTCCCCTACATATGGATTCACTATAGAAAACTCTGTGCGAGAGGTAATAAAAATTAACATGATTGTCACTAATCTTGTTTTCATTCGCTTCATTTTGAACTATATATCTTGATTTCAGTTTAAAACTACTATTGATACTTATTATTTCTACTTCTTTGTTCTTTTAGTCTATCTATTTTCTCTTGTTTTGCCGATATGAAGTTGCTAATTTGATGAGCCTTTCGTTCGGTCTGTTGTTTAAATTACGAGTTATATCATCACGTACAAAACAAAAGTGAAAATACAATATTATCATTAACATAAAATGAAAAAAACTCACCAATGAAATTGGGATATCACGAACTGAGCTAGCACCTGAAAACAAACAAAACAGAACGCATTCAGAATAGCTTTTGACGGCAAAGAATAATGGATCTACAAAGTACGATTATATCAATCAATAGCTAGGTTTCAGAAACGAAAAAACTTGAGAATAAAATTGAGAAAGTTACCATCTTGATTTTCAGTAATTTTCGACTGACTTTTTGAAGCATTTTTATTGGGGAAGTATGCATTCCAAGAAGCCGAAAAGCGCAACTGAGCTTCAAGATTATCCATAGCCATGGTTATCCATTGCCAAACTGGAATTAAAGCTGCACCAACAGATGCTACAAGTTGAACACAGTGCAAATCTGAACCCACTTTTATTGTATTAGCTCGACCACTTGCCAATGAAACGGCTGTTGTACACGACCTTATCAAACGACCTCGAATACCTGATGACTGGTCTGTAGAGCTTGAGCTCGGACGAGAAATAGAAGACAAGGTGTTACTCGGAGTTAATACAACAGTATGAGGTTGATTGTTAGCTGACGTTGTAGAAGTAGCCACCATACTAGAAGAGCAATATATGGGCAAACGGCGTTGCTGGTCATAAACAGTTAACGGAAGACCGATACTAGAGGGGACTGATGTACAACGCCGCAGTGAACCTGAAAAAGGACCAAATTCCCCTTGAATTTCAGAGAGAAGATCAGCAGTTACTCGCAAAAGACAAGCGAATGTACGACACAAGTATACCTGTGTTGTCATGATACATCCCACCTATAAAACAAAATAGAATAGGTGGTTAACACTTTAATATATTATTTAAGAGAATTATTATGTAAAGATATAACAGTAATAAAAACTAAGAACTAATTAGTATGATAACTTACATTTGTAGAAACAGTTGGAGTAGTGACAGAGCTGGTGGCGTTTGTAACAACAGTTTCACTAGGGGCAGGTGTGTTGCTTACATTTCCCGTACTTGAAATGACTAAAGTCGGTGTCGCAGATGTTGATGTATTCAGTAAACTAATAACTGACTGAACAGAGCGACGACCTGACAGTAAACTCGAGGTGTTGCGCCCTTGGACAGTGACGGAAGTTAGATTGGTCAAACTTTGACCTGTTGTAACAGTATTTAGCTCGTTGGTGTTGTCCCGATTGCTGTTTAAGGCATCTGTGGTATTTGAAGTAGTAGATATGGATTCAGAACTCTGTGAGACCGCTCGCGAACTTAAGCGAGAAAATATAGATGTCCTTGGCCATGAAACCCAAGTGGGAGAGGTTGATCGACTTCCAGCGTCTGCACTTGATTCCTGCAAATATAGAAATTAAGAATGCATGGGATGAAAATATAGGTAACCCGAAAATTCTCTAGACTATACTTGCCAAACAGAACGGGTTTAGAACATTTTTTACCCTAGACATTGACACAGACAGACAAAGAAGTACATTTTGCTCTTAAATGATGAGCTATTTCAAACCAGGTTAAAATGTAAACCCGCTTACATCACTGTGATGAGAAGAATCATCTTCATCATCCTCATCGTCTTCATCATCTTCCCCTTCTATAAGCTGGTCACCACCGTAAACATCTTGGTCACCATCTTCATCTTCCGTTTCATTTTCATCATCGTCTTCCTCATGATCTTCACCATCATCACCATCATCTTGTTCATCATACTCATCATAATCTGAAGCTTGACCATCAGAGACATCTTCGGCCTGGAAAGCATTAGACTGTTCGGAAACAGAAAACTGTATATTATTTTGCGGTCCATTAGCTGCATCACCAGTTCGCCCGGATGAAGGTCCTTCTTGAATAGACAATGATGACTGATAGAGATCAACGTCAGAATTGAGCAGTCTACTAAATCCGATTTCCTCTCGTTGATGATTAGATACTTCAGAAGCACACTGATGATAAGTAAGTGAAAATATGAGATATAAAACATGAGTGAGTAACGGGAAAATAACTAGTTTCTCAATTATTTAGCACAAACATACAGCATCCTATTATTCACCCTTATTAATATAAGAAAGTTTGCATAAACACATTAAAATGAAGAAATACGAATGTATTTCCTTTTGGCTTAGCTATACGTCTCAAATTAGTGCTGAGATAATTATACATCTATTTGTGAGGTAGGAAACATGATACATTCATCACAACAACAAAACGCAACAACTAACCAATTCAGAAGGTACCACATTTGTCGAATAACTAGATGTTGGGTGAAGTTCAACATTCAGATTAGATGATAATTCCGATCTAATATCCAAATCTGTAGTACTTCCTATTGTGACGGCTGTACTGCTTGTTTGGCTAACGGTTGCATCTGTCTCGAGAAGAGACAAAGGAAGTTCATCTTGAGCTGATGGTGACAGTGGGTAACTTATGTGAGAATCGATTTGAATGGTATCATCCTTTGGCTCAGGAGAAGAAATTTCTGGTTCGATGGTTCGTCGGCGTTTACAAAAACTACTGCTATTGGATTCGGTTACACGACGTCTAGAGCAACTAGGAAATGTTATCTCGCTATCGCATGAGTCATTCACTGCACTATCATCAGGCACCAGGGGGAATATATGCGAATGATATCCTGGTTCTTCACGTCGTGGATAAGACCAAGTTCCAGAATCAACAGCTTCACTACGAGTCACTTTTGCATCTGCAATTCTTCTTGCAGTAGCCTCTTCATCAACAACATTGTCATCAAGGGATTCATAAGTGGGAGAAGTATGAGATTCTCCAGAAGATTGAATCTGGAAAATGGAGTCTGAACAGCTACTGGCAGAAAAATTTGGAGTAAAGACAAAATTTAAAGAGCAGCTATCTGAAACATTTGAAACAGCTGGAGGAAAATGACCGGACGAGTCATTTGGTTCTAATCTAGTTGAAACACCAGATGCATCGGCAGTTGAACTCATTACCTGGTGAGTTTAGTATGATACAAAATTAATACAAAAATGTTTAGAATTATGAAAAATGTATACAATAACAGAAAATTGTGACCCTGAACTTAAAAGCGAAATACACCTAAATCTTGACGTTAAACAAGTTAACTAGTGTTTGGTCAAAAGTTAAGACCAATTATCATAACCACAGAAACGATAAAATAAATTCAGTATAAAAATATGTCAGTTGTACATGTTACGTCATATCATTACGATTTAAAAATTCCCCGTAAAAATTTGATTAGCAATAATATTTTGATATGTGCTAGTGAAAACAAAATATGGTTGGTCGTTAAGAGTGGACGAACAGGCACTAGCCTATTGACTAATAAATATTTGATTTTCTTTCCGCTCACTGATCTCTAATTCGGACTCACTGAGAGTGATTGCCTGTAACTAAATGCTGGATAAAGTATTATTTAGTGTTAATCTGGTCCTATATTCTAGGGTGTGAATCCTGATATAACGTGACTAGTCTCATTATTATATTATACCTGAGAGAGAAAATATTTCAAAACATCCGTTACATCACATTTAAGTGTAATCTGCTTGGTAAACTATAGTAAAGCTTTAAAGATAATGGAACTAACCGTTAGGGCGTGTTCAGCAGCACTAGTTTCTATATCAGTGATAGTAGATTGCATTTGAAGAGTAAGTAATGAAGGATCATGTATTGAAGGTGTGACTGTGGTGGGAGATGCAACTTCTATGTTTGACTCTGCATGAGTATACTTAGTAGTATCAGGTTCCAAAGTATCCGAAGTAGGAACATGTGACGAAGATAACTCAACATTTAATGTGGATATAACATTGTGGTGACGCATAGAAGGAACTGTAACAGATTCTGATGCGCTACGATAAGATGGTTGTATATTGAAGCTCGAGTGATGATGCTAAAATAAAATTTTTTTAACTTAGTACATAAACATAAATGATAAAAAAGACAAAATCAACGTTACTATAAGAAAAAGGAGTTTTGCATGTAGGAAACTAGATAAATCTACCAGTGTTATTAATGTAACCAGGTTTTCATCTTACAGGAAGTACAACAATAAACAATGAGAGCAATCGTTTAAAATCTCATTTCTAATAACAAATCAAATGGTTGACAAAACCTATTACCCTTGAAACCATCATACAGAAACTACGCATTTAATGAATCATCTAGTGTTAAGCCATTTAACGTACATTGACAATTATAAACTAAAAACTAAAACTACAACCATTATCTAAACAAAAATATATGTGGATTTTCAAATTTTCACTATCCTATGAAGATTTTAGACAGTCTTAACAACCGTAAAACGTGTCATAACAAGCACTGCAATATTATAACGACATTAAGAGAAAAGAAACAAATTATGTCTGATAAAGAGTATTAGCGTCCAAAATAGCTAGTCCGAATTGAAGAGGTGGTTTTCATGAGAGAGAAGTAACAAAATCTTAAATCAAACGATTAAACGATATCGATTACCCTATATCCATCATCGATGCTCATGGATCTTTGTATTCCTTTGTTGGGTAGATCATCGGTTTTCGTTGCTTCACTAGAAGAAAGCAATTGCTGGCGCGTAAAGTTATTTCTTTCAGCATTAATTAACAATTCAAGTCCCTTAGAAATAAAGAAAATGACTTTATTATTTTACATAAAAAAGAGAATGAAAATGTTGAACACCTAACTGTGAGGTAAGAATTGAAATAAGTAAATAGTAACTATATATACATATATATTGTATCACTTTAAATAAACATAAGCTGACAGATTCTCGTAAACAACTAAATTAATTTAAAATAAATTACCGAGGCAACTTCGCTCGACTGAGACGTGAATGAAAAGGGTGCACATGGGCGTACAGTGCCCGTACGGATAGGTACAAGAAGACTAGCTGCGAGTACAGGCAATTCATTAATAGCAATTGGAGCCAAACTGCTGAATACATGTCGACAAAGATCCAAAAGCGTTGGCTGAGCCAAACCCAAACGGCTAAAATTAAAAAAAGTTAGACGATATACGAAATCTGGAGTGTATACAATGAGCTCAAAATGTGAAACAAAACTAAATTAGGAAGTAATATACTGAGTTTGAACTAAAATACTAAAAACATTTTACTCGCCTCTTCTTTTTCTGGTCAGGAGCCAATTCCAAAGACAAACTAGCGTATATTCGAGCTACAGAGCGAATAAACCGAGCGGCCGCTAATGTCATTTCTACTGAGTTAGGATAATCACACTGCTTCAAAAATGAAGAATTATTTGGTGTATCCGCCGGCAAAGTATCATCTGAAAATTTTCTTTTCTTTTCTTCAATGCTTGAAGGAAAACTAATGATACATCGATTTAAAGTAGACAGTAAAATGTCAGTTATTTCGGGGGGACACTTGCAAATAAGTGTGAATACAAAATCATCCAACTGATTTGTACCACCTTGAGATGACAGAAAAACCTAAAAAAAAATATAATGCAATTATGTATTTTAAGTATATCTCGAATTCAAAAAATTGAACGTCGAAATAGAAAAATAATATACAGTTGCTCAAGGAGAAAATTTCAATATTTATGTGATAACTAAGAGAAATACAATAATCCAATGATTACGGACTAAACGGCAACTAGTATTAAACACAAAAGAAATTTAAAATATCCTACTTGGTCTTCATTAACGAAGCCATTCTTTTGATGAAGTGGATCAGTATCCAGAACATCTGAATTGCTATCTAATGTCAGCATGCTATGGACAGCTGCAGGGCAATCAAGAGCCAATTCAAATGCATCACGTGCAAATCGAGGAGGTTCTAGATCATGGTCAGGCTCTTCTGGTCCCAAATTTTGAGCTCCGTTATTCGGTTCCCAATTAGATGTTGTACTTGACGCAGAAGTAACTGGAGGGTTGCAGTTAGAGTTAGTTCGAGTTGTTGCAGAAGTTAGGCGACGCCTAGATGGACGGTGTTGCCGTTGCTCCCGTGTTTGGCGCTCCATACATTTAGCCAAGTAAAGTAACAGATGTTCCCCACGAGCGTTTCGATTATGTATAAGCTTTGTTCCCGATAACAACTTATAAAATAATTCATGCCGCGGAGCCTGAAATCCAGATATAAGACTTTGGCAACAACACTTTTCCCAACAATCACAATAGGCTGTTGGAGAAGTTCTTTTTAGGCGGCAATCATGGCCTTTGTGACAGACACGTGCACACTCCGTACAGCAACACAAAGAGTCCATTAAACCGCAAGTGCGACATTCGAAGATATCCTAATAAAAATCAAGTGACAAAAAAGTTAAGAACCAATCCCATTAAAAGTAAAAATAAACAAATTATTGTTACTGTCCCCAGTAAAATAAATACGCTCATACAAGTCAACAACGACGTGCATAAAATTGTCTAAAGTAGGTTTAAATAAACAATGACAAGCATAATTCGCAAACTTTTAAAACGATCGCGAAAATAAACTTCGATCTAAATTAGCTTCAAAGCAGCTAAAAAACTTGACAGCGAATATTTTTAGTATTCTAATAAAGTAATAAGATAATTATACGGTAGCGAGTCTCTCTGGAATATAAAAAATCAATAATGATCAAACGAAATCACATACTTGTCTAATATGATCAGGACCGGTCCATGTGAAACTGCAAGTATCGTTATAACAAAGCTGAAAAAGTGGAGAATCATCAAGTTTGTGACTGGCCGGAGAGAAGAAATCTAATGAGGATGGGTCAGAGACATAATCCACAGTGGAATTCTCAGGCGATTCGGAAATACACTAAGATAGGAAATGAAACAATTCAAAAAATATATATAAGAAGCTTAAAATATGATTTAAGACAACTAAAATATTCATGTGGGAACAACTGAATTCCTTTCTGTGTATCACTTCGATGTGAGGTAAAGCAATATTGACCCCGATAACAATCTGGTCTAGTCGGTCATTCTTGAACGTAGAAATCCAACTCCGTAAAATCAGACACAGACATTTGGAAACTTGCCTGCTACTAACTGTTCGTCTACGCATCAAAACAAAATTTTACCACACAAGTTATATTATTTCCTTTTAGAAATAATCTCAATTACTTATGCCAGTAATCTATCGTGGAAGCATAGGTCATCGACCATGATTCGCCAAGTAACTCTGTTTTGGATTGCCTCCTCCATTTATTGACAAGCTTAATTAATTCAATTGATATCTGACTCTGATTTTCGGAGCAATGTGTTCTTTGGTATTCCTCTTTACCTTTTACTTTTAAGATCCCAAGTTATGACGTGTCTCGTGATGTAGATTGATGGTTTTTGCAATGTATGTCCCATCCACTTCTAACGTATTTTCCTAATTTCCTCCTCGGCTGGAAGCTGGTTTGTCTTCTCTCACAGTAGGCTGTTGCTGATGGTATCCGACCAACGGACATTGAGTATCTTGTGTACATAATTGTTTATAGATACTTATACTTTCTGATGATGGTTGTGGTAGTTTTCCAAGCTTCAGTCCGTATAGTAGAACTGTCTTGACGTTCATATTGAAGATTCTGACTTTGATATTAGTTGACAGTTGTTTTGAGTTCCATATAATCTTCACTTGTGGGGAATGTTGCTCTTGCTTTGCCAATCCCGCCTTTACATCTGCATCAGATCCTTCTTGATGCTGCCTAGGTACGTGGAAGATTCTACCCTTTCCAGGACTTCTCTATCAAGTGTGATTGTGTTGGTGTTCTCCGTGTTGCATTCGAGGATCTTGCTTTTTCCTTTATGTATGTTGAGGCCTACTGATCCAGCGGCTTCTGTCACACTGTTTATCTCGACCTGCATTTGTCGATGTGTATGGGATAGAAGGGTCATGTCATCTGCGAAGTTCAAACCGTCTAGTCGCATCCGAGCTATCAATTGTATTTTGTGCTTCCCTTCAGATGTCGAGGTAGTCTTCATAACCCAGTCGACCATCAGAAGAAATGGGAAGAGTGAAAGTACGTTACTATCACGGTGCTAAAGGACAAATGACATAAAGACACATGGACAAAATTTTCAAGTCCCAATGTTTTTATTTGAAGAGAGAAGGAACCATTCAAAACCTGACTAAATTCATTCAAGATGTTAAATTTGTACATTGTTTATGACTTCACTGTTTTTATTTTACAAACTATCCGTTTACAACTGTTTTCTGACTAGCTAAAATACAAGCTAAAATCCCTCAAGAATAGTCCAAGTTTGCCTTTACAGTCCAGTTACACTACCTTACGGAAGTCGAACTGTAATAACAGCACGTGCATGAGCAATATCAGTAAATAATTTAAACATTTAACTGAAACCACTGCTTCTTTAGATAATAAAAAAACAACATTAAATATCAAATCGACCCAAAAAATGTTCAAAATACATTAAAGATAAATTCGTAATCACCCGAATGGTATCATATAAAAACCGAGCAACACTGTAAGCTCGAATTTTAATCGCCAACATAAATGGTGTTAGGTCTTCAGTATTGCGAGCAGTTAGAAGCGGGATCAAACTAGGTATTAAATGTCGACTCTCTACTAAAAGACGAAGGATGCGATATGAAGAAATTCTCCGAGTAAGTTCATCTTTTCGTACTGGAGGAAGATGCCAAAAATTTATACCATTTCCAGATGAAGGAGCAGTGTTAGAGGTGGTGCGCACATCCGAGTCACCACGTGAAGTAGAGCTAGATAATGCTGCTGCCGCCGCAACAGTAGCAGCTTCAATAGAAGATCGAATAAACAGTTCATGCATGCTTAAGCAACCAGAGGCGGCAGAAGAGCGAGCTACGGATGACCTGTAAGATTAAGTATGCATGGATGAAAAAATAATAAATCGGTTACAGAAAATAACTATATGATCGTATCAAGAGTGGGTTGAAATGTGCGACTGTAATTGTAATTCTAATGCTAAAAAGTATTAAGTTATTCGCATCAGTCTAATACCAATGATAGTTTGTGAGCATCCATTAGAATTACTTAAAACCAACAGATACCAAACGGATGTAACACGATAAATGGTTGAAATCCAATAAACAGTATTTACAGATAACAAATAACACACAGAATATTAGCTGGAATCAAATGAAATACTTTCCACCAGTAATGTAAAAACGCACCTACGTAATATATACTAGTTAACTATTTGACTAGGAAGTTTCACACTGATATAATAGAAAGGACAACTATAAAGTTTAAAGAAGTAATATGATTAAGAAAACTTTTCAAGACAGCATTCGAAACCTCGTGAAACGTAAGAAAATGCAGCTGACTTGATAATATATACAATCTGAAGACTCAATACATGTTGATCAGTAGTCAACTAATCATAAACAAGGAAGAGCCAGGTAGATATATTCATAGGTCTAAGTTGCCGTATTCCCTATCAACACAAAGGAAAATTCACGTGATAAAAAGGGAAGTAAATATCAGCTAAATAAAAGAGATATAAGTAAAAAAAGTAGTGAATGAGATGTAGGAGCGAATACTAAGCTAAGAATTACGATGAATATAATGCATGTGTACCACTGAGATTGATTATGACCCTCATCAACTAATATCTCCAACTATTGAGACTATAATTAATCCATGAACCACACAAAGGAATTCTGCACATTCCCAAACTCTAACAATGAGTTTATGAACCGACTTCACATCTCAGTTTGGTCTCATATGTTGGCTAGAATAACGGCGGAAGTCTCATGAGTAAACCATTTGGCTCAGAGAAACCAGAATCAGAACAAATCATAGTTTCGTCATGGAGTAACTATTAAGCGAAGACATCTTAAGTGGAAAGATATTTCAGTTCTCCATCTAAAACTTCAAGTAGAAGTAAAGAAATTACTAAAACATGCATAGAACCATAATAAATGATATAGTCCACTGTAATTTAAAGTATCACTAACCAAAATGAGGGTTGACGGCTGGAAGTATTTGGATTAACTACTTTCATCACAGAAGCATCAGAAGATTCATTGGCCTCCTTAATTGGTTTGGTCTTATCCTCAAAAGTAGGACGAAATATAGGGCTAGTAAGGACAGGTTCAAGTTTTGACAGCCATTCAGGACTTGTTTCTTTGTTAGATTGTGGTGCACACATCGACACAGCCATGTGAAGTAAATTGCGCCGTCCGTCCGCCAGTTCGCAAGCAACTTTAAGACTTTCAACTGAAGACAAGTCAGCAGCCAACTGGTTAAATGTAAAACCATATTACAGGTTGAGGTATAACAATTGGATTGAAATTAATTAGTCAGGAAATGCTTGTTTGATTTTTATGTTTCATAAGGTACCTTAAAAGTGTAACTTATATACCAAGTAAAAGTTTATATGTCGATTATGAAGTACGCTGTTTGAATGCACTTCGGACGAAAGTCTAAATGGGCGCCCTGTTTTTTAACCAATGAGCTATTACTTCACCAAATGTAAAATCATGTATAAAACTATATTAAGCAAACTTGAGCTATAATTCCTAACACAAGGTACAAAAAGATAGATCATCAGATAAACCATAGAACAAGTCATAACATCTAACACACCACTCGCTTTGTTCCTTCGGAGCGGATTTCGGAAGTTCTGAGAAATACCTCGTTTTACCAATAGATTGGCGCAAATCTAAAATATCTACTACTGATAGTGATAATTTATTCCAAAGTCGCACCAAATCGATTGTCTTGTTAAATGAGTCTACTTAAAGGGTCTAGGTTGATAAACATACACAATAGATTAACTGGTGGGTAATCTGAAGTTTGACAATCATTAGACGCTATTTAAAATGATCCTAGAGATACGTAGGAAACATTTAACAAACAGCTTACATTAATTATAGGACAAAAAGCGCATAATATATCTGCTTCAACCATCCATTCTACTAACTGACATAACAAAGTACGTACATCTACTCATTTTGATTACATTTTAAAGCAGTATAGTATGTACTAATTTAATTACTGATTACAAAAGTGGTGTGTATCGATACAAGCAAAATTATACGAATTCAAGTTAGATAACGGGAAGTAAGATTATCGCTTTACTTTCCAAAATTATGAAATGAGAGAATCAGGAAAATCAGTTTTAATTAGAAATTTCAAATGTCAGGCAATCAATCTTCAAGTTTTTGACACATTTGTCTAGATATCTTTTAAGACAGCTGTAGGAAAAACGGACCACGCCATCTTTACAGGACAAGATGATCGGTTTCCCACACAAAAAACTATGAATACAGCCGGTAAGAGTGACTAAAATGACAAGAATTGTGTTAAGATAATCTTCATCTACCCTACTAAACTAGAAAAGGATGAAATTTACACCTAATAAAAGTAGCTGCCGTAAATTAGTTATTACCGGCCGAGAAAAGCTATAGCTAACTCATTTAAATCAACAGTCTGTACTGAAATCTAATAATTCTGTATTGGGTAAAAAGCGAAATGTTAAAAAGTTCCATAGTATTTTAAATACGAAAGGAAAACTAAGAAATGATAAAGGACAATGATAGAAAAACATACCAATTTCTCAACTTGGACGTCATTAGCTCTAAGAATATGTGGCATTAAAGTAAGGTCTTGTACAACCACTAGACCAAACAGACAACGTGGTTGTTGTTCACTTTGTGACTTTGAAGACTGTCGTCCATTCGTACATCCCGAAATTCCAGATGCTGGTAAATTATTTCGAATCCAAGCAAAAGACGCACATTGGACAGGAGGAAGATCAAGTGACATCAAATTAGTCCAGATTTCATGGCTGGCTGTTCTTGAAGGCGGAATAAACGACAAAACTAAACCACTAGGATCCCGTAACAGTAACGGATGCTATCATAGGAAAACAATTCACAAATTGTTGAAAAAATTATATTGAAAAAAAATTGATTATTGACTACAAATATAAAAACACAGGCATGATACATATTTGGTAAACAAACCCCAGGATTACTATAAAAATGTATTACGTGAAAACTAAAAGCACACTACATACATTTGAGGATATCAAACTAGTGACTTTCTTGAATGAGTAGACACCTATCCTTTCGTAGATTCAGTATGTTTGTATCACAGGACTAAATGTAGTGTGTTGAGTGCTGTTCACAAAGTGAATTAACTGGATAACATAATAAAGAAATATTATTCCGCTAAAATTCTGGTCAATAAGGTGATTCAAAATTTTGAAAAGTCTAATTGTACGAGGCTTATAACGAAAACTTTGTAGACAATTCAACAATCGAAATTACAATTCAGACGATAAGATTTTTTGTGATGACAGAGCTAGTGTGGTTACATTAATTATACCAAGTATACAGTAACCAAATAATGTCAGAAAAAACTCACTTCAGATGGACAAGTGATCGTGGCTGATCCATCCTTTAATTCTGCAACAGGTTTCAGTGCAGAAGCACTTACTGGCATTTTTTGGTTGATGATTAATTTTCCTGATAAATTGTAAACCTGATACAAAGCGGATTGATGGGGTCCACCATCTATTTGTTCTGCAATGACATGAATACGACTGTTTTCAGTCGCAAGTGCTAGAATTTTGGGAGCATGGGAAGGTAAACCTTTCGAAACCTTTAAATCACCTGGATTCCGACTGTTACTGCTACTCGGAGCAGCAAACACACGTCTGGGTGTACGTTGTACCACATCAGGGACTCGTACCAACCCAGCATTACGAACAATCGTTAAGTCTTCTTTGCGTAGTAATCGGCAATCCTAGGTACAAAACAGGAAAAAACAAAAAGATTATGGGCAGCTCTCACATTTATAGTCGATATACGCTCTTTGAAACAAAACTCATTATTAGAGTTATCGCACTAAAGGACCAAACTAGTGGAGGAAATTATTAGATCAGAATTTACTTTTTAGTACCCAGAAAGCCACAACGCATCAGACTATCAGGTACAAGCCCCCTTTCTATCTATTCAGTTAAAAATATGCGACTAATAATTAGTCCAATAAAGTTTGATATAATGATCATTTTAATGAAAAGAATTTCATCAAGACTTTAGAATGAGGAAAAAAAATCCCCAACACAATATAGATATTTCATTTTATCTACTAAGACTATCACAATATTGTCCCTAAATAAATATTCTATGCCTTAAAATCTGAACACACAATTAATCAATTTGCAATTTAAAAATGAGCTAAACACGGGATTACGAAAAATTCTACGTTATGAAGAAATGAGAATACTTATGTACGTAAACAAGTGACTTAAATACTATATCTAACCTGACGAATGTTATTGAAAATATTTAAACAACCTTATAGTTATTAAACTTACGTTAAGCCAACTCATTGGGTCAGCGGATGTAAGGGGAATCTGGGAAAAAGTTGATGTTGTGGCGGTTAATGAAGAACTGACTCCCAAAATGCTATTAATGAGAACACATACAGGGGAATATGGACAATTGGCAGCCACACATGATCGTTCTTGTTCCTACAATTAAAGGATTCATATTATTTTTTATTCAGGTAATGACTTTTGTGAGACAATTAACTAACAACGAAAAGAACTCATTGATTCATCAACAGGCATGAAGACATTTCAGTGGAGAGAATTCCTTTTTCGACATCATTTTCTTAGGCTGTACATTTATATTTATAGGTAATCTTTACAAGCAATATTAATAAACAAAGATATATTGCAACAAACCTTTAGGAATTTAACAGCGGCAATATTCCCATCCACTTTAAGTACAATACCCACTGGTTGAGTTCGCCCATCCTCGACAAATACAACATCGCTCAAACACCAATCTTCTTCTAAAAAAGTAGGGTTATTAGATGCTCGACTACATCCTATATCTGATCTAGTCGTTACATCAATAACATCATGGTTTAAATCGACGGAGCCGCGTTTGTTAGCAGGATTGACTGGAACACCAATTGAAGGATCTCGATCAGCGGAGCGACCACGTGCACCGCGACCGTTATTTTGATTACCGATGTCCCAATCTCCGACGATACGTTCACTACGATCGCCAGAGATGCTAGGAACTTTTTTCCTTTCTGTAAGCATAAAATGATAACAGAGTGAAAACGCGATTGTCAGAAACGGATAAGGAAAATACTTAACAGATAATTAGTCAATATATCTTCAAACTCATTTGCACAACTCTTTATCCTAAAAAAATCTCTTCAGGGGAAAATAATAGAAATATCAATCTATTTACTGTAAAGGTAGGCTTCAGAAACAAAACCTGACACGAGTTGTTCCATTGTTCAAGCTATAAAACTACATTTGACTATAGTGAGCCAGTAGAAAATATGTACAGAAAGGACAGTAAATACTGAAAGCTAAATCAGTTAGCCATGATAAAAAACATTACACAGGATCGACGATAAATTTCTATGGGGCATACGGTGTATTAGTGGAGTAGAAGTCCACATATCGACAATTAAAAAATTCGTTATAATCCAGTAAATACATTCATCTTTGTGCTATGGAACGTAACTTACATCTACTACGAGGAATATTAATTCATTACAATTTTATACTCCTATACCATAGATAAGTATATAGATAATTTGGTCACATTTTCAGTCAATCAAGATGGATTGCACAAGAAAGGTATTACACTTATAATGACAGTGAAAACTTCGAAAACTACGTGATATATATTTTGATAATAGAGATCTCTTATCAAATTAAAAAAATCACCTAAAAAGTACAAAATTGACATGTTTCTTTGACAGTGATTGTTAATTGAAACACTTCAAAAATGAACTCACTAAATGTTCCTGGGCTAACTCTTACAGGACCTGACTGGTCACTACATGTAGAAGAAGCTGGAGATGGTGGAGGTGGCATTTCCTGAAACGTTAGGGTAGAATTGCTTCCACCTGACGAAACGGCTACCTGGTCACTAGGGAACTGAACTCCTGAAACACTGTTACCCAAAGATGCTGAGCATTGTGAAGAGTTATGCTGATTGTGAACTGTTAGACCCAAGGCATAAGGGCAAGTCAGTATATGTTGTGATGAATCAGATGATAAAGCAGGAGGATGAAGTGGGCTTTCATTGATTCCTGATGTACAGGAAGTGGAGTTCATAACGTTAACACGAAAGCGACATATATCCGTTGTTTTCCAGGCATCTTCGAGTAGCGTTCCCACCTAGGCAAATACAAGTCAGGTACAAAATCAGAAGAGCGTAAAGCAAATAACAAGATTATCTGCTTCAGACATATAGAATCTACATGAGAGAGTATGAAAAACAAACCGGAACAATTTAGACAACATTCCCAAAACATTTTGAGACCATTTTTAGAACAGTCTAAAAAAGGATTTCAGAAAAGTCTTGAACTGATGCTAGTGTACCACGCTATTATTGTATGTTGTGTGTATTCTGAAAAGTCTATTTTAAATACTGAAGTGGCTCAAGTAAACTTGTGATAGAACAATCTTATCCCTAAATACCTCTTTAAAAATGATGAATGATATGTCACAAACTTTCTGGCATGAACACTAACAGAATATTTCTGTAACAGATCAATTACGAAGATTATATATTGACGTAGGTTTATTGTTCATTTAGACCTACATAATTTCATAATCTATTGTCGCGTCAAGTTTTAATTGTCAGGAACCGAAAACCATCGAAGCAAAAACACAACATAGAACAGATTTGGCACTAACCGTTTTAAAACTGGAAGAGACTTCGGTTAGATCATGGTATTGTAAAAAATGATATTTAAACTAATGTTGATAAAGACCATTTTTAGTTGATCGTTCCGATTTCAGCTCATGATTACCAGGGAACACTAAGAGCATTGGACACTTTAGATTTAAAATTTTTGCCCTTTGAATACAAGTATATTTACTTCCAGTAATATAAGGGCTCAATACGGTAAGTTGCTGTTCCACGTGTGACTGATGAATACACTTTTTCTTAAGAGCAATATCAGCATCCCAAAGCAATTGTAATATGATTGCATCTCATGACAATGTTATAAGCAATCCACAACATTCGAAGCATTGAGATATCTCTTAGACATCAACTGATGTAACTCAAAAAATAATAATGAACATTAATGTATAAGGCTATAAGAGATGCTTATCGTATGAATAGTACCAAAAATGTGTTCGAGGAGAAATTCGAATCTATAACTCAATGAATGAAAATTGATTATTTGAACCATGGTTCTCACGTAAATTATTTTACTTGATGTGTAAATATATAAAATATCAAACACAATGATAAAGAATGGGAACTTCAATAAACACACCTTCGGTACTCCACCAACTACAGTAAAACCAATCGCTCCAGCATGGAATATTGGAGCACTACGTATGCAAACAAAGGAACCAGGTACAATCCCAGTACTTGAACTTGATATATCTGTCACGTTTTGTGCATGAATTTCTCCTGTACTGGTATTTGACGACTCTGAAGTGGAGTTGCTGCTGGACTGCTGAGACAAACAATATCGGCGACTGCCAGAATTTTTGGATGACACATTAGTTCTCTTAGAAACTGATGAGACACGATTTTGACGCATTTTTTCGATCGCTCGCTGCCTCATGTAGGAAGGATAAATTCCCCTGTAGATAATTAAATAGAAATACTTCACATATTCGATAACCAGTAGCGATTGAAACTATTTAATTACACTTGTTTCATGCCATTTTTAAGAACAGAAGCATAGAAACTACTACTTCAAATACAGATAAACACTAGAAAACTAAGATGAAAGTTTAACTTTTGAGAAAAGGAAATACAAAACACAGTACAAGTACAAAACTGCCAGACCAAAAATAAGTTGAAAATATGGGAAATTTAATCGATTGTAACATACCACCAATAGACTGAACCAGATAAACAGCGGATAACAGTCACCAGTGGAGCAGTATGAATTTGGATAACGCTTTCATCACGTAGTTCAGGAAACAAAACAGCCTGATGCTCTATTCCTAAGGAACCAGATGATGAACCCAATGGGTAGGAGGCAGGTAACGAATGGATAAGACTTTCGTCCATCCATGTAGCAAACTTTCCCGTAGCTGTTAACACAGTTGCTCGAGTAGCACAGCCAGAAAGTTTGATTATTTTCTCATCGGCCAAACCAAGGTCCAAAACTCGTGGATGGTACACTGCAGGGAAGCCGTGTTCTGCATGTCCTGTTGATTCCGAGTCTATAATCTTCAGAAACAATAACAAAATCAACTGAAGATTGATCTAATAGAAACAATAGTAAGTAAGTAATAAAAATCTATTCGTTTTGACAAATATTTACTATTAGAAACAATGCAGATATTAGCTGGCTTATTTTAATAGATATTGTGGTGTGGGTTGCTTATATCCACATAAATAGTATATAACGATGGTCCGGCATTGAATGTATTTCAGTAGAAGATCGATAACGAAGGGACGGGAACGAAACGCAATCGGTATTAAAATGCATGAACAATAATAATCGGAGACTATGGACTGATATTTGCAGGAGGAACGGTCTAGATTACGAAAATTGATTAATAGTTTGCAAATTAACTATTTACTATATGGTTCTTATATTTTAGTGAGATATTCTGTAATTTTGTGCCTAAATACGTTCGATTGTCCCTACTCATGTTCTTGTTCACCACAATATCACTTAAAAAAAATCTAAAACTAAACAATTTGGAAAATTTTAACTTACTTTCTTATCGTTATCTTCCTTTAAATTTGTCGTATTGCGCATAAAAAAAGGAGTAGAATCTCCCCACCTCCATTGGTGAAGTTCTCCCCAAGTTGTTAAAGCAACTAATTCAGAATGAAGTGCTGTGATATGCGCAAAGTGCAAATTTAATCCTGAATTTTCAGGATCTGGCCAGAATTCGAGTACATCACACAACTGTACATAGTAACGGGTAGAACTGCCAGACTGTTTGACGTTATCACTTGCCTGAGTATGAGGAAATAACATGACAATAATCCTGATAGAAGGTAGTAGTCTCATAAATTAAATATCACAAAACACCAAACTGATGTATAAATGTATTTATAAATACATTCACAGAAATCATGGATTTAGTTAGCGAGATTCTGAAGTCTTATCTCTTTCAATAAACCTGCGTTAGATATTCACTGAGTATGAACGTCGTTAGGTCGGCTGCGGCAGCATGATATGTTGCATAATTCACATCACTTTCGACAACTCTCTTTATTGTAATTCTAGACAAAAGCTAAACGTCGTTGATTTATTTACCCCATAATGAGTAAATACGATCGATTCTTAACAGTTTTGTCTTTCGGCTTCATAATCAAAGTCTACAGCTTTGTTTATTATGATAACTAATGTTATACTGCTTTTCCTTCCATGTTCATGTTTGTACACAAGGAAACGAGTATTTACGTCACATTATCGAATTAACAGAGATCTTTAGTAGCTAAGAAAATACTATTGATAGGTTTGCAGATACGGACATGATATTGCATCATTCAGAAAAAGTAAATGTAAAACAATACGTAAATGTCAGAAACTTAAAAATAAAAGTTGATGCTTAGTACAATTTTTTGAAATAAACTGATTGAAAATAGTAACACCAGAAAGGATTTGAATATAAAGACTAGAAAACTCTAGCAAATCTACTCACAGAATCCGAAGCAGTTGAGTTTCTAAGTGAATCTGCGACAGATCTATTGTACGTCGTGTCGCTTACGACAGAAGCATTGCGTCCAGAATAAAGTTCGTTACCTCTACTGTATAAATGGGATTCCATACGCCGACGTTTGCGACGATCACTAAGAAAACCATATTCTAAACAGGTAACAATAATGATTACATTAACAAATATCAGGACGAAAACTTACTTTTATACACAGAGTATCAACCAAATTATAATGGCAGTACGAAATCTTAAGAACCTTAAATGTATGCATTCAAGATTATAATGAGTCCACCTGAAGGAACATAAACAACTTTAAGATTGAATCAAAACACAAATGGTTTCCAAAAAATCAAAAGGTCAACCTTTGTTCGTGTATTTCATTCCAACTATATCAACAGACTGGCACTAATACATTTTTTCATTTGGCTATTAGTATGAACTTATCCGGAATCCCCTACAGTAAACAAAGATATTTCCTTGAGAATTGGTTGAAAGTTTATGGCTAAATATGATACAATACCTGTGCGTATGACGTGCCACTAGCAAAATATGCTAGAAATTAAAAATGACTAATAAGCCCTTTACACATAACCAAAATCCTGATTAGCTTGTCCAAAACGTCTTTTAGTCGAAAAGGCTGCCCGTGAACGGAATATACCCATTGAGACATAAAATAAGATTGGTTCAGCGAAGAATTATCTTTTCGGTGAATTCATTTTCAAAGCTCTACAATGACAAATATATATACTTATTTCTCAGGATGATAAGAATTACAATAATAGTGATGATAAAATTCTGTTAAACATAGTAACAGTGAAGTAGAATAAACAAAGGTACCTTAACGCTTTATTGCTGAGACCCAATGATAGAGAAATAAACTCTAAAATTAATTCACCACTTGTATCGAATAGCGAGAGATTAATACATCAAAATGTTACACTAACCATAATCGGATGTCAAATCACCGCGGAAACGCGGGGACGTGGGGGGCCCAGCCATTTCATCAGCTATTAGTCCATCAGCATCAAAAAGTCCATGACTATCTGGGTACTCAAAGAATGACAATAGCTCCACTGCTTCATCGTCCCAGTCGTCCGAGTTTCCGCCTGCCCCAGCTCCAGGCGCATTTCCATCACTAGAACCTCCGCCGTTACCCTGTTCCGCCTCATCATCACGAGAAAGCAAATTATTCACCGCCATATTAACGTCCAAATTCGTATTCTGTAGTTCACGGACGATTACTTGCCGTGACTTTCCCTAAAATTTAACAATACCATCAACAATTCCCACAGTTAGAAAAATTAAAAACCCAGCTAGTTGAAAAGCCGACCATGTGACTATTAGCAATTACGACAAAACCCATAAGCTATCCAAAATTGCGTAGGATCCAAACAAAACACACATACATATACAAGTAATTGCAGTGGGTCATGTTGATCATTATGATTTTAAATATATAGTAAATACAATTGCCAGAAATAGAATATCGCTACGTAAGCAAAAACGACATACGAACAAAGATGTACTCAAAAACCGATACTTACTTGCAAAACAGTTTGGCATTCTTCAATCAATACTTCTGGAATTTCACTTTCAGGAATTTGGTGTGTAACTGGCCTCGCCAGGTAAATCCCCTGACGTTGCATTTCGCGCAAAAAGCTAATGCCTCTGGAGGTTCTACCAAGAACATTTAAAGGCGACCTATACGAACGACTTCCATGCTGCGTACTTCCAGTACGAGCTACAACTCCCTCTCTAACAGTACTGGATGAGTCGCTGCACGACATCCCTTGCTTTCGTCTTTTGGAGTAAATTAAAGTGAAAAACTTACTTCCTATCAGGCTTCTGCGATAAACGATCAGAATTTATGGTGTAAGCCACGCGACATACTTGACCATCCTAAAGTGGTGAATAATACTGACAGATAACTTTACCTCTAAACGGAAGGCTATGTGTGAAGGACTAATTACACATTGTGCTATTGACTCCCGGGTTAATGGACGCAAAACATCAGGTATGGATACCCCATCTCGCTTGATTTGTTCTGAAATTTCCTTTAACCTTAATAATGAACGAAAGTGTTAAAACAGGGATATAAATGCCTTGTCAAAATAAAATGTAAAGTGAAATCCTACTTTAACACGTTGAAAGTTTATTTAAAATGTATCCAGTATCAGAGCATGTGCTAACATAACTCATATATTGTGAAATATATATATATATATTCAGGTTTTTATCGTATTTCTTAAATTTCAGGGATCAATAGAAGTCTTTCGGTACTAAAGCCCCCAAATGCCCTGGTACGGCCTAGAGTGGGGAGAGTCCGCTCTCCCCCTCGAAATGCTCTCACATGGCCACGCGAATATATAGCCTATGCCAGATAAGTCCTACTCACTGCCTTCTCGTGGCGGGGGTGTTGTTCACAAAAGTGAGAGGACGAAAAGCGAATGTCCGGCGCTTTAACCGGGTTGGTGGACAAGGCGAGTCCACCTAGGGGAGTTGGAAAACCCTGATTCCAAATCAATGGTGCACATGGGCTCCAGTATCCTGAGGGAACAAATGGCGTACGAATCAATCGTTGATCACCGGCTACCATGGGACCGCATCTCCTCACGATGCTCCACTGCCCTGTGGATCAGATCTTTCGGTCAAAGGCTCCGGGTGTGGGCCCCTAAGAAAACCACTTGCTTCAGTCTGGGCACCTGGGCAGTATCACAGCCCTCACACAAATCAAATGAGATTTGTGAGGCGCATATGTATCTGGTGCTTCCTTGTACCAATATTTATGTGTTTAAATAATAATAAATAATAATAAAAACATGGTAAATTTATGACGCTGACCTTCATCTGTGAGAGACTAGATAATGATGCTAATAATGATACTAACTTGCCATTGGTAACAACCAATTAAAGAATACTATGAATACGAAGTTGACTACGACACCAAGTTTCTACAACTGTCAAGTACCTTGATGCAGTTTGCATTAATCAAATTTTGTAGCTTGGTATAAAATAACTGGAAGATTTAAAAGGACTTTCGTTTATTATTTTACCCATAAATTGATCAAACTATCTTTGGAACCAAACTTAAACACGAACGTGATACTAAAGCCAACAAAGACGTGGCACAAATTCATGAAATCACTGACAATCGGAGTGAATCGTGTTAGCAAGTCCAAACTAGCTGGTTCGGGTCTAGGCAATTGTAACTAGTGATTGAAACCGTAAGGCAACATTGTTCAGAATAGGTCACAATGGCACGAATCTACTCACTTACACCTTCCCTTAGTTCTAGTTTTTAAATTATCATATACTTTTTATATCTTGTGAATTCACTTTTCTTTTTCGAACCATATCTATAATCTTCCCTACTACAACTGATAACCATTATTGATTCAACTACTCAATGATTCTTTATAATCTCACCCAGCTGTGCCGATATGATGTCAGTTAAAGCCGATATACATGTGCCTGGTTCTGAATTGAGTATAACTGGCCAACATTGCTCTTAGCAACCGATGAATGATGGATTTAGATAGTCTTCTGCAGAATGTATTCATGGGTTCTGATTGTTTTTTTCTTCTTTAAACTCGACCTGAACCACAATAAATGCTATGGTTTTAGTGAATTATTTATTTATTTATTTAAACACATAAATATTGGTACAAGGAAGCACCAGATACATATGCGCCTCACAAATCTCATTTGATTTGTGTGAGGGCTGTGATACTGCCCAGGTGCCCAGACTGAAGCAAGTGGTTTTCTTAGGGGCCCACACCCGGAGCCTTTGACCGAAAGATCTGATCCACAGGGCAGTGGAGCATCGTGAGGAGATGCGGTCCCATGGTAGCCGGTGATCAACGATTGATTCGTACGCCATTTGTTCCCTCAGGATACTGGAGCCCATGTGCACCATTGATTTGGAATCAGGGTTTTCCAACTCCCCTAGGTGGACTCGCCTTGTCCACCAACCCGGTTAAAGCGCCGGACATTCGCTTTTCGTCCTCTCACTTTTGTGAACAACACCCCCGCCACGAGAAGGCAGTGAGTAGGACTTCCTTGGTAGTTTTAGTGAAAATATTTAGTGGTTGTTTTTGCCTACTAGCGTGATTTGGTTGTTCACAAGATACAGAAGCGGGATGTTATTTTCTATCTTACTAGTTAAAATCAGAGGTCAGATAGCACCCGAGTTCTTACATAGTTACGATAAGTTGCCAAGTATCATATAATCCGTCCATGACATACTTTTGCGAAGAGAAGTTAACTAGGATATTTTTCATCGGTATTCCCAATGTTTACACGTTGGAACTATTCGCATGTATTTTGGTGCTTCACAAGCACTCATGGGTCAGTATATCAAAGCATCCGGTTAGTTATGTAATATTCCAACTTTGCCACAGAAATCGACATAAGTTATCTTAACTGTGGAAAACGCTGGAATTTCATCTCAAAACGCAAGACGAAAAGCTTGATTCCCTGTTCATACGACACTCTTACTAACAGACAGTTTAAAGCATCCACACTACAGCTCATACAATGATTAGTGTCTATATTTGGTCTATTTCTCGCAAGAACAATTTCAGTCACGATCGCTGAGTTTGCTACGCTCGCGACTCTAAAATCATAAACCCTAAGGATATACCTGATAACCAGCTAGATTAGGGAAGATAAGGTTATAACGCAATAAAATCGTTGCGACGTATTCAAATCTACTTTATATGGCTTCAGTTGGTTATGTGGTAATTTGAGTAATCCCTGGTGAAAATTTGGTTAAGCTGATGGGTATGTACATACAGTAAAATATCTGAGACATTGTAGGGTCACAAGTTTCGGAAGAATACTTTAAGGTAGCCATAAGTAGATTCACTAATAAGACATTGAGACGTATGTTGCGATTTAAACCAGTGCATGTAGAAAAATTCGTGCGCTATAAACTCACTTTTCATGCAGGTCATTCTGCAATTGGCAATGAGAACTTTCACCTTTCCCATGATCCTGAGCGAACAAGAAGATACTCGACATGATATTACACAGCCACAAACACGAAGGTCATCGAAGTAACTGAACGAACATAAGAACAAACCAGAGTCCGCCCAATTCGAAAAAAAGATTCATTTTGTTTTTATCGTTCTTAATAGGGTCTAGTGAATTATCAATCACACGATTACTATAGATTAATATCAAAGTCATAAGTTTCAGGACTCCGCCCGAGGGCCTTCCAGGGTTACTACCGGTCCTAACCCCGGATTAATGAGGAAGGTTGGGCATAGGGTCGGCAATTCAATCCCTTGAAAAATAGCACCACAGAAAAGCGCTTACCAGAAAAACTAGTTGAAAAATTTACACTCTACTCTGGGTCTTCATTCAGCAGAGCTATGACGCCTTATGGTGACTGCCAAGATTCTTCTGAAGTCTTGAGGTCGATGCCCATGCTAACAACCAGAGCAACAATTTTTCGAGATACTTGGAACGTTCGAACAATGTAAAAGACCGGGAAGACCAGTCAAATGGTAACGGAAATGAGGAGATACAACTTTGTGGTTCTCGGAATCAGCGAAACCCATATGAAGATATAATGGGACGACATGGACTGGCAGATAAACGAAACTAGTGGGAGACTTGCAAATATATTTTCATTCAGCAGATTGATTGCAGGCGGCACAATATTTCCTCACAAACGCACACACAAAGCCACATGGATATCACTGGATCACAACACACAGAACCAGATCGACCATATTCGCATCAGTAAAAAATTCACAAGGTCAATGGAAGAGGTGAGAATCAGGAGAGGAGATGACATAGATTCAGACCACCACTAGCTGGTGGTTGTCAAGATGAAATTGAAGCTAAGGAACCATTGAAAGGCTGGGGAAACGGCATTACGAAGGTTCAACACAGCATTCCTTCGACATGCTGACAAACTCAACCAATTCAAGATAACTCTCAATAACAGGTTCCATGCTTTATGCGATCTACTGAAAGAAAAAGAAACTCCTACTGAGGGCAACTGGAATGGGATCAAAGAAGCACAGACTGCAGCGCGCTAGGAGGTGCTTGGCCTCAAGAAGCATCATCATAAAGAATGGGTCTCTATGGGAACCATAGACAAGATTCAAGAAAAGAAGAACTAGAAGACAGTAATGAATAACAGCCGTATAAGAACAGAGAAAGTCAAGGCAAAAGCTGAATACACAGAAGCAAACGAGCAAGTGAGTAAGTGCTAGAACTGACTGGATGGTGAGGATCGACAACAATTGATATGAGGTCAGAGTTTGATTCTTGGAGTAAGTTGAATGTTGATACTGAAGATGAAACCATTATTCAGAAGAGGATGCAAGATGCAATGGTATGTGGGGCTGGTGTTGTTAACGTTCACATGGAAGTCGTTGTTCACGCTCATAGAATATCATGAGTGACTTGTGTACTAAATTACACCCCTTTAACTAGCCAAGTTCATTGAAACCCATCAAGTGCACCTGAGTCTTTAATCCTCATTCGGTAATGAATTTTAAAGAGTTATGTACTCTCCATGTGATAAACCTTTCTGTTAACACACCATTCACTTAGACTAAATGATCGACTAGGTGTTTCGGCAGCCACACCCACAGACCAGAAGGGATTGATTTTCACATAATGTAAGCTATTGATCACTTTTCAAATGATTGGTTTCTACTGGATGGTAAAGCCATTGAGTGATGGGTGTCATGTCAAACCTTAGCACAAGTAAGATAATAATTGTTGATCACCGTGAGCTACAGCATATTAATGTACGGCAGAATTCTCGATTCGCGTATATGAATTATTCTTCGGCTGTCTTGTCTTTGAAAGTCTAACGACTTCTACACCATTTAAGCAAGAATGCTAGTTTGTTGCCACTCTGAAACTCCTAGGTCGTCGTCGACAAGCGCTTAGAGGATCTGGGCATTCTGTGATTGGGTTTTGATTCGCGCTAGTGTGTGCCTGAAACGGTGATCTAGCATTTATTCCGACAATAATCCCGCTACCCACATGCTAATGATGATAATTATTCACTAATATTGAGTTTTGCATCAATACAGTACAAACTATAGTTTGAATAAGATTCACTGTAAATCGGTGCCTAACGTTTTGTCCAAGATCACCCTCTGGTGAGAATGCTGTTTTAACAGGGACATGCGCATAGTAGCCATTGAGACACCAAGTTCTGTGGAAAATCATTGAAAAAGCTTACATAAACATATTTTTAACAGATTCGTCTTTTTCAAAGTGACTCAAAGAAATTCCTCACTGCGTTTCAAAAAGTATGACAAGTAAAGCACATATTGGCCGAACTAAAAGAGTGATGTAGTAGTTTAACTCCAGGATAATCTGGTTATCAGAGAGAACTTATTTATGCTAATGGGGAAATGTTCGTCATTTCCGTCATCACTGAGACAAACATGGATGCCGTATTTTGTTCTTCTTTATGTTTCTTTTAGTTCAGTTGCTGTCCTTTGAACTTATTTAAACTTTATTCTTTTTATTCCATTTGGATTACTAATGTTATCTTTTATGGGGTGGATTAAACTACTCTTGGTTCATCATCATAGAGGAGTAGTAAAGAATCGATTGTGTGGTAGATTTTAATGTTCTGTATATCACAAAGATCTACTTCATCATTTCATAAATTAGGTGCTAGTTTTTTATAATTTTACATTAAATTACTGTTCCAACTGTCTCTAGTTCCAGCACTTGACCTCTGTTCTGCAGATTAGGATATTTCCCCACTTCGTTCGCTTGCCACTTTTGCTTGTGCTTTTTCTCAGTTCTTCATAGCCACCAATGTTGTAAGCTAGCCTTTTGAGAACCACTATTCACCGTATTATTATTGTGTGCAAACCGAATTTCGTGACCTGCAGAGCTTCTTGACTTATATGAGTGAGTTACAAGGATGTAACTTAAGCTACTAAAGAGATGTACTCTGTCTTGTAAAATGTTTTCTACACATTCGCTTCAAATTTTTTCGGTAAGTTTATGAGATAATTTACACGATGTTTTAGAGGCCTTAGTTCAAGGAGTTGTCGAAACTGATTCATAGACACAAGTTACGTAAGCTAAACAGGGAGTTTCATAGAAACATAATAGGTTGTATAGATATGAAACCATTTGAGAACTCAGCGGAATTTCAGTAACTTGTAATAAGCAACATAGTGTTAAAGAATGCTTGACCTATCATGATTTATCCGTTGGAGGTGAATTGTAAGGTTACCTGACAAATTAGCGGTCATCTAAAGTGGTCTTTGGTAGAGCAATTACAGGAGTCCTAATTCAGACTACTCTATATTCAAGGTGACTTTAAATACGATCAATTAATCGTGACTGAAGGCATATCCAGGTGGCGTGTCACCACGTTGTAGTGTTTGTGTGAACCAATGACTTCTTTGTACTCAATGACTGCCTGATTTGGAAATCGAAATACAATACGCCCGTTCGTGCTCATCTAGTTCTCTTTGGTCTAAATTGCGTTATCTCCGGGATTCCTAGTTCATATAATAATTCAAATACTTGTACTCATCACGCAAGTTCACCGGTTTATCTTCACGCTACATAGCTCTAAGATTCATTTAATTACTGCTAGCTGAACTGTATGGTGATGACCAGAGTTTCAGGTGATCATTACTCATATTACTTGTGGACTTCTAAACTAGTTAATTTTTCGCTTCGTACATTTCAGGGCACCGAACTCAGAATAATATGTGTCAAGTGATTATAAATCGGCTGACTTCCGAGCCCAGTTGTTATTGATTAGGACAAACATACTGCAAATTTTCCAATGTACATTTGAAAAATAAAGTCTTGTTGACAGATAGATCTTATTCGAAAACGATAACGGTTACTGCTGATGAATGTGGAAAATTTAATTATCCAATTATATTAAGTTCACTGATCTTCGTCAATATAAATATTTAAAAATACAGTACAATGAATGTCCTCAACTTGTTTTGATTGTTCAATATGTGTGCGACTTTAAACATTCTCGGGCATTTTTCTATTCATTTGGTGTTTGAGTGCAGTATAACAGGGCATATTCTAAATAAGGATTCCATCTCGTTCTCTCTCGTAACTTTAGTGCCTACGATGACATTGAGAAAAAATACAGTACAACTAACTATTTCTAACTGCCCAACCAGAACGAACTGGAATTAGTTTATTCAGTAAACAAAAGTTCCAATAACTGCCACAACGAAAGTTGCTTAACAGTATTGTTAACTACGATTGTCTTAAACAGAAATAATAAGAACAGACACTATTCTTACTTTCGTTAGATATTCTCACTGACTTGATTTCAACTGCTAATTAAAAAACGCCAGACAATGCACTAGCTGGCTCTTAATTTCACTTTGACTGCTTTGCCGTCTGGAAGAATGAGATGTGCTACAACAGCGTGTTTACAGAATACACAAAAGACATGTAGGTAGCTTTGGATGATTGAAATTAAATCTGCGATCAATGTCGTACTATAGAATTTTGTACTCACTAAATAAATGAACGAGAAAATTCTCAGAAAAGCTACATATTTCAACCCTGTTGTACAGAGGATGGTCAACCCCATACCTATACTGTCATTAATCGTGTTACTTTAAGTGGGTCTGAAACTGTTTGAGCATAACTCAAACTATTGAATATACGTACGTAGTATAGAGTGTCACAAAAAAGAATATGAAATGGAGAAATGAAAATATTGATCTAACACAGCTATGTGTGAGACTTAATTCCTACATTTACTTTTTTTGAAAAAAAAATGAGCATATAATTCAAACATTATGTATATCATGGCTTGTATTTTAACCTTTTGCTAGTATAATGAAGACGTTAAGTGAATAAATAAGTTGCGACTAATGCTTAACAAATTGTTGGTAATATCAAATGAAATCTCTCACAGGAAAGAGCATCATACTATATTCTCAGGTTAAACTTCAATAAAATTGGACTGAGTTTTTAGAAAGCAGAAAGTAGTGTTGTCTTATTGGATTAATTGATCTCTGGTAAAATGTGAGTAGTGATACTGGTACACATTTGTTTTCAAAATCATATGTGTGCCTGATGTGTCTGATTTGTTTTCCTACATTTTGTTGTTATATGCTTTATCTTTATTCTTGTGAGTTGGGTCTATTACCCACATAGCAATCAGTAATTTTCATTTTAACATCTGATTCAGTTGTTTCATACGAATGAGTAAGTTACTTTAGAACCATGGTGCTAGAATTTAAGAGTAGAAAAAGTTTCCAATGGCAGTGACAACATACCTTATGGTCAAAGAAGAGTAGAGTAAAGATTAAATGACTTTGGTACTGCCAATTAACTTGAAGACTCTGGACAAACTGCGTTAAGGAAAGTTTTTAATTTGTTAAGATTTACTTAAAATTCGAATAATTCTGATATGCAATGTAACTCGGTCTCTTAGATGTGTTTATAGCTTGTAATTTTAGTGCAGTATTACCACCCTAAACAAGAAAATTAAAATCTTGTTCTGGACTGAATTTTTCCATCTCCTGAAAGATTGAATTTATTGATTAACGGACAGATTGACTCCCTATTAATCGCCCGGATTGCATCCAATATATTACACTCTTCATTTATTTTTGGTCTTTAAACAAACATATGGTTGTTGTAAACTTAATAATATACCTGTAACTTATCGTTTAGACTCCGTAAATAATTTTAGACTGCTATATTAATTATGCTACTTATCCAATTGTTAGTAGTTAAAATTGAAGAAGTTTAGTTTGTCTACTACTTAAATCAGCTCCCGTATTTTGTTACAAATATTATTAAAACGCTATACACATACGAAAAAATATTTTGATAAGAATGAGGCATTTTACAAATCTTTTTCATTTGAGAATTGAATGTAGCTTATTTTTTCCATGAGGTACATGGATAATGAGGCGCATTAAAATCTTTAAGGCTAATAATAATAATAATCTAAAACATGCAGAAAGTTGTGTAAGTCATTAAAGACTGCATTTGAAGCATATTCCTCCAGCGTCCTAAATAGGTTTTGCTATCAAGTGTTTCATAGGTTCTGGTTACTCAGTAATCATTAATTCTGAATTTACATGCTTCATATCATAGTATTTCCTTAATTTTAAATACTAATCATATTTGTCCCATTTTTTCCTCATTTTTATTTAAAGATGTACCAAAACAGCTGGATTACTTCAATACTTTCTAGAAATTGTCTTAAATTATTGAAAGTTTGGCAGGCAATTATGACAGATTCCTTGCCCAAATAACTTGTGGACCACATCATTTAACACAGTTTAACGTTATATGTGTATCCTTTACCTTTACTATTTTCTGTATCAAACTGATCACGCCTGTAAACTGTCCTGGATTTCATACATGCATCCAGTATATACTCGTTATTCCAAATTAAAATAAAGCTGTGAAACAACTCTTTTTCTACTTTAAGATGGCTAAATAGTGTGCTTTTATGATCTCAAACAAATTGAGATCATGACCTGTGAGTCTAACAATGAGCATAATATTTTTAGGAGACTGACACAGATTTCTAACGTAAGCCTCCTTGTAGTATGGCTCAGCTTTCATACACTTTCGTTGGTGAGTTACTATCTCAATATAAAACTGATTGGATCCATGGGTTATGACTTTACACACTGCAGTTAGTAATCTTTATCATTTGAATAAGGTTATCAAAGTCTTAAAACAGCTTCACAACAATAATACGGGATATAGGTATACGTAATGTATACATGTTTGTATGTAAATAATAAATTATCCGATTGTTTTCATCAAACATTAAATCATTTTAATTTCACCATATTTTACCAGGTATTTTTCCTAAACTTTCAGTTAGTTAAAGGGAAACTAAACTGAATGTATTATTTACAAGCGAATTATCCATAAATCTTTCAAGTTGGAATAAAATGTTAATTATTCAAAATTGCTTACTAATAATTGGCTTTGGTTCGAAATTTGTTCTCCGCCCTTGGACCCATTCCCATGAATTGAAATAGCGAAGTAATTTGATAAAAACTGTTTAAAACACCCAATATCTTTATTGCGAAGAGTAGGTCTTCAGTTTAAGACTTTCAATGATAGAAAAAAAGGTTTTAATTTTAAAAAAGGTTGTCTTATTATAGATGTAAAATATTTTGTAGTGTGTCAGCAGTAGCTAGTGTTGATTATTCAATAACTGTTTGATATATGAGTTGATCCTACAAAAAACTAGATGATTAAGTGCAAGCAAATTGAACAAAATTAAAATAAATTCAAGATATATGTTATTCATTAGGTCTCATTTTCTTCAGAAAATGACTTTTCTGAATTTACTTGTGATGAATGAAAGAAGGATATCTCGCAACCAGAAATTAATATTGTAGTAATTAGATTAAGGTCAAGAGTTTAAAACATTGTTTAAACCAAAGCTTCGTGGAAAATGGCTGAGCATCACCGTCTGATAGTCGGCATGTCACATCATTCACTAACATTTTCAAGTGATAATGAAATGAAAAAAATATCTGGAAAGTCAGTAAGAAGTAGTAACTTTAGTGAATGTAAGAAAAAGAAATGTTATACATAAGGGCAGCTGGAATTCAAAACGAACTAAACTATACACTCTCTTCTTAGTTATGGTACTCTTTATATGCTTTTCCGACGTAGCACTATTTTTCATCACATTTTAAGTGGGTTCTTATGGGAAAGAGGATAACCATAAGTTCAAAAAGTCTTTTCTTTTATCAGTTAATCCTTGTTCTCAGGAAATATCTCTTTTAAAAAGAATCAAACTGATGTAGAAACCAACAACGGATGCGATTGCATCCCATTTTACTCACAAATTACTATTCATTTTTAAATACAGCTTTTCTGTGCGTAGTAATTTAGTTTATAATGTGAACCAAGTTCTTTGACCGTGTTCGATTAGGTATAAATGAAATGCAGAGTTAAAATTTATTACTAACTTGATTTGAGAATCGCTTAAAAGCATTATTCTCTGTCATTCATTTCAATTATCACGTTTCAAATATACAATACAGGTTATTTTCATCTTGTCTGAGTGCCATATTTCCAAAAACTTCTTTGATATTTGTGAAATGTAAAATCAAGCGTTCTATAGTTTTTCTATCATCATAATGGTCCAATTTACGAATGTGTAATGAAATGTACCTACAGCCAGATTGTGTTAACTAATAGTCAACGGAATTGAATAAATTATTGATAATATTGGTCAATAAGGCTGATCGTCCAAAATATACTTATGAAATACAGAAATTTGCATAACTTACAATAAATTAATAACTGATTGTGGTAACTTTACTTGGCGCTTAAATAAACTACTCCGGTTATTTTTATTTTTCAGTTAAAATATTTCAGTTTAGTTCAATTTTCTCCCATTTTCTTGATTTCTTTTGTGTTAAATTAAGTTTCTATTAGCATGAATAATGTTCTTATATGTAGATAAGAAGGTTGGTACAAATAATTGAATACCATATATATATTTTTGTATTTTATAAATAGTTTTGGTTATATAGTTGAAATCATGAGTCAGTTGAAGCTAGACCACCATGGAAAACCTGGAAGCACTGGACGACCGTTTCATCCTATTGTGGGACTCCTCAGCAGTGCGCATCCACGATCCCGCCTCGCGAGATTCGAAACCAGGACCTATCAGTCTCGCTCGCGAGCGCTTAACCACTGGACGACTGAGCTGGCATCCAACAGTGTTAATGTTAAATGAATAAAAAATTAGAAAATTTGGAAAAGCATATTTGATCAGAATAGCTTCCTTTGTCTTTTTAAAATTAGATATTACTTAGATCTTGAGCGATCTCAATTTGTTCTCTTTTTTGAGTATTAAAGTACCAATGAATCAGGCGATTTATTTTCTGAACAATTTGAATTGGTCAGAATGTTTTTCTACCAAAACTCATTATCCCTTCGATTTAATTCAAAGTTGTGGAATAAGGATTATCTTTAATCCATAATATGATAAATTGTTAACATTTAGTTTATAATCAATTTATTGTTTTATCACAAACGAGGTCTAGTTATTTTGATCCTCTATCACTTTGGTTCCCTATCTTTACCAGTGGATTATAATTCAGGACCTAGTCAGTACAACGTCAATGTCTAGACAACGATGGTTTGCTATATAAAACTGTTCAGAACAGACAAAGTCATTTTCAACAGATTGTTGGACTGTCTCGTATGCTATAAAAAAGGATGAAACGAAACTTATTTATACTTGAGTTAGCAATTTACTTTATGTAAATTAACTGTATGATAAGTGAATATACGTTATCCAATTAGATTTTACTTGAGAATGTTTTATATTAAAAAGGAAATCTGTTTTATGATACATTATGGTTAGATAACCAACTGGTTTTGATAACATTCACATGATCAACTTTCAAATAAAGTCTGAACGAGACAGGAAATCCTCTCTGAATTGTTGCCTTTTGTAAACATAAATATGATAAAATGTCTATGTATGTACCCGTCCAGACCAATTTCTGCCTATATTACATAGAATGTTCAACAATAATAAATAATAACAATTCTAATTTTTTTTGGTTGGTATTTAAACTATTTGAGTAGACCGGAAACATTTGGAGAAAGTTAATGTACAACAATTATAGAGGATATATACGCATATATATGTAAGTAATTGCTACAAATCAATACTACTTAGTAACTTTTCAGAAACAGAGTGTAAAATTTAGTCCTAATAAGGTTGTGTTAAACATAGAATTCTGATGTTATGGTTTTAAAGTTATAACATTTTATCTAATGGGATTCTTTAGGAATTACACATGTCCTGAGAAATTGTTTGGTTATTTCTATTAAACATATCTAGAAGTTTAATGGGGTAGGGAAAAATGAGTCAGTTGTATTTGTTAAAAAGAAAGCTTACAAAAACTCGTTTAGTTTACTAGATTTTGTGAAAAGATTTCGAAGTCAAATTAATAATATAAAGTAGTGATTGGATAAGAAAGAACATAGAAATTAGTAATAGAAAACAATAGAATTCTTTTCTCAACATTCGGTTTCCTACAATAGCATAAATGCATAGAAAAAGTTACAGTTTTGGAAAACGAATTACTTAGCTAATGAGAAAGATAACAGAACTGGGTACATCAAACGTGATCTTAGAAAATAAAATAAGAAGCTTAAACGTCCTGAAGGGATTCAAAAAGACACATTTAAAAAGCTTATTCATTATTGAACTCTTGACTTTTTTAAATCATGTGCACTCAAGATTAAAAGAATTATCTAATGCAGTCTACAGTACAGCACTAGAATCGTAAGTTCTGATGAAGTTCATTCCGCTATAAAATGCAATTTTCTTGCCAGTGTGGTTCATACAGCATTGTAGTATACTCTGGTTCGTATATAACTCTTAGTTCAAGTTTACTTACAGTTGTAGATGCACACCGTTGAGGAGTCTCAAAGTGTAAAAGAATAACGATAAAAACTCGGTCTCAAAGGCCTTAAACGCAATACGCCTTCATATGTATAATATCGGCAGTAACAGTTTTTCAAACCCAATAGATAAGTAGAGGAGACTGATCAATTGCAGTCCAATATTACAGTGGCAGGATACAAGTGAAACAACAACAACAACTGAATATAACTTCATCCCATCGCACAAGCAGGTGGCTATTAGGACTCTGTAGCTGAGTGGATAACATGATGGTGTTTGAACCGAAAGGCACTAAGTTCGAGTCCAAGAGTGAACATCAACTCTGAGATGCAGGTACATTCAGCTGACGAGTCCCAAATAGAACGGAACGCGCGTCCTGGATTCCACTGCTAGTCACTATCCATCTTTGCTTATAAACACAATATCGTTGTTAAATAGATTCTTTTTTGAATATAAAAAAGAAAAAATCTTTTTAAATTCAAATGAACAATTGAATTCAAGATCTCATGTTTTTTGGAAAGATAAAATTGTAGTTTACTTTAAGTAAACTTTAATAGAACCTTCAAACTTAGCAAGTAATAGGATAAAACGGCCGTCCAGTACTTCCAGGTTTTTCATGGTGGTCTAGCTTCAATTGACTTATGATCTAAACTATTGAAATAACTATAATATCCACAAAACCCCTTCTGATACAAAATAATCATTATAATTAGGTCTTATGATTTACCTTCTAAGTAATTTCAAATTATGTTTATATTTACTCTTGAGTTATTTTCTTTAATATTTGTATTAATGAAGAGTTATAAATTAGTAAGGTAACCCTTTAACTAACAAATAAATTTTGTAGTTGTAATACAGTGAAGTGTAGAAATGATGTATACAATAATTAAAATTTAAACAAGTTTAGTTTTCTACAGTTGAAGAGTTCTTAAGTGATTCAACAGTGTTATAAGTTGTTATATCCAGAAGTGAATTATGAATGGTTACTTTTGAGGAGTATTTATGGAACAATATGATACGCATATTTCTTATTGTATAAATGTTAACTAATTAAACTATTCATATTCATGTTCCTTTCATAATAAGCTTTATTTTGGCCCGTAGACTATTATTATACGATTCACGATTATTGAGTTATCCCCAGTTTATTGATTACTGTTTCCCTTATTCACAGTCACATTCGGCTCAATCTTGTACAAATGTTATTTTCTATTTTATGTTACGATGTAGTCTGTTTGTTTGGCATATAAATACAGTATGTTTGAGAATAGTGATTCATATTGCAGAGGCTGTTATTGGTGTTTTGGACTCAAGTGGCTGGGCTAGGCAGAAAGCAGAACCGAAAAGTGCTCTAGACTGCTCGAACGGGTATTATGTGCCAATGGTCTGGTAGATAAATCACTGCCCTCTAACTGGCGGTATTATCACGTTATACATTAAAAGGGCATCCAGGCAGGCCGCAAGATATGACAATTAGCGTTCTCAAGAGATAACATAAGTATTTTTATGAAATTATTTTTAAATCATTTGAAAATTTAATTCAATGGTTTTCTTTAAGCAGTTTTGTTTTTTACCATGGACTGAAATCAGTTGAAAAACCATGAAATGTTAGAATATTATAATGTTTTTGTTTATGACCTTGCGTCGTTACTCACTCGATACTTTCATATAAGATATAGCCAATGATCTTTAGATGTAACAATGGACACAATACATATAAATTACTGAGTCAAACTCCATTTCATAATAATACGCAGTTAACAAGAAAGATGGTTTGTAAATAATTTATACAATTTACTGTAACCTGTTTCATGCAAGTTTTCTAGAGATTCTCAAATGACCCTATACAATCCTATTTCTCAGGTTGAATTTTGTTTACAGATGATTGAAACATATTTTACAATTTTAATGTAATTTAAACTTATTTAACAGAACCTATGAAATGGTATTACTAGCTTTTGACTAATCATTTTGTTAGATAGTGTAAAAGGTAGTTTTACAAATTACTCTCATTAGAACAAATACCACATGGTGAAGCGATTAAATTTTTTAAAATATGATCACTGAATTCCGACTGAGTGGTTATATGGTGATACTCTCAGTGCAAGTCCTTTACATCTTGTGTTTGACTGAAGTCAAAGTAGTAAACGTAGGTCAAATGAGCGACCATAAACTAGAAAAACAACACGATTTATTACTTTCTACTTCTCAATCTTTTCTGAATGCATGATATTCCATGCAGTAAAAAGTCTTCAACAATAATTTCAAACAATTTTTGAAAACTTTCACTTAAACAATAATAAAAAGCATGCTTGTGTATACTGTGAAATAAACCTAAGTATTTTCTTAAAATGAGTGTTTAAAAATGCCCTATTTGTTGTTTCTTTATAATGGTCGTCTCATCTACGGCAATAAAAACGTGCTAAATACAACACACCGCAATATATGGACTAGTTGATATCTAACACCCTATTTCCCAGTACTTAGGGTAAATAACCCTTTGAAATACCTCCAGCTTTCAATGATGAGCGTATCTTATCTCTGTTTCCATTATTCAAAATATCCAGTGAACTCGATAGTCTTTGCCTACCTCGTTGTATTATGTCTTTTGTAGACCTAAATGAAATACACCTACCTGAATAGTGGATAAGAAAGCGAGACAGCACAATACTAATCCGTTTTTCAGTATAGGAAAATAATGGTGTACTGGTCGTACATAATAATATCAGTGTTCATAACCTTCACTAAAACTCTTGAACTGTGGGAATAGAGTTCCCTTTTAAATGATATGTCTTAATAATCTTTTATGAATTTATAGCATTTTTTTCCCTCAGTTTCACTAACCATTTAGTAGCTCAGCTTGGGCATTTATTGAACTATTCGTATTTTCTATTTGATCTACAAGAACAAACAAATTGCAAAATCCTTTTTATTAAGTTTATCAAAATCTAAGTTTCAAATTACGTTTTAGAGAACATATTATTGTGCCTTCATTTATCAGATCGTATTTTACTTTTGCTGTTATTAGTATTAAACAGTATATATATTACGTGGTTTACTGTTACATAGACGAGTATAACTAGAAAATATCATGTTTTTACAACCTTAACAAGAAAAAGTGTTACAACATACAGAATTCGAGTATAAATTTCTTCTTTACAGATCAGTGAGTAATTTGTTCACTAAAATAGTTCATCTAGGTTTTTAAAAACTAAGTTGTTCCATAGGATATGAATTACTTTTTAGCACTATTTCTTTATAAACGTCAATAAATTCCTTTTTAAGCAAAGATGGAGAGTGGTTAGTAGTGGAATCCAGGACGCGCGTTTCGTTCTATTTGCGACTCGTCAGCGGGATGTATCTGCATCTCAGAGTTGATGTTCACTCTGGGACTCCAACCCAGTACTGTTCGTTTCAAATGCCATTGCTTTATCCACTCAGCTACAGAGTCCTAATAGCCAATTGCTTGCGCAATGGGTTGAAGTTATATTCACTTTTTGTTATTTTACTTGTATCTTCCCATTGTTATATTGGACTGCAATCGGATCGCAGTCACTATCCATCTTTGCTAATAAAGCTTGTGACTTCGGGCAATATCCAGGAAGTCCGCACAGAATGCACCTATGCCAACAAGAGACTGATCAATTGTAGTCCAATATAACAATGGAAAGATACAAGTAAAACAACAACAAATTCAAGAAATTCCACTGAAAAGAAATATAATTCACTGTTCAATAATCAGTATTCCGATTACATTGTTTTATTTGATCCATATAACGAATTGTATAGAATCACCTTTATTGATTATGGTTATTTTAATTTATAAATTATATTATCTTTTAAATTCTTTAACATTATCCTAATTCATTTAAAGTTCAAATGAATAATCTTTGATACAATATAACAAATAAATCTTGAATGATCTAATAGAAGATGAATTGATGTCATTTTATTAAGATGAGCAAATTAATGTATTTTTTTTATAAATGTTCGTTATTATCTAAATTAAGGACAAATTTAAAGCTCATTATCTTTTATTTTTAAAAATGTAATCTCTGATATTACTTATATACTTGTAACAATTAAAAAACAGAAGAGAGAAAATTTGGTTTTACTTGTTATAAGTCAAAAATCATTTAGATTGTTTGAGGTTAAAAGGTCACTAACTTTCTGAAAAAAGATATCAGTATGACTCAAAACAAACCCTTCAAATATGTTTTTAAATATACCACTTTTGTGATAAAGAAAAGATTGATTCTAATAAAACAGCTGAAAATAGTGGGAAATAAACCGGATTAAGGCACGTTGTGTGCATGATCGTGATGGCGCACGCTGATTGGCTAATTCTAAACCAATCAGCTCTGGCAAATTATTGGAGAAACATCTAGAAGCTTCTTATGCATATACTATAAATATATGTACGTTTTTCTAACCATTGATTACTGTTCACCTACCCTTGTTATTTTGAATACAATTTCGTTCCTGTTCAACGTGTTCTGATTTCGGGATCTTGTCGAGGGTCATTGTTTAAGAATACTAAGCAATAGGAGTAGCTGGGTCGTTTATTAGCAAAGCAATTATAACAATAATAGATGTAAATTTGTATATCATCAGTAGTTATAGACTAAACACAAGGACAACAATGTCCTATCGCTTTTGTTTCGTCAGTTGAATGTTTCAAATAAGTGGATAATTATTCGGCAGCTAATGAAAGTCTTTAACTTCTGTTGCTCACCATTGATTGACGTGAGTTGGTTTTTTTTATCAGTAACTATAATTAGGCCTGGAACAAGGAGTGAACGATTGTTAATTTGAGTTTCACCACACTGACTTATGAAGTATTTTCGCATTGACTTGAATGGGTAATAACTATGTTATGAAGAAAGCTGATTAATTATCATTTAAAATTTATAAAACAGTTCGTCTCTTTGATAAATTTAGATAATATAATACAACGACGAAGTTTATCAAAGCTATCTGATATATACTAGCTCAATACATTTTGGAAAATCAGATCGAATCCTGTTAATATTAATATTGTTCCCTTCTATTAACTTTTTTTATTTCTTAGCTTACAGCTTGTCGGATTGTCTCCTATTTTGTCCTATATGGATGCGTGATTGTTCGAAATGTATTGAGTATGTATAACATAATTCTGATAATTTTTGTCTTTGCATTGGAATATTTCACTTTAAAATAACTGCAACAGTCTGTGCCTCACGATCTCCCATCAACAGTGATAGTAATCCATGAAAACCTTGAAACCATTTGTCTAGTTTCTCACTGTAAGGGTAATATCAGACTGAGTTATAATGATAACCTTTCAACTATTTATTATATTGAGATTCAAATATGGTGCTTGAAAGTAGGTAGGTGAAGCCCATGCAAATTTTCCCTGATATCGAATGAAAGCCATAAAATCCTAGTACGTTATGCTACTGAAGTACTTGTTATAAAAAATGAAGACTACAAGTGCTGTGTAAGAATCTGAAAATAATATACATGTAGGCATAATGAAAGATTAAGAAACGATGGTAGTTCCATGTAAATGAACTTTTAGATGACTGGTTATTATTTTACTTTCTACAACTTGTAACTCATCATAAGTAAAGATTTTCCATGGCAATATGTGAATAATTTTGTTGAAACTAAGTTTATTCCAGGTTTTGTCTGTCACACCTTTATTTCCTGACGTACTGGGATTATTTTTAAGAAACTCAAAATCAGTTTTTTTTAATAAGACACATAACTACTTAGTTATCATTATCTTTCAGTAATCTGATTAATTTCAAGTGACTGTTAATCAGTACAGATGAGATTTCTATCTTAAGGACTTGAAAAAAGAATTTTCAGACAATAAATTTCCAAAAGGACGCTTTATTTTTTTTAATTATTAAATCAAATTGCGTAATTTGTCGCTGGTTCTGTACCTACTTCCTGTTTTAGTTTAAACACTGTTTTAATTTTGTAATCCTTACTAATTAGCTACTCAATTAATAATCATTACTCAAATTCCTAAACACCATTTTTTTCAATTTCCTAGTGAATAAAAATGTAAGTGCAAACATTGAGACCAAAATCAGTTCACTGAATAAAGTCACTTATTTGACATTCAAATTTACTAAATTTGTACATTAGTAATTTTCATTACTACATACTAACGGTAATTAGTTTCAAGACTAGAATTACGTCAGTAATAAAATATTCAAGAACTGAGTGTATAATTATTTCACAGAATACCAGAAGTTTATACCATCATCTATAGGGTGATGAAAAACTAAAGTGTATATGGAATACAATCACTATGATAAAGTAATAAAAATTCTAATATATTTTCAACTATTAAATTAATTCAAGTCAACTAAAAGACTTTGAGGCATTTTAGAACGAAATCCCTTTCTTATTATACACAGTTGTATGAAACAATGAATTTTAATTAATTCATTACATTTTTGTTTAACATATTAATTTTCCGGTAATTTAAAACCTATGTATGCATGTGTTTATAGAAAGAAAGATTCCTGCTGTACTCTATGAACTACCCTTTCTACAAGGTATAATGAATAATACTAAAGTGTTGAAGTTAGACATTGGCATTGTTGGATCCCGGCTCACTAGTCGAGAGGTTAAGCATTCTCACACGAGACCAAAGGCCCTGGGTTCAAATGCAGCGTGTGGAATCGTGGATGTACGCTGATGAGGAGTCCCACACTGGGGCGAAACAGCCGTCCAGTGCTTCGAGGTTTTTAGTGGTGGTCTAACACTGAATGATTCATGATCTCAATCAAAACTCAGCAATCTCTACAACTCTATATTGACAATAAATTGTAAAACAAATCTCTCTAAGATTGATACTAGAATAGGAGTTATCTAATAGAAAAAGCATAACAAAACCAACCCGGATTTCGAGTCATGATGAAAGTAGGTGAGAAAAATTAATAACTTGGATAACAGTAAGAAAAGGTATTGTTTCTATATTGACTTCATTAATGATTAGTTACAAACGTTTGATAAGAAGATTTGCGTTGGTAAAACTCTTACAATATAAATAACTTAATTAAAGGTTATCACAGTAATTTTCATTGCGAAAATCTAAGCATCAGTATCAAACTAATAACTTGAAAATTCTTGAAGTTTCTTACCAAAGAACATGTGTATCAAGTAATGATAATTAAGAAAGGTAGCTGAACTCAACGTTCCAACAATTTGAAATCAAGAAACTAGAAAAAAATGTTTTGAAAGAAAAAATAAACAATGAACCTTGTTAACAAGTTTTGATTGATTTTACCTTTCAAATTGATTTTCTTATGGACTCTCTAATAAAAGGGATTACATTCTTGTTTCTATTCAATAACTAAAAAATGAAGATTAAGTTGGTTGTTTTTAGATTGATTGTTTCAATCTTATTTAATTGGTTGGCATATAAATAAAGTTCCCATTTCAATTGATTAAAATATACATATCCATTTAACTACAAAAGATAAACCAAAATCAAATGACCTACCGGTTAAATAAGTAAATAATATGAATCGTATGAAACAGATAAATAGTTGAATTTATCTAAGCTTTATTTAACCGTTCCATTTCGAACCGCTGAATAAATGTAAACATTAAGTTTCACACTAAAGGCAAACTATGAATAAGAGGTTTAAGGGTAGGCTGGTGAAGCCTTTTTTAAGCTGATAATAAATTCTTATTTTGAATTATTTTGTGTATGTAGTAATAAACATCATGCAGAATTAGAGATTGTAGCTTCGAAAATGTTAGACAAAAAGAACATGATTAAAGCATAATATGTTTGCATGGTAAGAATACTAGTGGTAACAGTGGAAATAGCTGTCAACTACCACAGTTTGAGTACTATACAAGTTGTGGTAACATTAATAAGCATAAATCTGGAAAATCCGAGTTACATGTTTAATTTATTCTGGTGATACTGAAGAAGTGCTTAATGGAAATGATACATACATAAACGTTATTTTAAAGCCAATTTTTTCTTTAACAATGATAATAAGTTTCTATTTAGTTTTTCCTAAGTAGTTATAATCATACAAAAGAACAGTAATTAACTTAAATCAATACTTACTCCATAAACGTGAGCAACACTTAAGAGTGGATAAAAATGATACTAGTTAGAGCCTAATAATAAAGTAGATTAGGAACCATAACACTACACGATTCTATCCATAAATGAAATAGCTCTCGACTGATAAAATCGCTTAGGCTATAAATTATGATATAGTTTTACGTAAAATCACTATCATTATTACTAATTTAGTGCTTCTTTTTAAGTAGATAAAAGATAACATACCAGACGAAACTGCTATAACGTCATAGTGTTTTTAAACTATACTATCACAGTGATACCCCATTTTACATATAGTATTTTTACGTAAACGATGTTTATCAATAAGGAAAATTGAGGTGTAAAATATTTGACCTACTTACTAACGCTTGTTACCCCTCGTGGTGGAGCATAGGCCACCCACCAGCATTTTCCGTCGAGCTCTGTCCTGGTCAATTCTTTTCACTTGCTATTGATCTTTTTCATGTTTGCTTCCTATTTCCGACGCAGTGTTTCCTTTGGCCTTCTTCTTTTCCGTTTCCCTTTACGATTCCAAGCAAGTGCTTGCCTCGTGATGCAAAGATATTTTATATGAATTTTTAAACATGTTACAAAACAGGGGGCTTTTTAAAAACATACAATAAGTTTTTCAGTGTACTACCATACTATAATCAACAAGTATGTCATTCGACCTTACGATTTTGTGGACGAACAATTCCACTATTTCTCAACTATTATGTAACGTAAAATACTGAGAAAGTTGCGTTTCACATCTGTTTCACTAAATATTTCATTAAGTTCTTTGGCTGTTATAGAAGAGGTCGACAAAAAGGGACGAAACAAATCTAAATCATGAATTATCAAAACTGAGTTTAACCCGAAAAGTTAGGATATTAAATCAAAGAACATTGTACAACTGTAGATCAATGTAAGTGTACACAGTTTTTCAGGTAAAATAAAATAGTTGATTGATGAATAAATTCTCAGATTTTAACTCATGATCAGAGTACGGAGTAGTTGTTCAATCAGCATTTTTGGTAGTGGGCTATAAACTAATACGAATTGTTTGTTGAATATTTCATTATAAGCAAATTTATCTATATACCGACAAATTACTCAACATTATATAGTACTTCATAACGGATCATCTAATTCCTGATTTCACTTCTTAAACGCAATGACTATGCACAGTAAAAACACTGATGTTTGTCTCTAGCAATCAGTTGTAAATGCGAATGCAATAACAGTCACATCAACATCGATAAGACTTATATATTTTGGTTAGTTTAATCGATGCTCAATTGTCATAACGTTGTATGAAGTTATCGAGATTGATCTAGAGTTTATTTTCTTAAAGTAGAACAATATTGCTAGTGTTTTCCCAATTTAAGGTTATTCAAAATTCCATTACATTAATATAGGTTCCTTGTATCTTATATAAAACACTGCGTACTATTCGAGAATCCTTGTTGTGATAAAATTATTCAAGAACCCATTCTATCATATACTCTCATTGTTTTTAGGTAAATTTTCGCTTTTTCTATTTATAAAGCTAAATAACTAGCAGTGAAGTATTACAATGCTGTTATCGTAATTGAAATCATGCTAATCAAACATTCGTTTTATAACAAAGCTTCCGTATGTATATTTGGTTTGTCATATAAACTGATATATGTAACCAGAAGAATTGTTAACACAGGATTTAATAAATTTTCGATGAATAACATATGAAAAAAATAAAAAAAAACAACTGGCAAAGAGAGAATTAACCTAGTAAAATTTGTAGTAAACTAAATCACAGAAAATGGACGTGAATAAAATGTATTTAATATACTATGTACTTTAGAATACATGATTTGTTAGTCACTCATTAGTAAATGAAGTTACTACCTGACTCACAACCTAATTCTTCCTTAACTGTACTAAACCTATAGATTCCATTTGAATTTATCAATTTATTCATACTATTCTTCTTTTATACAATAGATGGATTGAGAACAGCCGATGAATCCAAGATTTGGATTTCGTTTTACACCTGGCTTATGAGTCCCAGGTAGGATAAGAGTTGTAGCTTGGATTCCACTACTAATCAACATCCTTCTCTTCTATGAACTTGTTACAGTATAACTATGTAAGAGTAATCTTTACATAATACACGTATCCCAATAAAGACAGATCAAAATCCAGTCCACAATATCAACGGCGAAATTATTCAAACTTTACTAATAATGATATATTCGCCTTTTATTTTAATTCAATCTGTATCAGTAAGTGTGACTTACTATAAAACACCGAAATAGATAGACTGTAGATAAATGTAGATAGACTTTTTCTTTCTTTTCTTTTTTTTCAAAAAAACGTATAACATTCACAAAATAAGTTATTCTCATCACTCATTCATTCATTGAACATTGTAAATCAAATTAAAACAAGTAGTTGACAAATAACTAATTAGTAAAACAAAATGATTAATTTCAAACACTGGAACAGAACTATTTTCTTTTGTTGTTGTTGCTGTTGCTGCTGCTGTTGTTGTTAGATTGAAATAATTCACATCGTGTGGTGAACTATGAGTGAAAAAAAATTTTTCCATTTTTTTATTTTCAATTCAAAATTTCATGTCAGTTTCTAACTAATTTATTATTATAAAGAAAATTATAAATGATTAATTCATATATATATATATATATATATAGTTATATTATCAATGTTGAGATAAGAAATATTCTTGTTATAAATCATTGTTTCATTGATTTGTAATCAATTTGATCAAGAAAATGTTCTTAGAGATTAGTTTCTAGGTTTTTCATGGTGATCTAGTTTCAATTGACTCATGAATTCAACTATAAGATTAGTTTATTAGTTAGTATGGTTTGTAAATTTAACATTGAACAAGTAACCTTAGCCATTTTGGTTAATTGAAAGTACATATCGCAACTTTTATGCAACAACTTTTTATTAACAATTTGAAATTTAATTGATAACCAGAAGAGGGTTTTGTGGAGATTTCAGTATTTTCATAGTTGAAATCATGAGTTAATTGAATCTAGACCATCATGGAAAACCTGAAAGCACTGGACGGCCATTTCGTCCTGTTATAGGGCTCCTCAGCTGTGCGCATTCACGATCCCGCCTCGTGATTAATGGAAATCAGCCATGTCTGTTGTGAGATAACAACTCACTGAAGACAATTGATGAACGGTTGCTCAAACTTTGTGGCTTGGTTGGAGTTAGACATTAACATCGTTGGATACCGGCTCAGTGGTCTAGTGCTTAAGTGCTCTGGCGCGAGACTGGTAGGTCCTGGGTTAGAATCTCGTGAGGCGGGATCGTGGATGCGCACTGCTGAGGAGCCCCATAATAGGACGAAACGGCCGTCCAGTGCTTACCGGTTTTCTATGTTGGTCTAGCTCCAATTAACTCATGATTTCAATTGATTGATAATGTTGTAATGGAACAAAAATCAATTATCGCTAGACTCAAGGAAGAAGATGATGATGACGTTTGAGGGCTTATTATACACAAAAAAAATAAATCGACAACTGTATCCCGATACACTGATTCTTATGATCTTATTTACATTGACTAATAAACATGTTTGAAAGAAATTACACTGATCAGTAATTTATACTTATTGATCAGTAATTTAATGTACGGATACAATTTACACTATCATAGAATTAAACTAATACAACCAAGAAATACAGCTAATTTGCTGTTATACAATTACTCCTTCCTAGCATAAATATTCTGTAAACTGTGCATGAATTGATCAGTGGGACAACATCCAACAAAGTTACAATATGAAATATGAATTCGTTAAAAACTAGTTTCGAGAAGGATTTCTGAACTACTGTTGACAGTTTGAGACTAGTGGAGTTAAACCCATAGTGGATACAGACAGTCATTATCAATGATATTAAATGAACACATCTCAACACATACTAGTTGCAGTTTAAAATGTAAATTACAGGTTTTTTTCTTATGAAGAAACCTCGAGGTTTTTGTTTTAATCACGTGCGAGTGGATACTACCCATGTTATTTGCTGATACAAACCTAAAAATAATGGAAGCGTACTCAAACCTATTAGGTTAGTGATCAAATGTTAATTATTCTAATTCATTTACTGAGAAAACTTAGCAGATCCTTACATATACACGTAAATTTATTCTTGTTGGAACAAAATGTCATAATCAAACCGTCTGTGACTAATTATCTACTTGTTCTCATAGTTTATTATGACCTTCTATCCATATACGCTCTTTATGTCTACTCTTTGTCCATGTATATGATTGTTTATTACTTATTTTGTTCATAGCCGCTTTGAATTGTGTATAGGCTTTGTTTTATGACTCATTCTCTGATTTAGCTAAGACTAATATTCATATTACCTATATTTGTTATCATCTGATTTGCTCACTGTTACGTATTCTCAAAATATTATCTTCTCAACACAACTGCATATCAAACTATTCAGTATTGAGTTATTCAAATAGGGTTAGTCTAAATATAGTACACGAAATTAAAATCCTCAGTCAACGAGTAATGTAATCGTAACGAATTGACAAACCCTGAGAGTTTACAACGACATGAATAAATATGTAAAGACGTTTGGGACTTTCGGAACTATCAATTAACAGGTTAATGGAAAAAGTTTATATTTCATAAAATATAAGATTTTAGAAATGCTTCATCTTAATGAATATAATTTTCAAAATTGTACAATTGTAAACAAGTGAATTTAATAAATAATGCTCTACATATTTTTGAAAGGGAAATAGATTAAAAGTGATAACTGAATTAAATGAATGAATTCTGTAAGCAGGTAAAAGTCAACAATGAATATTATGTGTTTGATTAGCAACTATGTTAATGCACAACAGTAATCACACTGAAAAAAGATCTCTTAATATTTAGAAATGATGAATGAGTTGGGTTTTTTTCATATAGATAGAAACTATGTAATAGCATTTAGTATAGTCTAGAAATGGTTATCGTAAATCATTACGACCTTATTGTAAGCTAGAAAAATCAGACTCTTTTTTTACATATAAACGATGAAACACTTGTATTCTGTATGGATGGGACACAAGGTATTTAAACAACATTTTATAAGTAGTGTAAGCAAAGATGGATAGTGGCTAGCAGTGGAATCCGGGACGCTCGTTTCGTTCCATTTGGGACTAGTCAACTGGATGTACCTGCATTCAAGGGTTGATTTTTACTCTGGAACTCGAACCCAGCACCTTTCGCTTCAAACGTCATCACGTTATCTACTCAGCTATTGAGTCCTGAGAGCCACTTGTTTGTGCAATGGGGTGAAGTTTGAATTCACTTAGTATTGTTTGTTTGGATCTTCCCATTGATGTTTAGGACTGCGATTGATCAGTCTCTACTTGGCATATGTGCATACTGTGTGTATTGTTTCGACGAGTCCCAAATAGGATGAAACGCGCGTCCTGGATTTTACTGTTAGCCATTATCTATCTTTGTTTACAATGCTTGTGAATTAAGGCTATATCGAGGCAATAGGCACAGTATGCACATATGCCAATTAGAGACTGATCAGTTTTAGTCCTAAACATCAATGGAAGATTCAAACAAAAGATACTAAATGAATTTTATTAGTAGCTTAGTGTAATTTTGTAAATTAGTTTAAATGATGATCAGTCTATACCAGTAGTCAATCTCACAAAATAATTAACTGATCAAAAGATGTTCTGTAAGTTTGCTAAAATTATTTTGTGCTTGATGTTCGGTCACTATAATGAGATAAATGTTTTAACAAAAAAAACAAAGTTTGTGCAAATTATTAAAGATGTCTAGTTTTATTCGATAATTCATTGAAATGGTTGATAGTACTCTTCATGAACTGAACTTAGTTGAGATACCTATGGAAATGAGGGAACATTAAACTGCTGTTTCGTCCTTGTATGATACATTTCATCAGTAGCTAGTCAATATTCTGCAGGGGATTAAGATCTTGCAACTAATGTCAGATCATTCAGTTTTCTAAATACAGCAGCTGTTAAATGCACTCTAAATTTAATCAAGATACATTTGTGAAGGATATGATCTAAAAACTAAACTTATCTTTACAATAAGATCTATTTTCAAAACATCATTCAATTATGTAATAGACACATATCTTAATGAAAAACACAGTAAACTGCTTGCATTTTTCTTTACAACACGTGTTTAAATGATTTTCATTATATAGAAAAGCACAGAATATCTCATTTCAGTTCATTTGAGGTAGATGATAAAAAGGTAAAAAACCGAACAGTCATCTTTAATTTATTTAATTTTTTTTGATATATTAGTTACTGACAATGTTTTTGCTTCAGATGAACTCACTAAACTCTTGACAACAGAAAAAAGATAATAGTTACTAATCCTTCCTTCTTTTTTTGTGTGAACAATTTTACTTTTTTTATAAAATTAATTATTTCATGGTTTATTTATTATTATCAAATCGAGTTTAATGTTAATAAGTTTTGATGATATGACCTATTTTTATTTATTTATTGTTTTTTATGTAAAGTAAATAGTTAATTTATTGATAAGTGTTTGTATCATTCGGTTGTTGATATTAATGACCTAAATTAATCAATTTCTAATGATAAATGTGTATTGTTAGAGGATGGACTTGATATTGACATACAGGAACAAGTTTTAGTAATGTTGAATGGTGGCTAGCAGTACGACTAGAATGCGAATTTCGTCCTATTTAGGATTCTTCAGATAGATATACATAGATTCCACTGTTGATGTTCACACAAAGACTTGAACTCTGTATCTTTTGTTTCAAATGAACGACGCGTTACTTACTGAACTACGGAGTCCAGCTTTACTAGTGTCTGGCAATATCAAGGCCATCTGCTCACTGAACACATATGTCAAAAGAGACCAATTAATTCCAGTGCTTTATGTCAACGATGGTATTATACCAATGATTTCAGATAAAATTCACAACCACCACACGAGATAATGGCTTTCTGTAATGAGTTGCTCAATGGACAACGCTTTGAACGTTTGAAAAAAAGGCAGTGTTTCAGTTTTAGTGTGAACATTACCACTATGATGCAAGTAAATCCAGCTAGTGAGTCCCCAATGGGACAAGATGAATCTTGGTGATGTATTAAAATATACTAGTCGTAGTACAGTGGGATAACCAGTAATTATGTGCAAAATCTTAAAATAAAGAAGCTAGTCAAATCATTATTTGACTAGCTTCTTTATGGTGTTTACATCATAGATTCATTTTAATTTAACAATCAATAAAACCAGACAGTTGTTTCGTCCTGTTGTGAAAATTTTTAGTATTACATATAGGGACTAGATCAGAGACTGTCAGGTTACGAGACTAGTTTGTTACCCTTAGACAATGATTTGGGGTCCGGTGTTTCAAACTTCTTACCTCTGTGAATCCGAGAAATAATGCATTATTTTTGGTTTTTTTAACATCAATGAGAACTATCAAAGAAGGAAGTTTGTATAAATTTATGAGGAAATGCTTAGTACAAAATTAAAGCAAACAGCGAGTAGACAAATTCATTTAGTGTTGTTTGTTTGAATCTTCCCATAGATATGTTAGGACTGCAACTGGTCAGTCTCTAATTGGCATATGTGCATACTGTGCCTATTGCCTCAATATAGCCTTAATTCACAAGCATGGTAAACAAAGATGGATAATGGCTAGCAGTGAAATCCAGGACGCGCTTCTCGTTCTATTTGGGACTCGTCAGGTGGATGCACCTGCATCTCAGGGTTGATGTTCACTCTGGGACTCGAACCTAGTATCGTTCGCTTGAAACGCCATCTCGTTATCCACTCAGCCACTGAGTCCTGATAGCCACTTGCTTGTGCAATGGGGTGAAGTTTAAATTCATTTAGTATTATTTGTTTGAATCTTCCAATCGATGTGTTAGACAATTTGATGCTTTTACATGATATAATCCTGGATGTATTATTTGATATTTAGATATGAGATGAAACTGTTTAGATTTTGTTTTTGATTAAGAATAACCCATAACTAAATGATTTGTTTCTTAGATGACGTAACTTTATTATTCAAGTATGTTGAGAAAGTTTATAATTCATAACATTTCATCACAACCACGAATTCAAATTGAAAGTGATGAATTCGTTTTTATAGAAACAAACGTCAGAGTAATTGAAATCACTAAAACTACATAACAATCATTTTTATTCGAAAATATACATCAAACGATTCTAAAATCTAATGCCTTTTCTAGCTGAAACAAAAGTTTAATAATTATGATTTGTTCTTAATTTTTCAACTTAAAGGTTCGTTTTAAGACACCATTGTGGACTGTTAATTAATTGATATTCTCTCATAAACATACATAAAAAACTTCTTTTACACATAAAACAATCGATTGATATTGACGTTTTCAAACGGAAAGAAGATTATTTGATGGAATATATTTGGATGTACATTCCGTAAATCAATATTCAACAATATCAACACATATCCAGTCATCGTTATTTCTATTAATGTTGCAAAATTATAACTTGGATTAGATGAAGATTGATTCAATAGATAAATCTGAAACCTATGACTGTTTTTTCCAGTCTATATGTTTAGTAAAAAATAATCGAACAATAATAGCCACCTACCTTCTCAGTTTTTAAGAACTATAACTGGTTGCATAAATATAATTCAATTAATAATGGTAACATATACCATCGTACTTTTCCATTTATATCCACCGCAGTGAATAACATGTATAAATAGTAATATTTGTTTCAGATTTTACTAATATATTTGCAACATTAGTGCAAATAATCAAATATTTATTGCGAAGGATAAAAGTACTGAAATTTTTCTGGAGGTATATTCAAACTATGTGGTAATCTTCCATTTCTCCATGGCAACAAATACAAGTGTCTGATTAATATTATCCAATGTTAAGTTGCAGAACTCTTATTACTGATCGAATTTGTTTAATAGGGTTATATTATAGTTGCTAGTCTAATCAACTTGAATTGATTCAGATTGATTTTAAGTTAGCACTCACTGATCAGACGTTTTTTATCAATATTGGAGAAACAGTTATTCTCAATAAAATCTGATATGGTATCATCTACTAACACATTCAAAGTTTTTTTTGAAATTTTTTGACCACAAGAAGATCAGGATAAAAAAACCTTGTGTTTTTAGATCCCTCTGATAGATATCAGTTTCCAATGTAAACTGTTATTAAATAAACTCCTGAATTTCAAAATATTTTATTAGTTTTAACCGTTACAGACTCAATAAAAAACATTCACACCTTCATAAAAGACTTCTCACTTTAATTCAAGACTCATTCTGAAATCTTTTATATACAACGTATATCACTACGTTTTGCTATTAAAGCGCGTAGTTTTATATCTTATTACTAAATATTGTTCACTAATGTTAATGGATATTTATTTGAATTTCCTGAACTGTTTATTTACATAGATATACCTTAGTTGTTTATTATTCAAGAATCAGGACAATTATATTCAAATGAGTAAATATAAACAAGTACGGAGCTTTTTTGTTTGTTTATTTATTTACTTTAGTTGATCTCAAATAGTCTATCGAATAAACTAACACATGAATAAAATTAATTTCATTCATAAATGTTATTTTTTTAATAATTCACAATGTATTCATGTGTTCATCAACATAATGACCTGGAACATTGTTTGTTTAACATTCTCCTTACACTGTTTCCGCTTTGATTTCTTCACTTTCCAAAAAAAGGAGTTAACAGTAAAACGCTTAACAAAAAATGTCATTTTAAACAAAAACAAAATTATCTAAACAATTTTCAATGTTCAATTGTTACGACATTTAAAAAAGAAATCAAGTGATGAACACATAATAAGGAAATAAGTTTAAATGGCAATAATAATAATAATGAAAACAGTTTGATAATTTATATATTAACAGATGAATAGTTATCACAACAAACTTCAGCATATTATAAAATTTTATTTATTGAATTGTAACTCATTAGTTCATTATCAAACTGTTTATTGCAAAAAGCTATGTGTTCTAACTTTGTCCTAAATTTGTAGAAATAAATGATTTCAAGATTTCAGTCTGTAGTCACCCAAATATACTACTTACTACGACTCACGCCTGTAACCCCTCCGTGGAGGAGCATAAGCCGCCCACCGACACTCCACCTAACCCTGTCCTGGGCAACCCTTTCCAGTTATTTCCAGTTAACTTTCATCCTTTTCATATCCGCTTCAATCTCCCGGCGTAATATGTTTTTCGGCCTTCCTCCTTTCCGCTTCCCATCAGGATTCCAAGTTAGCGCTTGTCTTGTGATGCAGTTTGGTGATTTCCTTAATATATGTTCTATTCACTTTCAACGTCTTTTCCTAATTTCCTCCTCGGCTGGAAGCTGATTTAACTTCTCCCACAGTAGGCTGTTGCTGATGGTATCCGACCAACGGACATTGAGTATCTTGTGTACATAATTGTTTATAGATACTTGTACTTTCTGATGATGGTTGTGGTAGTTTTCCAAGCTTCAGTCCGTATAGTAGAACTGTCTTGACGTTCATATTGAAGATTCTGACTTTGATATTAGTTGACAGTTGTTTTGAGTTCCATATAATCTTCACTTGTGGGGAATGTTGCTCTTGCTTTGCCAATCCCGCCTTTACATCTGCATCAGATCCTTCTTGATGCTGCCTAGGTACGTGGAAGATTCTACCCCTTCCAGGACTTCTCTATCAAGTGTGATTGTGTTGGTGTTCTCCGTGTTGCATTCGAGGATCTTGCTTTTTCCTTTATGTATGTTGAGGCCTACTGATCCAGCGGCTTCTGTCACACTGTTTATCTCGACCTGCATTTGTCGATGTGTATGGGATAGAAGGGTCATGTCATCTGCGAAGTTCAAACTGTCTAGTCGCATCCGAGCTATCAATTGTATTTTGTGCTTCCCATCATATGTCGAGGTAGTCTTCATAACCCAGTCGACCATCAGAAGAAATGGGAAGGGTGGAAGTAAGCAGTCTTGTCTGACTCCGGTCCTCACTTAGAATGCGTCTGTCAGCTGTTCTCCAAGAACCATTTTGCAGTGTAGCCCGTCATATGAATTCCGGATGATGTTGACAATTTTCTCGGGTACACCATAGTGTCGAAGAAGGTTCCATAATATTCGCCTATCCACGTTGTCTAACGCCTTCTCATAGTCAATTTAGTTTGTGTATAATGACGAATTCCACTCAACTGATTGCTCAACAATCATCCTTAATGTTACGATGTGATCTGTACGGGATCAATCTCCACGTGATCCATTTTGTTGACCTCGAGGTTGGGTGCATACTGAGTCTTTTATCTGGTTCAGTAAAACTCTGTTGGAATCGTTTCCTTGTACTGACAACGGTGTGATGCCTCTGTAATTGTTACATTCGCCCAAATCTCCATTCCTTGGTATCCTTATGATATATCCCTCTTTCCTGTACGTCGGAACTTGTTCCACCTCCCAAATCTTCCTGAATAGAACGTAGAGCATCGTTGCAGTCACTTATATGTCTGGCTTTAGTGCTCTCACTGGTATATTTTCAGGCTGTACTGTTTTCCCATTGTTGTTTTGTCTGATTGCTTTCCTATTTTCTTTGATCGTTGGTCGTGTGACATCAATAGGAAGGTCTGTGTGTGCTGCTTCGATTTGCGGTTGATTCAGTGGAACTGGTCTATTCAGCTGTTGCTTGAATTAGATCATGTATAAAACGCATTATTTTATTTTCCCCAATTTATGTTTTCATCCTAAAACTTAGTAATTATGTTAACAGTTCATAATTAATCTACGGTTAGTCAGTCAGTCAAAACACAAATTGGAATCTAGCACATATATGTTTTAGTTCAACTTGCCAGACTGTTATTTTCGTGATTAATTATCATTCATAACGTAAATTATTGAAAAGTAAAAAGTGGTCTTCCTTGAATATACTAAGCGATCAAAATATTGTATTTGGTTCATGATGTGATTACAAACATCATATTCGATTCATGTATGTATTCAGTGTTATTGGAAGATATATCAATATTTGAAACTTCATCATAATTCATTAATTTGCAATTTATTTTTCTGTTAATGGAAGCTACAGTAGAGGCGTAGTAGTTTTTCTTCCATAAATCCTTGTACTTATTACTAATGTGTTGATTAATAAAATTTGATACTATCATAATAACTTCATATATAAAATGATAATATACTAGTAAATGATAGTCCTATTTTCAATTGTTCATACAACGTTTACATCCCGGTGACTAATTCTAATCATTGATCTATGTAAACGACAGTAAAAATGATATTTATACTCAGAGCCCCAATTTTTTTTAATCTAAAAGTATCCTAAAGTCGAAATACTCTGATGAAGTTAATATAATTCATAGCAGAAATCAGTCAGTAAATATCTATACTTCAATTCAATAAATTTCGTAGAATTCATCAATAATAAACAGATTCCTACAGTCAAACTAAAGTATCCTTTAATGGTTATAAAATATATTTACTTCTTTTAGTTTAATATAACTGGTCTAATAATTAAATTAAATTGCTATAAAACAAACAGTATTTAAATGTTAAATCAAGTAGGAAAAACGCAAACATTATCTAAATTTATTTTTGTCATGCTCTGAACAGATTAAAAACTAGAATATGTGAACAGCTGTTGTAATTCAGTTGGAAATGACTAGGTAAAGCTCACATAAGGACTTACACAAAATATATCAGGAAATGCTTAGTCTCTCAGTAAACCATAACAATTAACTTTCTGAATGAAAAACTAATGGTCCATAATTCTCAATATCAGTCAGTAGGTTACATATCTCAACCACCATCCAGTGAAACCGATGGTTGACTACTTTATTAATTTTGTGTTTGGATCGATTGCTGAAGGGATTTTACTATGATTTCGAAAATTTCATCTTAAATGTAGTCACTGATAGTTATGCGACTACTGTTGTGATGTATGTTGTGGTTTGCTCAATTCAAAGAAACTTTTCATCATTGAATAGTATTAGATGGAGAGCACTGAAAAAGAAGAATCATTAGATATCCGATCCAGCCAAACTTGAATTTTGATCTGAGCAACAACATCGTTATAATAAGATAATTTTTATTTCATACAATACTCAAAATAACATAATTATATCATTTACACCGATACTTTATCATCATTCACAACTACAATCCTTTCATGTCTTAATATCTAAAATATAAACTGGATTTCACTTATTATTGTTTGTTTGAATCTTCCCATTGATGTTTAGGACTGCAACTGGTCAGTCTCTTATTGGCATATGTGCATACTATGCGTACTGCCTCGATATTGCCTTAATTCACAAGCATTATAAGCAAAGTTGGATAACGCGATGGCTTTTGAAGCGAAAGGTACTCGGTTCAGGTCTCAGGGTGAACATCGACTCCGAGATGCAGGTACATCCAGATGACGAGTCCCAAATAGGACGAAACGCGTGTCCTGGATTCCACTGCTAGCCACTATCCATAAACTGGATTTCTTTGATTAAAATGTTTATTGAAAAAATACAAAAACCAAAATCTTCATTTAAATATTGTATCAAGTGCCCTAAAATGTTGGTAATGAAAGAGACGAAATAGTACGGAACAAATAAGAGGCTGTTACATCACCTTTAGCATTAAAAATGGATTAAAAATGCATAGGTTCAGTTCATAGTTGTGATAAACATGTTTTGACATATAAAAGTTTTAAACTTTTTAATTGTTGGAATTGACACAGTCAGAAAAAAGTAAGCCTCAAAGTTTTTATATCAGGAATATACAGTAATCCTAACTTTATAGAATTACTGGTGGTTTCAGCTGACTATATAGAAGTTTGATTAGTGGGAAATTTTTGTAAGAGAAAATGTGAGCCTCTCACTTGTATACCTGAAACCTATTCATTTTTAAATTTCTTTACCATTGTTTTACAGTTTGGAAAAACGTTCTTTAAGGTACATACATTTTTTTATTGTAAATAATTTCATTTATTGGAAATAATGAAGAAAAATTATCTTCAGGAAAAGCCGTAAACCTTATCCGTTACCAAGGTGACCGGAAATCAATAAAAACATTTCTTAAACAATACTCTTTATCTATTAGCCTTATAAGTACCGGTTAGGTGACAGTTATAAATGAAAAATTGAGTATAAAATCAACAATATTATTCACTATTCAAAATAAAATTCACGTAAGCATATTTGCTTAAAAAATTTATGAATAACATTGTACTTGTTTGTGATTGGTTAATTTAAAAAAAAGGAAAAATTTGAAGATAGCTGTTCATTACCATGACCAATTATATCCGTTTAAATATAGATATTAACTAATGCTGATTGAGGTTGAAAGGTGATTGGCTCATTTTTATGAAACTTTACCTTTTGGATACAAAATATGTTGACTAATTACTTACAGTGGTTATGTGTTTAATGATTAAATAAAATAAACAATTTTATTGATTATTTTTAAAATTCATTACAGAATGGATAATGGGAATTCTGATAAATAACACCGTACTCATTTACTTCGTAATATTGTAAAGAAATAAAGACGTTTACATGGTAACGATTATCATTTTATTTTGATAAATATGAAATATAAAGTTATGTTGATTACTTTAATGATTATATTATGGTTTCATTTGGTTACTATTATAAATTGTTTACAACGTAAATATGATAAAAATACAGTTGCAAGTATACCAGGTGATATAATGCTTGGTGGATTATTCCCCGTACATACATCTGGTGTAACTACTTGTGAATCAATCAATCCTGAAAGAGGAATTCAGCGAGTTGAAGCAATGTTATTTACTTTAGATGAAATAAATAATAATTCAAAATTATTACCAGGTTTAACTTTGGGTACTACAATACGTGATACATGTTCAGATACAAATCATGCACTTGAACAAGCATTGAAATTTGTACAAGCAAGTACTGGAAGTAGTAGTCAATTGAATAAAATGAATGAACATTCAGAAAATTTAAATACACGTGGAGTTGTCGGTAGTTCATATAGTTCAGTAACAATACTTGTAGCAAATTTATTTCGTCTATTCTCTTTACCACAAATATCTTATGCATCGACAACTGCTATATTAAGTGATAAACGTGCATTTCCATTATTTGCACGAACTGTACCTTCGGATGTTGTTCAAGCTCAGGCAATGGCTACATTAGTCTCGGCTCATAACTGGACTTATGTTTCCACAGTACGTAGTGCAGGTGATTATGGTGATTCCGGTATGGATGCATTTTGGAAAGAAGCTGATAAACTTGGTGTATGCATAGCTGCCAGAGAAGTGATTAGAGGAAATACAGGTCCTGAAGATTTAGATAATATAGTTAATGTGCTTAGCAAAGATTTTGCAAAAGCTAGAGTCGTTGTTTTATTTACCGGTATGGATCACACTAAGTTATTATTAGATGCAGTTAGGAGAGCTGGTCTAGTTAATCATTTCGTTTGGATAGCTAGTGATGGGTGGGGTAGAGAAAATGTACCTGTATCTAATAACTCAAGAGAAGCCAATGGTGCGTTAACTATAGAAATTCAAGCCGAACCGATCAAAGCATTCACAGATTATTACCTATCTTTAGGTAGAGAAAATCATAGGAATCCTTGGTTCAGAGAATATTGGCAAGATTTATTACAATGTAGGGAAAGTTCAACTAAAAGGCGAGAAAGAAAATCAACTAGTTCCAGGCGTTATTTCATGAGTAAACTATCAAAAAATGAGACAAATTTAGAAAATTCCCATGAAATATCAACTGAATCATCATCATTACCTTCATCGTGCAGTGACAGTCCAAATTTAAAATTACGTGACATTCTTGGACCAGATTTCAAGCAAGAAGCGAAAATACAATTCGTCTACGACGCAGTTTATGCATTTGCTTCTGGGTTACATATACTACAGAAAAAACTGTGTCCTGGTAACCCTCATCATCCGAAATGGAATAAAAGAAGTTGTCTAGAAAAAATGCTCAGCTACCCTGGAACTGCTTTCTACCAACTAATAATTAATACATCATTTACTGGTGAGTTTATACGTTAGTTATGTTTGATTTCTTGAAATCATTTTTGGCCAGTGAACAAGAGCTTAAATTAGGTTTATTCTGTCAGTGAGATTTGTACACGTTTAGCAAGTATTGAGTGTATTGAAGAAGAATAATCTACTTAAAGATACACTATTAACCTGTAATTATTATGTGAACTGTTGGTAGGCAGAAAATAAACAATATTGCTGAAATGTGGCTAAAATTTTGTTTGTAATAATAAATAACAATAAACGTTTTGAAATTGAGTGTAGAACTAATAACAAATTAACGTACTTATATATGTATGGTATTACTTTAGTCGGTCTGTTCTTTCGAAGGTCTTCAAAGTGAAGTCTTAAATAAATGTTTACAGATTTTACAACTGTAAGATGGTTTGATATTTTTGTGATACATTTCATTGGTAATCCCATTTTCGCCAGATAATCACAAACTTCTAAAAGGGTTTTTGAAAAAATAATTAAAAAAGAACTAAATTCACTTACCCTTAAGTTGAAATCAATATTATTGAAATGTTACCTTTCCTATATTGTCCCACTATAACCGGATATGTTTTGACAACAATCAGTTCCGTTTCTTGATTTCTTATTTCTTTTTATTATTTATCTGCATGACTTTAAACAGTTCAGGCACAACAAGGTTTGAGGAGCAAAATGAATTTATTCTATTTCACGGCTTCTCATCAGCTTCATACAGCCTGAAGCTACAAATATTAGTATAAATATAAACAAATGTTTAACACTTTTGGTTTATGAAGTATGGATGACTGTTCTAAACGGAACCAAAAGTATCATAACAATGAAAATAGGGCACAAAGTGTATAAATCAACATAGCTAAGACCGATATGTATTTGCGTTGGGAATAAGTAATGCAGAGTAGTATATATTTTATATTTACTAATAGTAATCAAGATAAAAACCGTTATATATGGATAATCAAACAAATGAATAATTGTCTACTAGTTAAACATATTAAGAAATAAAATAGTTGAATATTAGGAGGCCAAATATACTGGACGACTGAGAAATGTTAGTAAGGCTTGTTTGATGAAACATTCAGTCACTGTAGAAGAGAAAGGTCAACCACACTTTCCTTTTGTATATAAAGCTAACACTGGAAACATTTGATATCGATTGCATCTGCGAAACGGTCTGCATATAAAAACACTTTAAATGAATTATAGATTTATGGCTAAACACTCTTTACATATAAGGTGTTAAAATATACAGCATACATGATTATCAACAAAATGCATTAAATTTTTTATATAGACAAGTTGATTCATAAATTTTATCAACCCAATTATCCCTGTGTTTTCGATAAATTTTATGGCATTTCGTTAAATATCACAAAATATATTATTAATTATTCTACCCAACAAACTCCTTAAAACCAGTATTGGGGATTTGTGGGAATTGTACAACTTTTGTTCTTAAGGTTCCAGGCGCGATTACTTTGCACGAGACTGTTGATGCCCACTGTTAAGGAATCCAAAACCAAGAGTAAACAGATGTTCAGTGCTTCCTGGTTTCCAGTGATGGTCTAGCTAAGATCAGTTCGTGACCTACACTATTGAAAGTGTATAATGGTTTTACCCTAGAAGGAATTTTCAATTCGAGTATAGAATATTGATTAATTACAGCATTAAATAATGTTCGTGAAATATTCTAAAATCTGCAAATGATAATAGATGAGTATGGACTAAAAGTTATAAACATTAAAAGAATAATTTGTAATCACTGATGATGAAAGCATTTATTTCAACTGAACTTGACATGGATTTCTGGTTGAGATCATGGATCAATCGATGTTAGACCACCGTTATAAACCTAGTGTAGCGAAAATTACAGACTTTCTCACTAAAATCTGACAACCATATAGTAAACAGTTAATTTGCAAACTAACAATCAATAGTCTCAATCTTGACCATTCCTTCTGCAAATATCAGTCCATTTTCTCTGATTTAATTGTTCATACATTTTCATACCAACGGCGTTCCGTTTCGGTTCTTTCCTTATCGATCTTCTGCCAAAATACATTCTATGCCTGACCATCACGATATACTACTTATGTGAATATATGTAACCCACACTACATTAGAGACACTGAACGGCCATTTCACCTTAGTATGGGACTCCTGAATAGTGCACATCGACGTTCCTGCTCGCGGTATTCGAACTCCAAGATCTTTAGTCTCAGGCGTGAACGCTTAACCTCTAGACTACTGATCCGAGATCCAACGGTGTTAATGTCTAACTTTAACCGATCCACGAAATCGCGTAACTATCTTCCATTGTCTTCGCCTCACACTCGACACGGGTCGGCTGCACTGATCATGGCTTCTCAGTAGATTTTTAGGAATTACCCCTTGAACTGACGAGAATTTCCTTTGAATTATCCACTTGAAATCATTTCTTTACATATGCTGATCTATTTCTATATAATAAGAATTTTATTTTGATCCAATCATACTGAATAGTCATAAGTGTTCTTTCACAGAAAATTGTATATCATAAGTTTTATATGATAAAATGAACATTAACTATGTACATGATGAATGAAAATAACGATGACAACAATATCTGATTAAAATTTGAAAAAAGAAAATATTAATAATTGAATTTGATTTGTTTAATTAGGAATTAATTCTATTGTCGGCTTCACTTATTACTATACTTTACTCTATTCTCTTTCTTTTTGTTTTGAAATTTTAAACAAACCACATGCCAAAATTCATTAAAATACAAAAATAAGTAAAATACCGACAGCACAAAGTCAATAAATTTTTTTAAAAAAAACATCAAAGAAATTAATTTTTAAATTGTTTTGATATTGATTAAGAAAATTTAAAACAGAAAAAAGTTTTTTTTGGTAAAAAGTATTAATTACAAGAAAAATCATATTTTATCATTTATGTAAAATGATTTTTGTATTTTTTTAAAATAAATAATAAACTAGAAATAAGATTTATGTTTTAATGTCTGTTTTTTATTCATTATTTTATTGTATTTTGAAATGATTAAAAATTAAAAAAAATATTTTGATATTTTTCTATTTGACAAAATTTGTTTTATAAGATTTTAGTAAGTAACTAAGTGATAAATGAATAAAGAATATTTGAGCAACCGTTCACTAATTGTTTTCAGTGAGTTGTTATCTCATAACAGACGTGGTTGAACTCCACTGGTCACTGCTTCCCATTAGAACTCTAAGACATGTATCTTGAAGTCAGTCACTAATGACCAGATGATTATAATCAGAAAGGGTTTTGTGGAGATTTCAGTATTTTCATAGTTAAAATCATCAGTTAATTGAAGCTAGATCACCATGGAAAACCTGGAAGCACTGGACGGCAGTTTCGTCCTATTATTATGGATGCGTACTGCCGAGGAGTTCCACAATAGGACGAAACGGCCGTCCAGTGCTTCCAGGTTTTCCATGGTGATCTAGCTTCAATTAACTGATGATTTTAACTATGAAAATACTGAAATCTCCACAAAACCCCTTCTGAATGAAGAATATTATTTTCGATAAATTCTCTTCAGGTTCTACAATTATATATCCAAATTAATAATCCGAAAAAATTCCGAGGTTAAAGGCAAAGTACATCGTTTAAAGCATGTAAATTTAGGGATGTCAAATCAAATAGAATAAAATTGTTAATGTTGATATTGACTCATATAGAATGTTAACACTTGAATCTGTATATATGTTAAGTGAAAATTTAAGATCTGTGATCAGAATAAATATAGGTCAGATAAGGTGAGAAATATGATAGTGCAATTACAATACGATCAAGTGGAAGATTAAATTGTGTGGAAAATTAGTAAGACGTAATAAGGAGCGCTCAATGCGAAGTGAGTGAATCATGTATAGAGGAGATTAATAATGATATTTAACCAATAATAATAATACAAAGATTTGTGAATAAAGATAAGGGAGACAATTACATTTGACTACGAATAGTCGTAAGTATATAGTCAAATTAGGTTATCCAATGGTCAAGATTAGTAGTGATTAATTGGCCTTGTGTTTGGCCAGGGGAGGGTCGAGGATTGGAAATGTTTCTTCTATACACACAGCTCCGGCTTCTTCATCCTGATAGCTACTGCCTCCGTCACTAACTGATAAATAAATAATATTAAATTGATTTAAATGAGTTCAATTATTGTCTTTTCATGTAAATAAAGATTGAATTTCAATAGAAAGAACTTTTTTTTTTATTGAAAAAGGGAAGTGAAATTTGAATCAAATTTTGATGGAGTTCTGTTCTCTGAGCTGGATGGTTTGATCATGAGCTTTCACCGTCCTTCTGAACGACATCATCGGCTCAAACTTCGGGTAGAAGTAAAGTGTATGAATTTCTCCACATGTGATTCACAGCTTGTCCTGTGCACCTCGCTGTTGATTGGTTCTTATTGACCTTAAATCTGTAATTGTTTATTTCTTTTTTCTGGTTGTATTTCCTATTGGTTTGATTTTTGTTCTTATGTTTCTGCAGAAACTTGATGATGTCGTTCAGAAGGACGATGAAAGCCCTACGGCTAAACCATCCAGATCAGAGAACAAAACTCCATCAAAATCACCCACCTGAGCTACAAATCTTCTACACCTTCTCAAATTGAATAGAAAAATATGATTTAGAATTTCATTTATTCCAGTTCGTAGATACATTCTTTAATCGCATTGAACATCATCATGTAAATATATGTATATATATATATATATATATATATATATATATATTCAGTCAAATAGTAAATATATTCGTGTAGTATTACTCAATTTATTGACATACGACAGTTTTGAAGTAGTGAATAACTGAAATATTTTATTATGCTCATCATTATTATCTGTTAAAGATCATCTAACGTCTAAACTTGTCTAGCATACGATTATATAAGAACTAGTTTATCAGCCGTGAAAGTAAAGTATACATAATTTCTGTTATATGTATATATATATAACTTGAAAAGAACCATATGTTTAGCCTTCCGCTTCAATGAGAAAATTAATTACTGAGTAGTGAAATGTTCTTTTTATTCAACAAAATAAAAAAAAACAACATAAGAGTAAACAAAATATAATAAAATATGTATTTGATTAAATCTTAAACATTGTTAAGTATTATGTTAAAAGGAAATTGATTTAGTAAAATGATGACTGTGATATCATTAACCACATTTTGTTAGCATTGTTTTTACTAAACTCAATAATTTTCTTTGCAAATTCTATCCTAATTTCCTTTAGGGTATAAATACGATGTAGTTCTAACGACATTATTATAACTCAATGGAAACTGAATGTATACATTTATATTTTTGTAACTAAAATCATTTGTTCATTCGTTACTCGTTGTGCTCTATCACTTATTTATTGATTTACTTTCGAAATATCTCGAATCGATTAAATTTTAAGTGTGTGCAATTCTACTGTTGCTGCCCAATCAGTTGATTGGGTCATGAATCTTCATCGACTGAGATGGTTGGGCCACGTGTTACGTATGCCTGGACACCGATTACCACGACGCGCTATGCTGACTAGTATTGGTGATGGTTGGAAGAGAGTTAGGGGCGGCCAAACCAAAACGTGGCATCAGGGTTTGAAGTCACTAACTTCTAGTCTGAGTCATGTTGGTAGATGCAGACTACTTGGTTGGGGTCCACATGACTATCGTAACCAATGGTTGGTGACTCTGGGTGACATGGCTCAGAATCGATCAAAATGGTATAGGTGTATTCATTCTTTATCTTCCCTTAAAATATGAGATTAAAATTGCTTCATTTATGTCTTTCTTCCTGTACTATATCCTTATATACAATCTTTCTTTCACATATTACCACCACTAAATTAACCACTTCTATGGATTCGGTGTTCATCTTGTTGTGCTGACTGGGTATGGCAACTTGGACCGATGCATATATGTGCGTGGTCCTAAGTTGTAGTTGACTGACTGACTGAATACTAATCGAATAAAATAATTAAGCTTCAAAATTTTTCATGAGTTCTTAACCTAAACAAGAGATCACTTATTATAGATTATAACATCTATTTGTATGTGCATAATAATGACTTAAAAATGAATAAATAGAAAATATAGGGTTATACTCTATGCAATCGAACGTTTTCACAATAACAGTTTGTAGATTCTACAACTTATCTGATTATTCCTATTCTCTATAACTACAGTATTTTTTTGGACTTGAAATCAATATTGTTGCTTAAAATGACTTGAGTGTTATTATAAATGAGTATTCATTATTGTGATAGTGTATTGCATACGTCATATATATCTAATGTATAATCCAAATCGTCACAAACTGATATTTCACATAAAATATAACCCTAAAAAAATTGAGAGTATTTATTGTCTATCACATTTTATGACGAGTGTACTGAACAACTTTCACTGATATATACCATATTTTTCATGTTTACCTACTTCACTGATCTCATTTACATTACCTATATTACTAATATTAAATTATCTTATATTCCAAAAACAAAACTCAGAAAACCTATACCCCAGTATATCGATTCCTATATCAAATATAATTATTATAAAAATATATTTGAATAATCAAAATATTAGTGAAATGTAAATTTTAAAAAAGAAAAAAGAAAAACAGCAACAACAACAACAACCCCAACGAACACCCAGTGAACTAGGTTGAACAGAGAAGAAAAAAGAAAACAGACGAAAAAACATTCGATTTATTTAATTTTTATTTGATTTAATCATACTGTTCTTTTTCTTCATTCATTAAATAAATAAACTTTTTTTTATATTATCACTATGTGCTTTTCACTATACATAAAATGAACACATAATAAATCCATATTTGTAAATGAAATTTTCAAAAACAAAAAACGTTTATCACTTCAATCATTATTAGTTTTCAACGTTATTTTACGTTTAAATTTTGTAAACCGATTAAAACAAAATTTATTTTTTAAAAAAAAAATATTATTTTTCACGCCAAAAAAATAATAATCTATTATTGTTGTGTGTGTATGTATATATGGAAACATATATATATTTTGATGAAAGTAGTTATAAATTAAAATCAAATAAAGTATAATTGAAAACTAGATTGCAGTGGACAACTGTTTTGCCTTAGTAAACGATTCCTCAACAATGTACGTTTACATTTTGTGTTAACATTAAAATTTTTGTAAGCAAAGGTGCAACTGATCAGTCTCTATTTGGCATATGTGCATGCTGTGCGTATTGCCTCGATATAACCTTAATTCACAAGCACTGTAAGCAGAGATGGATAGTGGCTAGCAGTGGAATCAAGGACGTGCGTTTCGTCCTACTTGGGACTCGTCAGCTGGATGTACCTGCATCTCAGAGTTGACATTCACTCTGGGACTCAAACCCAGTACTTTTCTCTTCAAACGCCATCTCGTTATCCACTTAGCTATTGAGTCCTGATGGCCACTTTCTTGTGCGATTGGGTGAAGTTTAAGTTCACCCAAAGTGAACATCAACTCTGAGATGCAGGTACATCCAGCTGACGAGTCCCAAATAGGACGAAATGCTCGTCCTTGATTCCAATACTAGCCACTATCCATCTTTGCTTACCATGCTTGTGAATTAAGGTTATATCGAGGCAATACGCACAGCATGCACATATGCCAATTAGAGACTGACCAGTTGCTGTCCTAAACATCAATGGGAAGATTCAAACAAGTAATACTAAGTGAATTAAAATCTTTATTTCATCAGGAAGCATAAATAAAGGGAAAAGTAGAATGGAATTATCAAACCACTGTATTATTATATTATTCACTAAATAAGGTACACCTTATTTTGTATAGCGTAGATGTTCCTTAACATTTGTCAAGATTTTACTGGAAAATTCTCCAATATAAAATGCGTCGTAACCGACACAATCTAATCTGTAGACGCGATTCCATGTGAATGTGGATGGAATTGATTTTCTTTTAGTTGAACGTAGGCATTTTAAAGTTGATTGACTGTTTTGTGAAATGTTTTCATGCTGTGTTGTTGTAGGACTAATTTTAGTCCCTCTGTTGTTTACAGGTGGTAATTCATTGTAATGACTTACATGTAATTGATTTACTATTACTAAAACGTTGTGCAATACAATTTGGATATTCTTGTGTGCCAACAGTTTATAGGGTACCATAATTTTCATATCAATAATTATTACACACTATAATAGTCAAAAACTATCTTTCCATAAGTATTAGTACTAAGGTTTGATGGAACGTCATAAATCCTAATTTCTACTTACTGGGATGCCACATATATAGACTTATTTTATTATTATGAATATTCATTTAAATTTTTATGCAAATCTCATTGAAAATACAACTAATTTCCTTAGAAAGATATTTCAGTTCATGTCAATGAACGTAGTAGCAGCCCGGGGCTTATACTGTTAGATCACACGGGATATTGATTGAAATGCCCATACTCATCTTTAAATATTGAAGCGAAACTAAATGGATAAAGTGATGTATATTTGTTTTGTTATCACGATTTTATTCATACATTTTCCAGATCAAATACGGTTTATGGTAAACTATCAGTTTTATTCAAATGTTATTCTAAAACATTTCAAAATTTCTGATATTCAAACCCATACATGATTTTCTATACAATAACTTTTTTTTAATACACTTCCTATCGAGCGTAACTTATGTTTTGACTATGAAGAAAGTTCTTGATATCATATTTCATTTCATTATTCAGTATCAAAAAGGCCATGTAAATATACATAAATATACGTACATTGACCTGTAGGTAAGCTGTTGTTTTTTTAGATCAGTAATGATAATAGTCGGCGTTTTGAACTAACTTTAGTATAAACTGGTTTTTATCAAAGCTATACATTTTCTCATCCGATTATGTGCAATCACTTTCATCTATAAATATTTTCATGAATGAAAACATGTCAAATGCAAAACCCAGTTTCATTTATTTAAATGTTTTGATAATTTCCAATCGTTTTGTTTTGTAAATGTTGTCGACTTTTAGCCTTTTTTACAAGTTTTATTATCGTCTACCACATATCAACAAGGAACTGACAAAAGAATTACTAAATGTCAATCAGAATTCATGATATTATTCCACTGTTTTTGTAAAACGCAAAAAAATAAAGTTAACTAATTTATGTTTGTTCAAAAAAAGATGATTGTAGAGATAAGGCAAACACAGCGGTTGTAGATAATGTCGGATGTTATTAAGATCACAAATCAACCCAAATATGGTTTCAGCAGTGCGCATTGAGTTAGACAACCATCGAAAACCTAGAATCATTAGAAGGATGCTTCGTCTTCCTATGTGACTCCTCTGAAGTGAACATCCACCAAGCCCAATCCCGATTGCCGGTGGTTTTCTGATGTTAGACTGAATCACTTGCATCAAAGAATATCGTACCATTAGAAGGCTGTCTTATCCTAGTTTGACATTCCTCAATAGTGTTCACTGATGATTTCACAAATAGTAAAGCAATTATGTCCACTTGGTCAGGACCAGTAGCTTACATATATTTGACTTAAACTACTTCGATTGTGAAATATCCATCACTTTTGATATTAGATAATGGTTGCATTAAATCGGAAACTTAATAATGTAAACCATTAGATTTTGACTTAATGACTGAATATGTTGTAATTATCTAGAGAATTTAACATTGTACTTCTGATCACTGGTCAGTTAATGAGTATGTACTGTTTAAGAACTTTTTAATTACATCAATCAAATATTTAGTGAACCTTGGTTATCAATGGTATTGCAGCTTTCATCAGTCCATGATGAAAATGATCTTTCCTCACTTAACTAGTCAAAGCAAAGTTACTTACTTACACTTTTAACCCCTCGTGAGGGAGCATTGGCCGCTAACTAGCAATTCCCATCGAACTCTGTCATGAGTAATCGTTTCCAGTTGTTTTCAGTTGCTATTCATTCTGTTGATATATGCGTTTAATTCCTGATGCAATGTGTTCTTGATCTTCCTCTTTTTCTTTACCCTTCAAGATTCCAAGTTAGGGATTGCCTCGTGGAGCATTTTTTGATTTCCATAATGTATGTCTTATCCAATATCATTGTCTTTTCTTAATATCCTCTTCAACTGGAAGCTGGTGTGTTTTCTTCCATAGTGAGTTGTTGCCTGTAGCTCATCTAGGGTTACTACCACCACCAAGCCCGAGTAAAAAAGAAGGAATACGTATGGTTTCAGTAACCCTATCTAGTAGAAAACAACCTTGGTAACATAAAACGCTAACCAATCTATGCAAACAACTTCAATAAATTTAAATTTTTGTAAACTATTCTTTTAATATACACATATACACCTATACGTTTAGAGAATTTTTTGTAAATGATACTATGTTAATATGATATGAAATATTTTCATCATTACAGTGAAATCCCAAATTCCCCATCTATCCATTTTCAATAAATTCTTTTTTCTTTTCCTTCACTCAACAATGCCATTTTGATTATTGTTATTTTAATCAACCAATTTGAATTTTATCATTTCAAATGTATATTCTATTAAAGCTTTCAATAGTAACCAAACTTTACTAATAATGAAGAAAAGTATTTTTTGTATTTACGCTAAAAAGAAGTGGATTATAACAAAAGAAAGCTACAACAATTACAAATCAAATATAAATCAACAATATGAAGTTGTATGTAGATAAGTATGAATACCTTCATGAAGGGAATAAGTGGAGATAAACATTTTGAAGAGTTATTTTAGGGCTTAAGAAAAAGAAAACGATAAATGATAAATAAGTACATGACAGTTAAATACATTTGGGAAGATGTGAAGTCTTGTTGAATGAAACAAACATAAAAGGGTAGAAGAACGTAGATGAAAGGAAAGGGAATGAAGAAAAAAACATGAACCAACTCTGTATAAAATATAAAATCAGTATAAAAATGAATTCAGGTAAATCAAGTCAAAAATATTTTAATGCCTACAATATGAATGAATGTTAATTTGGTGAATTATTTCTTAAATACAAATCTAAGTTGATTAAAACTTTAAATAGTTTCAATGAGGAATAAGTTGTGGGGAATGTTATAAAGTATTATGTGTACTGAATATACTTGAAGTCAAGATGCTTTTGTTTCAGATTTCCTGTTTTCACTTTATTGTTGAAAAATATGGAGCTGCATATTTGTCTACAGCATATGCTTGTTTCATTTTTACTGTTTCCATCCATTGTGGAGATTTTAGAAATTTTATATAGTTGAGATCATAAGTCAATTGAAGCTAGACCACCATGGAAAACCTGGAATCACTGGACGGCCATTTCGTCACATTTTGGGACACCTCGGCAGTGTTCATCCACGATCCAATCTCACGAGATTCCAACCCAGGACCTATCAGTCTCGCGCGCGAGCGCTTAACCACTAGACCACTGAGCCGGCATCCAACGGTGTTAATGTCTAAATTCAACCAATCTACGAAATTGAGCAACCATTCACCAAAGTCTTCAGTGAGTTGATATCTCCCAACAGGCCTGGTTGAACTCCACTGGTCATTGCTTTTCACTAGAAGCCAAGGAATTACCTCATTGAACCAGGTGGGATCAAGGACGTGCACTGCTGAGGGGTCCCACAATAGAACGAAACGGTCGTCCAGTGCTTTCAGGTTTTCCATGGTGGTCTAGCTTCAATTGACTAATGTTTTCAACTATATAAAATTAACAATTCATTATGAAGTTAAGTTCATCACTTTCCTCATTTCATAAAAAGTCAGTTCGAATGTACACTGTGTTCATTCATTATCTCTGATGTAGAAATCGAAATCCAATAGTACCCTGATAAACAGTTAATCATTGATTAATGAGAATGAAGTTCAATTACAGATATTCTCTAGACTTTTGAGTAATTAATCCGTCAATGAATTCACAGTTTTATCACTACCTAATATCAATCCTGTATATATTCTACATATAGCTTCACGTTTAAGAAAACTATTGTAAATTGAGGTGAACTGCATGTAAATACATTTTTTGCATCGTAATACGTGCTTTAAAGTCTAATTCATCAACCTCTATACTGCCAATTAAATTGGTTTCTTCACTTAAAAACTTTTGAAACATAATGTTCATTTGAACTATATGTAGGACCATCTTTCACAGTTAGCTACCGGCAAAATACGTAATCTGATAAAGAAGAACTCTAAATATAACTTCTGTTACTAGAATTATCATTTTGTATAAAATTATCGTTTTTATGTTACGTTAGACGAATTTATTTTACTGTATTTAGCATGTATTTAAGTGTGAACTATTCAGTTATTCAGTATTTTATACTAAATTTTAAATATTTCTGATTTAGTTAGTAATTTGTAGAAATTTACCAAACTAATTCGTTTAGAAGATGTTCTAAAGTGGATAGCCCATATTTGTAATGAATGGACAGTCAGGTGGAGACAACCAATGTACTTTAAATCAAAATTACAGAGTTCTTTCAGCAAATATGAAAACCATACGTTGAATATTTCATTTGAGAATTCTTCATCAACTGTCCTTCCTTCATCCTTCCTTCATTTCCATAGCAATTACTCTCTGTTCCTGTTGTGTTCGATTCGATCTTCCAAACCTTCTATTGTAAGGCATTCCATTTCTGATTAGTGTTATAAACTACTTATGTCGACATAAGTAGCATACACCACATAATAATGTAATCATGAATATTTCTTTGTTAAAAACTAGCAATCATTAAATTCTGAAACCTATCATTTTCCCTGCTTTTTACAATTTTTTCAACTTACACAATTGTTTGCAAGAAAGATAGATCTTCAAAATAACTAGTTTTTTTTTCTTTTTATCAATTATATGTCCATTAATCAGTGGTTTAGCACTAGAGCAATATTAAATTAGACTATTTTGAAAAATTGTAAACATAAATTAGATTATGTTTTCCTTCTTCCTATCCCTTCATAGCGTGTGATTTATTCAAGTTGAGTTTTATTATGTTCTCATTAAATAAAACAACTTAATAAATGCTTCAGTCATCTCCAATGGTATATTACTGATACATCTATCAATAATAAAAGTTAGTTAATTTTATTTACTTGTTATTAAACAAGAGGATAGTGATTTGCAATTTTTTTGAGTTAATCAACAAAACATAACAATAACAACACCCATAATAATTAACTGAGTATAGTTTTTAGGGGTTTAAAATAACGATCTTTCAATATGAACTGTCATTTCATATTCTTAACTTGTTTTCAATCTCTTGCTATCTCATTATATTTCATTAGAGAAACTTAGATATTTAATAAGTCCAGTGGTTAGTTATATTGTTCTATCAGTTTCTTGTTTATTTATTCAATGTGTCTTGTCAAGAATAAAATCTGACTTTGGACAGTTTCAGTAATCGTTATGTTTAGCAGTTAAAAACAGTAGGAACCTAATTAAGTTTGAGTGTTATCCTGGTGAAAATAAGAATTTATTTGATAACATTTAGTCCTTGTATACTTGTTAAATAATTTTCAAATTTTTTGATTGTAGTTTAAACAAAAATTATCTGCTTATATTTTGTAATAAACCCTTCATCGGTTGATGTTTTTTTCCATTAAATCTGAATAAAACACATAACATAGGTTTTTAAAGGCATTTGAATGACTGTAATTTACTGTAGCCTCATTAAATATGCTTATTTGAAAACAGTGGTTATACAATTATGATCAATACATGAAAATACTGAATCAACCTATTGCTGTCAATTTAGAAGATATTTTTGAGAGAGAAGAAAGGATTGCGCCAAATTTCAGGATATGACATTTGATACATACACAAGTGAATCTATACATCTGTCTCTATCTTTTTATAAATTTCATGAAAGGAAGTCGTATAAATTGTGATCATTCATATTCCTATTGTACTCATGAAATGAATTATACAAGATTATTTAAAATATCAAATTATTTTATAAGTTTTAAACGAGAAAATGGTTGATTTTCGTCAAAAGCATATTCTAGAATAGATGTTACCTCGAATCATTCCTTACCGTAAATGTAATAAATGTGAGTTTTGATTGTTTTAGCCAGTAAATAGTTCATATTTAAGTAGCAATAAATAATTATGCCTTTATATGTCTGAAGATATATATTGGTAAATGGATGAAGGAATGATTGATCTCTAATGTATCACCTTTCCGTATTTAATTTAGGATGATAAAATGTAATGTTCGTATGAAATATACTCTTAACTGACTATTACACTAACTAATCCTGGTTCTGTTCTCTGACTTAGTTTCTATTTATAATGCAAGAACTTGGAGATTCCTATTTTACCATTAATGATTCGTTACTCATTCGTACAATTTGTAAAGAAAAAGTTAATTTCATGCTTAATTGAGTTAGTCTTTGATATAAAATGCTTCTATATTTCAGTTTCTTTGATATGGAGCCAGTGGCAATTTGCAAAACTACTCTTCCGTTCAATATGGGACTCATCAGCTGATACTCTCACTAATACTCATATATTTATCATGTAAATATCTTAACTTAATGATATTTATTATCCTTTCAAAACAAAAGCCAACTGGTTGTTTAAATTAATCAAAACATTCAATAATTTTGAACAGTTGACTTACTGTTACAAGTTGAAATATCTCAAATTCTGTACTATAATAAAGGAACCTACGGTACTAGTCTTCTTAAGAGAAAAATCATAAAAAAACAAAACATACAACAGATTTTGCCATCTTTTCTACGAATTTCTTCATAAGATTCGCCTACTTATTCGGTTTACTAGGGCATCGATTTTTTTTTAGATTGACTCTTGAATTCAACTGTTAAAATACTCTAATCTCCATAAACCTCATACTGATGAAAATACTTTGATTAAAATACTTCTGTATCATTAGAACAGCTAGCTATACATCCATAGAACATCTGAAAAATATATAATTTATCAGACGTGTTTATAGAAAGCATAGATTTCTGTTTTAACTTTGTTACATATTGTTATATATACATTTTAATTACCCTGTTCTTTAAGTTATTAGTTACAACATAAATTAGATTCCTCAATAAAAGTATTTATAGAATTAGAAGGGGTTTTGTGGAGATTTCAGTATTTTCATAGTTGAAAGTATAAGTCAATTAAAGCTAGACCACCAAGGAAAACCATGAAGCACTGGACGGCCGTTTCGTCTTATTGTGGGACTCCTCAGCAAAGAATTAAATATTGTTTAATTTTGAGTTTAATTCTAATCTTGTGTTATATACAAACGAAAAAGTTAGTTCTTTTAATATCATCGAGATGGTCAGACTGTATTACATTTTTTATCCAACCATAGGACATGTTGAAAGCAGTCAATAATACTGCCTTCTGTTGTGATCATTAATTCATTTAGACTATACAAGACAATGTCATCAACGATGCAATTATTTTTAAAGTTATTACACATTCAGATTGTTTTTTAGTGTAATTGCAACAATTTTTGTATAGAGTACCTTCATAGAGTGATGTAACTGACAGAAAACGGAGTTAGTTTGTCGAAACGGATTGTTTCCAATATCTTATGCTAAGAAATAGTGTTCTTACTTTAAACAGTTAGTAATACCACAAAACTTTTAACACTTTTTAATGTAAAAACGTTTAAAAGTAGCCAGAAACATTTACATTATATTAATGTTTTTTTCTCAAAAACTGTTTACAACATACTATATTAGCTTCCAGAAGTTTTCAATTACTCTTGTCACTAAGACGCATCCTTTACTGGAGAATCTGAGCAGCACATTGTCTGTTAGAAAATAAAGACAATAATTTTAATGCTGACCATTTAATTCAATGTTGGTAAACGCAGAAATATAAGAATACGGCTATAGATATTCTAACTATATTTCAGTTTGATTCTGTTGTCTTAAATATAATTTTGTTTTACCAATATATCAATGCTATCTAGAGTGAGTTGATGACTGATACCATAAACGATGGTTCAAATTGATGTAATCTTTTTAAATATTGTAGTGAACTATCCAATTTATATAAATTTAAAAATACGGATCTAGCAGGTTAGTCCTATCTTGATCAGTTCACTGTCATGCTGGATGGTACAGACTCGAACTTTTCAGGACCTATCTTTTCTTTCATGATTGTAGGTATCGTTTGATGAAGAAACTATCATGTAACCTAGGTTTAGGGTTTCCTACACGCTTTATATAACTACCTTACATTTAAAATGATTTCCTCTATTTTTATGCAAGTTTTAGTTCTAGGGGTCTCAATTCGCAGATATCGTGAATATAGTAGGAGGTCTATGGACTTTTAGGCTTACTTGACTATGCTCGATGAAATGTAAGAAAATAGTTCAACATGATGCTAATCAGGTCATTTTAATATTCTATATGAAGAACAAACTTCGCATAGACTAATTATTATTTTGTAAGCACCCGCTTCAACTTCTTATGACCTAATTTTAACTTTCTACTAATCGAGGACATGTGCATATTTAACTTTCTTTGAAGATTTTGTCCGACTTGTTTTACATAACATTTTTTGTTATCCCATTTCTGTAATTTATGTCCGAAACAATATATAATTTTCTGTTGTAATGTAAACTATAATTTTAGATCCTTATCCTCTTAGCTCTAATCTCCCAGTTTACATCTCATGTTTTTAGTACGTTGATTCAAACTACTGTTTTTAATCCATATTAGTTTTTCGTAAAATCAGTCAAATATTATCATTTTTCTAATGAGTCTATTATTTATGCGCCAATTATCCTGTTTTTGACTATTATGCACGCAAAGTTGTTTAAAAAAAGAATTAAACTTAAAAACATTCTTTTCTTTGTAATTTTGAATACTCATGACTTGTATATGTAAGTGAGTATTTTCTGAGACATAAGGATGTGTAGAAATTATATCCATGAATGTTTAATTAAGGTTCGTCCTCTAACTAACCTATGTAATGAAGTTAATGTGATTTATAGGACTCGTTTAAATCTTCACTTTATTTATTTTACTTCCAAAACAATGGGACGGTGAAAATCATAATAATGTTTCACCTTATAAACTACAAAACTTTCTAAAAATAACTCTTATATTCTAAACATTTTAAAAGTGTATTTCATTCTTTGAAGGTCTTTTGAATTCGCTTTCAAATTTTTTTGTTATCCATTACTTTTGCCACTATTTCATCTGATCCTGCTTACACGAGTATTTTTGGAACAAATAAACATTTTGCAAAAGTGCATTTCCTATATATATTATATTGCACATGTCCTTCAATTAATTGCTTGCTGAAAACGTTAAGCAACAATGTATTGTTGTAATTTACACCGTTTGAAAAAACATAATCATAAAAACTCTCGTTGAAAGTCCTTGTGACCTAATAGCGTTATCGAGATTATCTCCTCAAAACGTACATACCCTACCTAAGGCTGTTTAGATTTACAGCATAATATTAACAATATGAAGATTCAAATCCTTACATGTGAAGTTGAATAATGTCATTTCTGTACATACCAGTCATCATTTGGACTCAATAACCAACCATCTAACTTCTTGCCTTTAGGATCGAAGTGTATTGGGTTCGAACCTTAAAGTACACATCAACTCGGATGCAGGTACGCTCAGCTGACATGTTTCAAATAAGATGAAATGCGCTTCCTGATCTCCCTTCAAGTAACTATCGTAATTTCAGCTCAATATGTTGTAATTTTACTAATTACATTATCCTAATTAGTTATGTCTATATTCCTGATTTATATACACATATACAGTGTTACAAAACGTCCCATAAAAAAGAAATCAAGCTACAAAATATTTTGTTTCTTTCTTCAGAAAAATCCATGTGTACGAACTTTTCGCATGTACATATCGATGTTAAGAATAAATTGAGCAGACATTCCGATCAACTCCATCAGTAATCATTTATTGTATAGACCATGATATTTCTCATTTTCTATTTACTATTGTCTATAATAAAATGATAAGTAATAGTCAAGTAGAACCTATTTTACTACACAAATAATCAAAATTGTATAAGCATAGGCATAATGCTGGTGATATTTATTCAATATTTGTTTATATTATAAAAGTTACTTAATTTTTTTCGGATCAATTTTATAAGTTTTGGATTCCTGGTTCAGAAGAAAATCTTTGCGAAAACTAATTATCTAAAAGTTTATCTTTTCTTAGATCAAGAAAAAAAACTGTCATAGAAGTTTTCCATGATTAAATTAACTTAACTATAAACTATAATGTTTATCAAGTTTTATTTCAGTAAGTTAAACAAGAATTTAATTGAACAAATTGGTTTAAATTCATTCCATATTCAAATTACCAACTAGGCTCATGACATTCAATATACAATAAATGTAATGAACTAAAGTAATAACAAATTGAAAAATAACTTTGGACAAAAGCTATTTAAGGAGCAATTATAAAGAAATTTATATGGCAGAAATGAATTTGTGTAGTTTGTGTCGGCTCCTTAGATTTCACTGTTTACGCTCGAAACCGAATACCCTTAAAATCTTAATAATAAATAATTATACATTCCATTTTACTAAACAATGGCAATAAAATTATTATCAAACTGAATTTATGTATAAGCATTGCTTCAATGAAGCTATATACTTTAATCGATAATAATACATTTATATAGTTGAGATCATGAGTCCATTGAAGCTAGACCACCATGGAAAACCTGGAATCACTGGACGGCCGTTTCGTCATATTTTGGGACTCCTAAGCAGTGTACATCCACGATCCCATCTCACGAGATTCCAGCCCAGGCCCTACCAGTCTCGCACCAGAGCACTTAACCGATATAGCGCTGAGCCGGCATCCAACGGTGCTAATGTCTAACTTCAGCCGGTCCACAAAACTAAGCAACTATTCACCAATTGTCTTCAGTGAGTTGATATCTCCCAACAGGCCTGGTTGAACTCCATTGGTCATTGCTTCTCACTAGAACTCTAGGAAATACCTCATGAAGCCAGGCGGGATCGTGGATATACACTGCTGAGGGGTCCCACAATAGGATGAAACGGCCTTCCAGTGCTTCTAGTTTTTCCACGGTGTTCTAGCTTCAATTGACTCATGATCTCAACTTTAAAAAAATTACTTAAATCTCCAGAAAACCCCCTTCTGATAATAATATATTTACTCTGAGAAAATGCCAGATTATTGTTTCTAATTTTAGAGTAGATAACTATATCTTTATTTGTTTTACGTAATAGATTATGTCTCTACAGAGTTTTAAGAATATTTCTCTCAATAGTAATAAAACTGACTACTAAAAAACTGTTTAATGCATTTCTAATCAGTGTATCTAGACTAGAAATTGTTAGCATAATACTTTTAGGCTTATCAAATCAAGTAGGAAGCTAAACGTAATAAAATTTGTAATTCAAAATGAAAAAAAACTGAGGTGAAAAAATAAAGCGTATGAAATTAAAGAGTAACCAGGATTTAAGTGAAGAATTATTTCATAGATTAGTTTGATATCTTGGTTAGTCGTCCTTTACTTTCCCCTAACATACTCCTATGATAACTAGCAGACTATAGCTCAAAGATCTGTATATATCAACAATTTGTGCACAGATTAGTTGATAAAGAGTATCTGTATAAAAAATTATTCCTTATAAAAAGTGTTATGGATTCTATGAGACTTATTTAATTAATTACTCCTGTTACTCCCAATGAAGCATAGGCCACCGACTAACATTCTCAAACCCACTCTATCCTGGGCCTTCCTTTCTAGTTCTATCCAACTTTTGTTCATTCTTCTCATGTCTGTGTTCATTTCTCGGCTTAATGTGTTCTTTGGTCTTCCTCTTCTCCTTTGGCCTTCAGGATTCCGAGTGAGAGCTAGCCTTGTGATACAGTTGGGTGCATTCCTCAATAACTGTTCTATCCACCTCCAGCGCTTCCTCCTGATTTCTACCTCCGCTGAAATCTGGTTTGTTCTATCTCACGGTAGGTGGTTTCTGATAGTATCTGTTCAACGGATCCGAAGCATTTTGCGTAGACAACTGTCAATAAATAACTTGTATTCTGGATGATGGTTTTCATAGTTCTCCACATCTCCGTCCCATACAGTAGAACTGTCTTGACATTTGTATTGAAATTTCTGATCTTGGTGTTGGTTGACAATTGTTTTGAGTTCCAGATGTTCTTCAGTTGTAAATATGTTTCCCTCGCTTTGCTGATCCGCATCTTCACATCTGCACCAGATCCACCATCTTCATCAATGATGCTGCCCAGATATGTAAAGGCTTTTACATCTTCCAAAGCTTCTATGTCAAGTGTAATTCGATTGGTGCATGCTGTGTTGTATCGGAGAATCATCCTTTGTGTAAATTGTGATCTACTGCTGCTACGCTGGTCGTCTTCTTTTGCACTTGTTGCGTGTGAGATAGAAGAGCCAGATCATCTGCAAATTCTGGATCGTCCAGCTGCATCCTAACTGTCCATTGTATTCAGTGCTTCCCTCCAAAAGTTGACGTCTTCATGATCCAGTCGATTACCAGGAGAAAGACAAAGGGTGAGAGTGAGCAACCTTATCTGAAACCGGTCTTCACTCCAAAGAAGTCAGTGAGTTGTCCTCCATGCACGATTTGTCAGTTTAATCCATCATAGGAATTCCGTATGATACTGACTATCTTCTCAACTACTACACAGTGTCCAATAAGAAGCCTCCATAGTGTTGTCCTGTCCACGCTATCAAATGATTTCTCGTAATCAATGAAGTTGATGTAGAGTGATGAATTCCATTCAATTTATTGTTCCACATTGATCCGTAGAGTTGCGATTTTGTCTGTAAACGATCAATCTTTACAGAATCCATCCTGTTGATCTCGAAGTTGGACGTCTACGAAGTCCTTCACTCTGTTTAGAAACATACTGTTGAAGACATTTCCTGGTACTGAGGGAAAAGTGATGCCCTCCTAGTTCTCACACTTGCTCTTATCTCCATCCCTTGGTATCGTAATCAGGTATCCTTTCCAGTCGTTTGGTACTTGTTCTTCATCACAAATCTTGCTGAACAAAATGTGGAGTATCTTTGCAGTTGCTGCTACATCTGCTTTCAGTGCTTCTGCTGGAATGTTATCTGGTCCTGCTGCTTTGCCGCTCTTGATTTGTCTGATGGCCATGCTGACCTCTTCAGCTGATAGAGGACTAATATCGATTGGGAGGTCCGTGGGTGCTGCTTTGATGTTGGGTGGGTTCAGTGGAGCTGGTCGATTCAAGAGTTCTTCGAAGTGTTCTACCCACCTGTTTCGTTGTTCTTCAATGTTGTTGATTACTTTGCCTTCCTTGCTTTTCACTGTTCTTTCTGATTTACGATAATTTCCAGCGAGGTTTTTCGTTGTATCATACATTTGTCTCATGTTTCCTTCTCTTGCAGCCTTTTCCGCTGTCATTGCTAAATCTTCCACTTATTTACGTTTGTCGATTCTGATGCTCTTCTTCACTTGCTTGTTTGCTTCTATGTATTCAGCTTATGTCTTGGTTTTTTCTGTTCTTGTTTGGCTGATATTGATTGCTGCCTTCTTGTTCCTTCTTTCTTCAATCTTATCCAGTGTACCAACAGTGATCCATTCCTTATGATGGTGCTTCTTGTGGCCCAGAACCTCATGACGTGTTGAAGCGATTTCCTTCTCTCGCTTCTCCTTCAGTTGTTCTCCATAGTGGTTCGCTCTCCATTGAGCAGTTTGTAAAAGGCTTGAAACCTGTGGCTGAGGGCTTTCTGATCTTAAGCAAAGCTTATTTATTATATCCATAATAATTGAATTGACTAATTATCAGGTCTTACAAACATTTGTAATATATTTTTCAGTCACTCGTTGAAAAAAGAACGATTTCGTAACAAAATCGTTTTACTAAACCACAATAATATCGGTTAGTATTACATGCCTGGTACACTGAATAGATTGCCTAAATAAGAATAAAGATTCTCTGAAGAAACAAGATGACTTTTTGAACATTCTACAGTATACATAACAATCTATGTGAAATGGAACTTTCAATTTCTCAATCTTATTTGGAAAGCCTAATATAAAACAGTTTTAACTGAACCTAGATACACTGACCAATAGTTTTTGTTTTGCTTTTTGTCTTACTTTTAAATACATTCATTCTCACATAAATAGAAAGAAACAATTATCAGTTACATTGGTTTTCTCAGGTTTGATTGAGGTTTATAGAACAACTATGAAACTCTTTTCTTATCTTATTTCTTTTAGCATATAGATGAATGAGTAGTAGATCGCAAAATAAATGACTATCGATTAAAATTCATACCTTTTATTATAATATAGAAGACCAAACAAAAGCGATTAAAAAAGCTTATGACTTCAATAGCCAAGTATTAGAAATGATTTTCTTTTTTTTTAATTTACACGTTTACATTTCAAAGTTTCGCTTTGTTTTCTTTTATTATAGTCTATTTAATTAATTTTGGCTGTCCTTATTTACAAAAAATTCCCTTCTTTATTATTTGAAAGTTTGTCCCAAAAATTGATTTGACTTATTTTTAGAAACTAAGATTCAATAATAATAGATTTCATAGTTACCAATGATAATTTTATGTTATCTAAGTGTTATAACTTGTGGCCGAGTGGATACTTTGTTAATGTATGACGTGATAATACCGCCAATTAGAGAGCATTGACACATGAAACCCGTTCAAGCAGTGTAGAGCACTTGTAGGTCCTGATTTCTGCCTAGTTCATCCAGTTGAGTCCAGAACACCAATAACAGCCTCTGCAATATGAATCATTATTGTCAAAGATACTGGGTTTATATGCCAAGCAAACAGACCACATCGTACCATAAAATAGGAAATAACATTTGTTCAAGATTTAGTCAAATATGGCTGTGAATAAGGGGAACAGTAATCAATAGACTGGGTGTAATTCATGAATAGTAAATCGTATAACAATAGTTTATAGTTTAAAATAAAGCTTGTGATAAGGGGAACATGAATATGATTAGTTTAGTTCTTTAGCGATTATGCGATAAAAAATATATGCATAATATTGGTCCATAAACGGATCCCAAAGTTACCATTCACTAAGTAGAGGAAAAAATGGTAATGAAATTAAATAAACGATTTGGACATTGATAAAATGTGTTCCATATGATTCTACAACACAAAACCTGATTTCGTTTTTTATATTTTAAATGCTAATCCACTTAAAAGTTCTATGTCCCACGCTTCTAAAACTAGTTTCCTAAATACAGCGGATTCCGTAAAAATGCGCGCATATAAAATTAATCTTTGCGCATGGAGAACATCTGTATGGTCTCTTCATTTAGCTTGATCTTATGATTTGATGTTTTATTAAAGGTCTGTATATGAGTGTGGACCCTTGATAAAAAATCAACTGAAAAGACATATTTCGTTCAATGTATGCTTTTTAAAGATGTTTGAAATATATTTTTGATAATGTTATATATGTTACATACGTCATATGTTTGTTAAGAGAGAGAATATGAACATATATATTAGTGTCCTTCGAAATCGTGAGTGTTTATGCTTATGAAGACTTATGAAAACTTTAAATTTCATTAGTCTTGTACAATTTCATCCAACTTTTTTCTGATTAAATCTAAACCTCTCGAGCCGTTATGAGAAGACAATGAAGCAAAATGGTTATGAACATTTATATATATTCACAGGGTAATATTTTTTCATAATTAAGGCTAAACTAAGTTTTTAATTGCAGAAAATGTATCAGTGAAATCATCATTTGTTACACAATATTAAGTTTTCTGTAATGGATGTCCACTTAATTAAAAAAGGATAAGTTTATATTTGTTTGGACGAAAAATTTAGACAACAGTAATCTACCCCCTATCTTCATAGGTCACTTAGAAACAAATGACTTCGACCGTCATACTGTTGATGGATTTATAATGTATAAATTTTATTTCTTTTTTATGTTCTCTATTTAGGATAGTAAGGATTTGGAAATGGATTGTTGTTTATTAGGTTTACTCTTAAGCAACATTTATATATTTGATTTTACATATAGTCAAATGTATTTTGACATAATTATATTCTAACTAATCGATTTAATTTGGAAGGGGAATCGACAAAATGAAAAATAAACAAAACTACTTTTCACAGATTCTTTTACACAATTTGATGTTTACCTGTAATCATTGGTAGATATCAGTGCTAAAATCATCTATGTACTTATATAATGCGTTAAACAGTTAAAAAATAGTAAATTTCAATGACATTTTTCATGAACTAATGACCGTATGGTTACAGTATTTAATGTTTACAATGATTTAAATAACAAATTCCAACTCTACAATCTTATACGGTTTAGATAATCAGTTGATACTATACAATTTTTCAGAAGAGAAAATCATGTATTAAAGTGAAAAGAACAAAAAAATGTTTACTTTAAACTGATACCCGAATTGAATAATCATTTGCTAGTTTTATAGTTTAATATATTCTTAAAATAACAATGTGTATTTACTAATTGAAAGCAACACTATGAAAAACCTAGTTTGAATTGCAAAGATTGTAATAAGATTTGGTATGAAGAATTGTGAACAAAGATATATAACTAATGATATTTCAATGAATTGTTATTCAATGAATGAATGAATAAAAGCAGTTCTCAAGACATTCTATGTAACCTGCTTCGGTTCGGGCACCCGGGCAGTATCCCAGCCCTTACACAAATTGAATGATGTAGTGTAGCACACATCTATTTGGTGCTTCCTTGTACCAATCTTTATGTGTTTAAATAAATAAAATAAAAAACTTTATATGTGAATAAGACGGTCTACGTAAGTAGATGACTTTATATATGTCTATCACTGCAAGTTTAATATGGCCGTTTCTAAGCATCATGGGAAATACGAAACGAATTATCTTCACAATACCTATTGTGTAAGGCAATAGTTACTCATAAACAAGAATATCATAGTTTCTTTTCAGGCTTAGGGACAATCATACAAGTTCTGTTTCCTTGATAAAATAATGTTCACTTGTTATGAGATAACTAGAATGCTCTCGGATAAACTGCTACTTTTCCTAATAATACAGTTACTGATACTAATGGTTATATATCTCTATTATTCTTGATATTTAGTGCCATGAACTAGTATTATTATCATTAATTTAATTGACTAGTGATACCATTTTCTTCATATATAATAATTATGTACGATAAAACGAATTTCTCATTCACTTTCAATTTGTAGAATATATGATTCGGTGAATCCAGCCGGTAACTTAACGACAAACTGAATAGACTTTAAGTTTGTCTATCATCTTTACTAGTTAATATGAGTTCATCACATTAAATTAACTGATCCCTGAAACATCGTGAAACAACGAGTGAGTTCAGGTGAAGATCAGTAACAATTAGATTTCTGACGATAATAATCTTGTAATATAAAGATATTTTAATGTTTTTATCAAGCTATAAGTTGGAGAACATGAACTAAACTATGTGTCAGTTGCTGGAACACTTAAAGATCTTATGCATACCGCTAGTAAACACATAGCTAGAACAAAACAATTTTTTCTTTCATCCTTGAACTTTGTACCTTTCACTCTGCTATTTGTTTATACAACTGTTTTTCAAATCCAGATAATTAAACTAGTAAAAACGTTTACCATAGCTTATCTTCTTTCTCAGATTAGTTACACACAGATATATAGAAATATACTTATGCTTCATATGATCGTTTTAATTAAATAAATTAAAAAAAACTAAATATATTTAGATTTGAAATCTTATTTAAATGAATGAAAATAATCCACTTTTATCAACAGTTTATAATCATGTACAAACAACTGTCGGTTTACGAGTTCCATGCAATATATTAAATAATACTAGGAGTCTGAATTGTGGTTATTACCAGAGTTTGCCTAAAAATCACATATAGTTAACCAGTTCGCCTATGAGTTCAAGAAGACAGGATAAAGATTAATAACAGGAATATTTTAAGCCATATTTTGTGCCTCTAAAGTCTTCAATGGATGAGCAGATGACTGGAATTTTTTTAGACTGCATCAAGTTTAAATCAAGGAAAAAGAAGTTTTAAATGACTGATCAATTTACCAAAATGAAGATGATTCTCAGTTAAACGCTTAGAATGTTCATATATTTAAGTATATTCATAATCTAAAAGGATAAACACGTTTTGCCGGAGAGTTCGGTGAAGAAAACTATCTCATATGTTTAGATATAATAATTAATTCACTAAAAGTCAGCAAAGCGAATATATGGCAACTAAATCCAACCCACGTCCTCCACGTGCACCGGCGGGGAATTATGGTTGGAACTTCATGAGGTAGCTTCGGAGGTTGTCTGTGATTAAACTAACCTACCACTCAAATGCTGTAATTTTATTGCTGGAAGACCGAATTTCGAGGTACCAAAAAATCAATTGGTGCTGTTCTTTGTCCATTCTTGTCATGTATTAGTTGCATGAGTCCCAGTTTGTGTAGTTTGTATGTGTCAATATATGTGTATGGTAAGTACTGGACTTGCCTGAAATGATCCAGAAGGGATAGTCTATCCCTTATCAAAAAAGCCTGTCTTAAACACATAAACCATGGTTGTTTAAAAAACTTAGAAAAAGAGGTGTAAAAAATACAAATGAAGGGAGTGGAGACCCTGAGTCATCCCTTAAAACTGCTTATGTCTATGTGTATGCTATGAAGTGCATGAGAGTGAACTTATGTACCAGTCGCATGCATGCAACTCATAAGTGCCAGAAAGAGGTTACAAATACTAATGAAGGGAGCCTAGATCATCAATCGTCTCAGAGGGCGACTATACCTATGTGTATGCTATAGTAAGCTTAAGTAGAAACCACGATTAACCCCCGAAAACATTTACTTTTGATGGATATGCGCTGAGTGATGACCAACGTTTTGAGTGATGATGACAGTCCCTTATGTGAATAATAAATTTTCATCAACAGTTGGCAGGTTCATATTAAAAGGATGATGAATTTAATAGAGCCCGAATGTAAATATGTTTGAAATTCACTTATCTTCCTTTAAATTAAAAACATTGCTTCGTGAATGATATACGTCAACGCAAACTAGCGGTTGGAAATGAAGCATCTACTTTAATACTACTTCGCTTATTTTGAAAGCCATAGTCGGTTAATTTTTGACGACATATCTCGAAGGGTTCGTAAAGCTGGTTTGACCTTATCCAACTCGTGTAACGTATAGGGTAGACAAGATACCTGTCTATCAATCAAAAAAACTGCAATGTTCAGCGGTTTGTTTTGTTTGATTTTGTTTTGATAAAACATGGATCTTAAAATGTAGGATATTCGTGGGTTACAAGTATTTGATCACATATCCCTACAAAACGCTATTTACATTGAAGTGAACCACTGGCTGAGCAATATTTTGTTTAGGTTCAGGGTAGAGCAGGTCAAGATAAAAAATTGGTTAATGAAGTTATGAAACGTCATCAAACGGAATAGTTAATGCGTTTGCTTCAATATTAGGTGCTTTTTTTTATAATAGAAATAAATTTATTTAACTATTAAGATTTATTATCCTATAATTAACTTTGAATGAACTGATTTTACTATCAGTTAACCAACTAGCTTATCACATCATATTAATATACTGAATGTTGTAATGACACATATGCTTGACCAGAACTTTATTTGCTTGACCTCTCTTTTATTGATCATTCATTAAATTCAAGTTACATTGAATAAGAATATCTGGATTTATTATTATTCCACATGAATGATAGACTTAATTTGTATTATTTCGTACTCTAAATAACTGTAAGCTTATTATTTAAATTCCATTGTGTATTGTTTTATAAAAATATATTGAATAATATAAGAGATGAACTAATATATTTTTAAATTACGTTTGTTAGTACAAATATAATAATCTTCTAAACAATTACATAACACATTCACTCAACAACTATCAAATACAAATAATGTGTTAATTGAAGCTAGACCACCATAGAAATCCTGGAAGCACTAGACGGCCGTTTCGTTTTATTGTGGGACTCCTCAGCAGTGTACATCGTATCTCAAAGTTCCAACCCAGGACCTGTCGTTGGTCTAGCTTCAATTGACTCATGATTTCAACTATTAAAATTACTACAATATTCACAAAACCCCTTTCTGATAGAAATGCATCTACTTAAAAATTGTATATATTACTGAATAACCAGTTATTAAAAGAATTAAACATGAATATAATTTAGATATGAAAATAAGATTTTCACGAAACTTATTACTTGAAGTATATAGTTAACAATCCATATAACCATTATTATTAATAGTAGTTATGTTTAGACAAGAAAAAAATAACAATGTTCAGTTTTCCTTGAATATTGATTTTTTTTTTCTTTTTAAATACTAAATTAATTTTCGCACAATTATTTTTACCGTTAAAATGAAACGTATATTATTACTAATAGTATTTTAAATTGATTTCATTATGTTCTGTAAATTATTTTTCTCTCTTTAAATGAACATTTAAAAACAACAACAAAAAACAAATAAACCACGATAATTTAAAAGAAAGAAAAAAGTGGAAGTTTCCTCTATCAGTTGTTTTACTAGATAAGTTTTTAATGAAAAACCTACTTTTATTAAATCAGATAGAAAGCGTAAAATTTTAATCCATTTACGTTTTAATTCATTCTACTTTCGTTTTTACGAAATCAGTACACACTATGTAATTATATATATATATATATATATATATATATATATATATATATATAGGCGTTTATTTGTTTGTATTCAATCGCATTAAGAAAAGAATAGAAGCGTGAATAAATAATCTTGATGAGATTATAAATAATTAAATAAAGCAGTTAAGAATACATGAAGGTCATTTTGAGATTTGAATATAAAAATAAATCTTTATATTGAGGATTGGAAAACTCGATAAGTCCATAGTTGAACTCTTCTGTATTGTTTTTTATACAGATTTATGAACAATCTATTGAACGTGATATTCACGACATGAAAAAAGTTACAGTTATCTCGATAGGCTCGGAAAACACTTGGTTGTGTTTGTTGATACTGAAGATAGTAGAAATAACTAGATGAATCTATGTTTTTTATTGATAACTTTTAAATTCATCTCACTTTTTTAGTCTCTTGAGTATATGATAATTCATTGATAGTTTACACCATAAAATAGACCTTAAACAAGTATGTTATGGAGATCCTGAGTTTCTTCACTGCTGACAATATGTGTTCATACGTTTAAATTTCGTAGTATTAGGAACGGTCACTTTTTCAGTGTTTTCCGATTTTCTGACAAAAGTCAAACGTATGACACCTGCGGAAGTTTGTTCCAAAAATGAATTTTCGAGTACAGTAATTTATATCAAAGTTAAACTATGTAACAATATAAATTAATATTTTCAATTTATCAACAAATTCTTATCTTGATTCATCTTTCATGTTCTACTATTCATTACTAACAATAAAAATAATCAATTAGATTTTTTAAAATTATTTTATGCAGTAAACAGTTTAATGATCAGATCCATTAAGACTATTAAATTATTTTATTTATTTATTTATTTAAACACATAAATATTGGTACAAAGGGACACCAGATACATATGCGCCTCACAAATCTCATTTGATTTGTGTAAGGGCTGTGATACTGCCCAAACTGAAGCAGTTGGTTTTCTTAGGGAGCCACATCCGGAGCCTTTGACCTAATGGTCTAACCCGCAAGGCAGTTGAGCATGGTGAGGAGATGCAGTCCCATGGTAGCCGGTCACCAACGATTGATTCATGCGGCATTTGTTCCTTCAGGATACTGGAGCCCATGTGCACCATTGGTTTGGAATCAGGGTTTTCCAACTCCCCTAGGTGGACTCGCCGTGTCCACCAATCCGGTTAAATCGCCGGACATTCGCTTTTCGTCTTCTCAATTACGTAAACAACACCCTCGCCACGAGAATGCAGTGAGTAGGACTTTCCTGGCATAGGCTATATTCGCGTGGCCATATGAGAGCATTTCGAGGGGGAGAGCAGACTCTCCCCACTTGGCCGTACCAGGGCATTTGGGGTAAATTATTAGTATTAGGTATTATAGAAATCGTTTAGTTACCTCTTTAAAAATATCCCTTAAATAAATTTGAGATATTTTTTCATTATGTACACAATCCTAGTATTATTAATATACTCGTTGCCCTATTTCTTGTACTTGAAAAAAAGTGACCAATACGATACCCACAACGCGAAGTAAGAGCACAAAAGATTAGTACAATTCAAAATTTATTCAGTCCAAAATATGATGACCCTTGCCAAAAATACACTCATATATATATATATTGATTTGTACACCGACCTAATTATTATATTGATTTGTACACCGACCTAATTATTATTAACAATAAAGTCACATATATGAAAAGTGCCCAAAATTATAACAAAATCAAAGAATATTTAACTAGATAAGAAGTAAGCTGAAAATGAAACTAATTTTAGCTGAAAATGAAACTAATTTTGGACAGTGATTATCAATGAGATAATTTATGATACTGTAAGTGATATCAAGTTTTATTTCCTTTAAAATACTCAACCAAAAACATTAAATTACTAAGAATGGATGATGTTTTCAAGACGAGAAAAGTAAAATTCCAAACTCTTTGTGGTTATTTTTATCAACAGTATCCAGTATTTACATCGGTTTCTCTATTTTTGATTGTGTTTACGCAATTCACAAACAAATAAGCCCACGTAGATAATGAAAAAATGAAATGGTTATCAGCAGAACAAGGAAACATGCTAAGTTTAAGTTCACGTCTATTTTTTCTTCTTATTTCTATATCTCATACCTATCCGTATATCTTGTCTTCGTTAATCGATATTCTTTTGAGAATAATTTTTGTCTAGACAAAAACAACAGTTTGTAATGGAATATGTAATTCACTTATAGATAGCGGCAGTTTTTTTTCCACCTAACATTTCCGAATAACAGCAATGAGAGAAAATGTTAGCGGAAATGTAATCATGATAGACATTCAGTAAAATAGTTGAATGAAAAACGTGTATGGCTTTCTGTTACATGAGATTAAGAATAAATCTGATTATGTATATAATTTACGTAGAAAATATTAAAAGGAAACTAACAATGATGAAAAGTATGTCGTTTTCAGTTAGTGCTTTATTACATTCAAAACAATAAAATATAAATTGAAAAACTAAACTGTCAACTCTAATTGAAACTCACTTTTGAACTATATAGTATCCTATAATATGGTAAACCAAAAGACAAAATAAGTTATTGTACCACCTTTCTTGTTTACCAAAGTGGCATAAAGAGATGAAAATACAAGTACTTTAAGTAATCCGATCAATACAAGTTTCTATACATGTATAAAATTCTTTGGGATTTATAAGAACGGTTCACATGGTGTATTAATTTAACTGCCATCTATAGTCAACGTGATTATAAATAATTTTCATTGTGTTATTAACAAATCTTGAAAAGTCGAACTATTTCTGTCAACGTTTATTGAAGTACCAATCTTCTTCAGTGATTTATAAATATCTTCTGGTGCTCAATGAAGCAATTCACTTACTGCAATGCCGTATCAGCCGAGCTGAAGATATAAAAATGTCTCAATAAATCAAATAACTTATATCTTAGTAACGTCCCATAAAAGTGAATACGTAAGACCAGGTAACTGCTTGGTATAAATTGGAATAACAATTCGTTTCAGAAAAGTAATAACGCACATTACAACTTTATTTGCAAATCTATCATCAGATTGTCTTCATTTTTCAGTTTACAGTAACAAATTTTCTTGAAAAATCATATCTTCTTCTTATCAAAAGTTATAAATCTTTCAGATTCATTTTAAAAACAAAATCACTTTATCATTACAGGATGAGTTTATTAATCTTTCGCGCATAATACTATACACATGAATTACAGCAATAATATCATTGATTATCTGATTAAGATTAATTCCATCGTTATTTGTTTCTTACTTGTTTTTTTTCTAATTCTCAATAACATGAAAGAATATGGATTCTTTTGCATCTCAGTATCTCAAATACATTTATTTCCTAATGTCATAAAGTATCAAGCTTTATAATGTTATAATATTTGTTTTTCATTTTTCATTCTTACTCCATTTCAATGTTTCTCACTTAAGTTCAGTCAGTCACCCTATAGAACAGTTCTAATATAAGGTTTACATTAACTACTGTTATGTTTATCAATATTTCTCCTAGAACTAAGATTCTAATATAGATAAAATTATGACATTGTTAACAATACACTTAATGATACCTGAGTTTGAACAATATTTATAGATCTCTATTTTTATTTGAAACAGTGTACAGATCAAATAATAGATTGAGGTGCTTGATTTCAAAAAAATTAGGATTCAAAATACAATTTATCTTGTTTTTAATATGATAGTTGTATAAGCAAAGATGGACAGTGGCTAGCAGTGGAATCAAGGACGCGCGTTTCGTCCTGTTTGGGACTTGTCAGCTGGATGCACCTGCATCTCAGAGTTGATATTCACTCTGGGACTCGAACCTTATACCTTTCGTTTCAAACGCCATCGCGTTATTCACTCAGCTACTGAGTTCTGATAGCTACCTGCTTGTGCAATGGGGTGAAGTTTGAATTCACTTTATATTAACAATGAAATTGTAGAATAGACTCAAATATTTATGATCATAGTAATACAAAGAATAAATGATAGAAATGCATATAATTTAAACATTAAAGAATATATATATATTCTGTCATTCATCAAGTTATTCCTTAAAATAGAATTTATATATTTTTTTATTTACTAGGTCATAGATTTTATATTGAAGTTGATGCATTTGAACAATGCGATTGTCGCTGTTTTGTTTTTTTAAATAAATGTCAAAAAATTATAAAAATGAAACATTATTTGGACAATATAACTGTGATTGAATTCTATAACGAATTTGTTTGAAGTTGTTTGTTTCCTTTTTTATTATTATTTGATTGTAGCAATTAGTTCATATTCATTATAAATTGATATGAAGAAGATAACTGATGAATCTTGCGAGGCGGGATCGTGGATGTGCACTGCTGAGGAGTCCCACAATTGGACAATACGGCCGTCTAGTGCTTCCAGGTTTTCCATGATGGTCTAGCTTCAACTGACTCATGATTTCAACTATATAAGAAAATGATAGTTTATTTATTTTAACTCAATAATGATCAGTAATGTAAATTAATGACCACATATATGAATAAACTCAAAGATATCTGAATATGATATTTAAAAAAGAAAGAAAACAAATAAACAAATCAAATCATTAGTTCGCAATTTAATATTGAACATAAAAAGAACTAAAGATCATTTGTTCAATATTGGTTGTCAATGTTCTAAAATATTTCTAAAACATTGTCGAGAGCTAGCTAATTTTGATTTCCTTTTATCAATTAATACCTGTTTGTGCTAAAAACGATCTCCTATTAGTACTCATCAATAAACATTTCAGTCTTTTTTAAAAAGACTTTAACCAAAAGACGATATATTGTGGTAGACACATTTCTCTGAGAATCATATTGGATCGTTTTCGATTTCAATGAAGTAGCTTTTCATGTCTGAAATAACGTTGATAATTATCCTTATAAATACTTTAATGGACATTCGCACGATATATTATGACAAATATAGTACAAAATCGTATTATATTCATTGGTAGCTATAGCACATCATTCAAATGGGACGTAAATGTTGTTGAATTTACTTATGTATCAATGATACTTTCAAGGGGTTGACACAATTATTTAGAATTACCGATTTCGTATACACGAAATTCCACTAAACATAGCACCAAAACTGAATTTAACTTGTGAAAGAATCATATACAGACGTTATACCTAGATATTTCACTACTTCATGGTCTTATTTACTCCAAACTGGCTGTATATTTGTTTGGTTTACTGTAAATAAGCTTCTTCATTCACAACCTATCTTCTAGTTGCGTAATATCAAATATGATACTGTTATAGTTATTCACTGACATTGTTATGAATGATAAAAGACAAATAAAACTGAACAGTATAAGAAACGAAACTAACGTAATTAAAATCATCTGGAATTTGACTTCAAAACTAGCATTATCGATTATCTATTAAGCTGTTTATTCTCTGAGCTGAATGATTTGGCCTTGGAGCTTTCATCGTTATTATGAACGAAATCATCAGCATAAATTTCAAGTAGGAGTCAAGTGTTTGAATTTCTCCATGTATGGCTTACAACTTGTCCTGTAGACTTTGATGTTGATTGGTTATTGTTGACCTATAACTTATCATTGTTTACTTCTTTATATTCGTTGTATATCCCATTGATTTGATTTTTGGTCCTGTATTTGTCCATAATTTTTCTGATTGGTTGATAAATTGGATTGATTTCAATGTGTTTGTTGATTGCTGATTGACTTAAGTGTCAAGCTTCTATGAGTAGAAATTCGAACACTTCACTTCTACCTAAAGTTCACGCTGATGATGACTTTCAGAATAACGGTGAAAGCTTCATGACCAAACCATTCAGTTTAGAGAACGAAATTCATCCACTTGAGCTACGAATCTTCTCCAACATTTCAATGCCCAATTATATTCTGATCATAATACTGTAAATTTATTGTGAACTTTAATGTAGAAATTTTATCCATATCTGAATATTCTAATGATAATTTTTAACTTTTAGCATGTATTGGTAGAACTTCGAAAATTCACATTTTTAGGATTTAATACTATGATGATGTAAATATTTATTGAAATCTCTATTATATACTTGTAAAAGTGTATAAGTACTATAAACTAGTTTCGTGTTAAATTCAATGTGAAATTGTAGTGAACAAGAACACTAGTTGGGGACAATCGAATGTATTTAAAGCACAAATTACAGACTATCTCACTAAACTCTGATAACAATACAACAAACAGTTAATTTGCAAGATACCCATCAACTGTCTCAATCCTCGCTGTTTCTTTTGTAAATATCAGTTCATCTTCTCTAATTCCATTGTTCATGCATTTTCCTTCCAATTGCGCTTCATTTCAAATCTTTCCTTATCGGTCTTCTGCCAAAATACATTCTATGTCTGACCATCGCCATATACTACTTATGTGGGTATAATTAGACCACACTACAAAATGACTAAATGGTCATATAACATGAATAGAATAGTTAACTATCTATGAGTTTAATAATCGACAGTCAAACAGTTTCTTCCCCCCCCCAAAAAAAATATACATAAATATGATTATTAAATCAAGTTGGGAGTTTTAATTTTTAATTTGAATTATAAACAAAATATATTCTCTCTTTTATAAAGTTCAGATCATGAGTCAATTGAAGTTAGACCACTATAGAAAACCTAGAAGCACTGGACGGCCGTTTCGTCCACTGCTGAGGAGCCCCATAATAGGACGAAATGGCCGTCCAGTGCTTCCAGGTTTTCTATGGTAGTCTAGCTTCAATTGACTCATGACCTCAACTCTATAAAATTACTAACATCTCCACCAAACCCCTTCTGATATTCTCTCTTTCTTGGAAACTAAGAATAAATAATTGAATGCTTACTGAAAATAGGATCCTATTTAAAGTGTTATATTGTTGAAATCAGTTAAAATTCACAGAATGATTGTGTATCTTTTGAGCTCTTGTTTGTTTTTGTTTTTTTTCATTTAACTTTTCTCACCCTGAATATAAGTATTTTTAAACATGGTAAGGATATGTATAATAAATTTCAGGTTAATTTAACGGAATTCAACGTTTACTAACCTATTCACTCTGTTTTACTAACAAGACATCGACCATAACTGATCAGATGGAAAAAAAGTATTTTTAATTCACTAATAACAATTTTATTGCATTTCCGTTGGTTGCTTCCTCTAAATTTACACGTATTCTACATTGTTATAAATTAAATAAAAAGATTGATTCGTCTATAATTCAGATTTTAGGTTTACCCATTTGTTTGTCTATATGACGTTATGTTTTTTTGAGGTCACTTGTTAGCACTAAACAGGATGTCAAAGTGAAATAAAGTTATGGCTTTCTTATTAATTTTTTTTAATGAATAACCCTTGAAGAAATAATGTCGCTCGAGTTATCGTTTTTTTCAGCAATCAACTAACAAAAAATCTATCAAGCGTCTTTTAAGTCAACAAGCATTTCTAATGATGACTGTTTATTACTTAGTCAAGCTAGTCTATAAGCGGCCGTCGATTTACATTATTTTGTGGAATTGAAAAGATTAAATACATTTTCAGGTTGCTGTGTTGTCTAGGCACTATGCTTTGAATCCGGAACTTTTGATTATATTCCTAAGTAAAATCATCATGACCTACGTCATTTTAAAGTGAGTTTCTCATCTACTCCACAATCAATTAAACAATTCGTCTGATGATGTTGTTTGTGATTGATTGAATTTGAAGGTTATCTCTGAAATCAAGAGAGTTGAATGTCATATATATATATATATATATATATATATATATATATATATATTAATTAACAATGGAAGTGGACAGAGTACTCTGTATCATAAAACTACTTCATTGCAAAAAGGTTGGTCGTTAAGATCCTGGAAAAGTGACTTTAGTTCATTCTACCCGTTATGTAATTTCAAAGTTATGGCAACATGTAGAATACTGAAGAGTCATTAACTATAACATTAAAAAACTCGCTTGTAATTTCAGTTTATTTTAACGGTTCTTCAGATTATTTCATTTCAATCATGAAAACAATCTTCAGATATATCGTTTTATTAGTTTTGTATAAAATAAATGACTTGGTATACTTGTAGTTTAATAAAAAAACAGAAAATAAAATGTAAGCATGTTTAGGAATGTCAATTAGAGCGAAATGTAAGGGAGCTTTACTTTCAATCGGTCGGTAAAATATTATGCTACTTAATAGTTTCAGAGTTTTTTAACAATATTCTTAAACCACTCACTGACATAAATGTCATTTGTTTATTACTATGAAAAGTATCAAAATTTATAATAAGTTCACTGATTAGTGGAAACATTAGATAAGGAAACGATAGTTTCGGGCTAATTTGAATAGTTAAGTTCATATTCAGAAGTAGTAAAAACAGTTAATCGGAAAAATACTTTCACCTTACAACCAAACATTATGACATTACCCTTGTCGTTAATAAACTAAGTTATCTCTGAGTTGTTTGACTATGAGACAAATATCTATCAGTATCTATCTTTAAATTCCAAAAATATAATTAATGTGTGCTAAGAATCTTGGGAACACTGTCGGTGTTTTGAATATTGCTAGAAGCATTTCGTAAAATATATTTTTTACTGCAACAACAATTGTAGTAGAATAATTTAAATTCAATTTATTTCGAAGATTCTTGAAAGGTGATTACATGCTAGAAACAAATAATTATTATTCAGGAACAAATGTATATACTTAACATCATGCTGAAAGAAACTACTTCATTCATGAAAGTCAATTAAAAACCATTCAATATGAAAGAATCGTAATATATGTACTTACCGTTTAATATTCATATGTTAATTAATGTGAATATATTAAAATAAAACACACTTTCAAGCACATGAAGACAGTTTACTAGAAATGTGAAATAGATATAAAAGTTAAACCTTAAGAATTTCGAAAAAAGAATAACCGACAGAACAAAATGAGTAAAGCATAGATAGGAGGTGAGGATGAAAGAATGAACTTGATAATTGTAAGCATAAAATCACATATTTAGCAACTAACTTTTTAAAACTGATATTATTAGGACGACTCATTAGTGGAAACACTATCTTGTAAAATAGACAATTAATACTACACTTTTAAATATCTGAAGAGAATCTGTAAGGTTAATGAACTCATTCCGTTACGAATATTGTTCTTGATGTATTTAAATGTATCACTTTAAAATGAACAAACTTCACGCCCTACAGTTAGTTTATTCAACACAAAGATAAAATTATCTAAATCACTGGTAACTTTTGGACTGTATTATTGATTTTGCATTACTTCAGGTGAAAATTTTATGCATCAGTTTACTTAATTTTCGTTCAGTGTGATAAGTGTTAACTTTCGTTTGTGTGACATTTATATTCTCTGTATAAGTACAATATGAATTACATTCATTATACAGTGACACTGTATATTATTCTATATAGTAATTAAAAAATAAATAAGTGTGTTTTGGTTGAAGGATATATTTTCGTAGAGTGAATAGAATTTTTGCCTCCCTCAGTCTTTTTTTATACTTTGCTTGGTGAAATCGAAGAGGTTTAATTTTTCATGTATTAGCCGTAGGACAGCAGGTACAGTACAATCTCCATATATCTTTGCGTTTTATATACTGAATATTTAAGACTTATATCGCTCAATGGCAATGACTTCGAGAGGTAAATCCAGGAGTTCTAGTGAGAAGCAGTAACCAGTGGAGTTCAAACCACGTCTGTTGTGAGTTAGAAAGACAATTGGTGGACGGTTGCTCAACTTCATGGATTGCCTGGAGTTAGACATAAACACCATCGGATGCCGGCTCAGTGGTCTATCGGTTAAGTGCTCCGGCGCGAGACTGGTAGGTCCTGGGTTCGAATCTCGCTAGTGCGGGATTGTGGATGCGCACTGGTGAGGAGTCCCACAATAGGACGAAACGGCCGTCCAGTGCTTCCAGGTTTTCCTTGATGGTCTAGCTTCAATTGGCTCACGTTTTCAACTATGATAAGTAAACTCATTGTTGATAGAATAGTTATATATTTTGATCAATATATTGAAAATGTTATTTTAAGTGTTCCACAGAAAGTTTTAATTAGAATGTTGTTGTTTTTTTTAATTATTTAATCAAAGTTTGTTTAGTAAGCTCAACTTCTTTTATATGTGAAATAATTAAGATTATTGTTACATTTCCCATGGGTAGAAATAGAAAAATTAGAACTAATCAGTTACAGATTAAAATAAGTACAATTAAATTATTTAAAGCAAATAATATACAATGTATGTTCTTTTCTATGCGTTGAATATCATTTATCTGTTCAAATCAGATATTCATGAATGTACCTTTATCTTTTTACTGCAATTGTGTTGGGTTTTATTTTCCCTTCTTTTTTTATATTAAATTTTATTTCATTAAAATAATAAAATCCCCTTAGTGAATAAATGATTAATCTATTTAAACATTATACATTTGCAAGCAAAAGTTATAAACCAGTTTGAATGACAAATAGATATTTAAGTCACTTCATTAAAAATTATAATTTAAGAGAACTAACCGTAACTAAATGACATTATGTTTGTATATTTTAGGAACGTTAATAAAGTACGCATGAATATATGATTAAAACTTTTTTCTTATAAGTAGTAATTGAAGATATACTGTAACAGTGGTATGTATCACAAGCTTATGAACAACGGTGGAAGATAACAAACTCATCTGCAGAAACTTATCCATTTATGTGTTCCTGTGTGACAGAATATTAGCGTTATGAGAGGAAATGGTGGCTAACTACTTTTACTTGACATACATCAATCTGTAACAGAGAAAGGACTAAAACTCACTCTAAATAGGAATAATATATATTTGTAAAACCTCAGCGAATGAATTTGTAGTAAATCCAACGTTTCGCCTGGCAATCTGGTCCAAGCTTTTTCA
>NC_031495.1:27494499-27524435 GCF_000237925.1 Schistosoma mansoni
GTTGGATTTACTACAAATTCATTCGCTGAGAATTTACAAATATATATTATTCCTATTTAATGTCTTACATCAACTCGGCGCTCAAATATTGTGAAACTATTCGCTCTAATTTAGACGAGAGTTCTTATATAAAACTCACTCTGTTAATTATAACATTCTGACAATTCATTACAGAGAAAAAACTACGTAAGTGGAAGTCTGATACTGAATACATTATATAAACAAATATCAGTAATTGTATACATTAGTTTAAAAGGTCCCTTTCAACTACCACTGACAATGTGACAAGAATTACTGATCTGTTCAACATGAATCATTCTGTTGATAGAATAAGTTTCATAACTTTATTAACACTACGCCAAATAAAAATATTCATTACATATGATTAAACTTATGTCAGTCACGCGATATATGTATGATCATCAGTAGGTTGCTCACAATTAGATTTCTTTATGTATTTATCTACACATCATTTGTTATTTAGGAACGGCAATCCACTATGTGTATTGCCAAGTGTTTCCATTGCTTTAACAGAAGACAAAATAGCTTTTACTGTGTACGTAACCAAAAACCCAACTTATGATCAAGAATAGTTCATATAAGAACTTTCGTCTAAATTAGAAGGAATAGTTTCACAGTATTTGGGTGCCGAGATGATGTGAGACATTAAATAGGAAGAATAGTTCATGTTTCGTTTAAAATCAAAAGTAAAAACGATAGTAAACATGTATTGGCTTACATTTTGTGTATTCATGTGGAATAAAAAATTAAACATAATTTATTTTAGTGCAATTATTTTGATGAAAAAATGAAGGAGAGATAATTATGTCTAATAATTTTTCAGTTTTACCCATGTTAAACGAGGCATTAATATAAACAGAGAAAGATTTCTAAAATAAGATTGTACAATATTGAATCGGTGAATAGAGATTTGTATCAACAGAATAAACAATCACACATAGATAACAATAATCATAATAATATTGGAAGTTAGAACTAAACATAAGACATTTATTAAAGAAGTTTAACTTATTTATCAGTAACATATAAAGAAAAATTCAGGGATTATTAGTGTCCGTTTTTTTCTTTTAGAACAATAACACTTATTTTCACTTAGTATTGTTTGTTTGAATCTTCCAATGATGTTTAGGACCTCAACTGGTCAGTCTCTGATTGGCATATGTGCATACTGTGCGTATTGCCTCGATATAGCTTTAATTCACAAGCATTATGAGCAAAGATGGATATTGGCTAGCAATAGAATCCAGAATGCGCGCTTCATCCTATTCGGGACTCGTCAGCTGGATGTACCTGCATCTCAGAGTTGATGTTCACTCTCGTACTCGAGCCCAGCATCGTTCACTTCAAACGCCATCGCATTATCCACTCAGCTACTGAGTCCTGATAGCCACCTGCCTGTGCAATGTGGTGAAGTTAAAATTCACTTAGTATTGTTTGTTTCAATCTTCCCATTGTTTTTTAGGACTGCAACTGGTCAGTCTCTAATTGGCATATATGCATACTCTGCGCACTGCCTCGATATCGCCTTAATACACAAGAATTATAAGCAAAGATGGACAGTGGCTAGCAGTGGAATCCAGTTGCAATCCTAAACATCAATGAGAAGATTTAAACAAACAATACTTAGTAAACTATAGTTATCTTTTGATTGCTAAGTAGTTTGCAATGTTACTTTTCTTTATTTAAGCCATTAAGAAATATATCAAGATATTTTCGAAAATTTGTGTTTTTCAAATGATAACTATTAATGAACATATTAATATTATTGACCTTTCTCTTAGATATTTAAGTCCTCCCTAATTCAAACTTGTCTTAATATTTTTAAAGTGGATGTTTTTTTTCTTTCTATAATCTATTTTTTCTTTATTGCTTCACATTATGCTTTAAGCTAATATAGAATACTTTCTAATACTTTAGAAAAGTTTAGATAAATTTTTAAAAGATGCAATGCTAATTTAAATTGGACTTATGTATACTAAATAACTATGGATATAACCCAACTGTGTCACTGACCTACTTTTTAAAATCAAACTACCACTTCATTCAAATGGAACCTTTTACTTATGAAAGAAAGATTATTTTATTTGAATTAATGATCGATTAGTAACAATGTAACGAAACCCTTAGTCAATATAAACGTTCTAAAATTCTTTTAAAATTAAACAAATCAGGGAGACGTGTATGAATAAGAAAACGCTTGTCGGCACTGGTTACTTCTTTTAAAACCTCTACACTAAATCCTTCTGGATACCAACTAAATAATTTATTTTAGTAAATAATTCTTAGTTAAGATCTGAAGAATGAACTCTATGGTTAGAGTGATATTTTTTTAAATGAACACCTTAAATCTGTGCGTACATATATGTAGCTACTGGCTGATAGTTTTATATTGGGAAATTATTCCCTCTTCAAAATGACCAGTTCATAATAGGTAACACTTCTTGTTTACTGACAGCAAGATATAGCCAAATTCTGATTTCCTTCAAAAACATCACATACATAAGTGGAACTTTGTTCAACTATGAAAACTGATGTATATCTGGTTATATATATATATATAAAGTTCCCCACGCTAGGTGGTTTAATTTCAGAACTTTCATTATCACACTGGTCAGTGTAAACAGGAACTACTTCATCTTGAAAAGAACGCTCCATTGATTCAGCAAGTGTCATATCAGATCGTTCTGATGATCTTATTTATATTGGTTATTTTTATGGGTTCTTGCATTTGTGTTGGGTATGAATCTCAGTTGACCTCTTCAATATTGTTAACAGGCTGAACTTATGACAATATATCTGCAGATTGCTATCAGATCTGAATGTCATACTTCTAGTACTTTGTAAAAATTTCAGATCTTCCTCGATAATTATCCAATAAAACTCCTGTCTATGATTGTCTGGATGTATTGATTTTAGTAATATTACATAATGTTGCTACATTGTTAATTCATTTTCATGTTGATGTAAGTCATCTCTATCAACGTTCTTTAACAAAACATTTTACTTTGATCGCTATTAATCTCAACACTGACATCTTATCCACTTTACTCTCCCACCTCATTTTTATTTATGTTAAAGATAATTATGGCAACTATGTTGCATTCGATGAAAACGGTGATGGTTATGGACAATATTCAATATATAATTATGCGCGTGATCCATACACTGGTCAGTATCATTATCGTTTAGTCGGTGATTTTCAAGGTGGTAAACTTACAATGCGTGCACGACCTATATGGCCGGGTGGTGAATCAAAAAAGTTTCCAGTTAGCCAATGTTCAGAAGAATGTGGGTAAGTGGAACGTATTTTATTTTTTGGATGTATCAGTTAGTAAACTAACCATTTAAAGAGCCTCTTTATTATTTAAATAAGCATTCAATCTTTATCAGGAACTTTAGTCTAAATGGATACCGAATGAAATTTAATCTATTCTGAACACAGACTTTCTCATCGACTAGTTATCTGGAAGAGCACGAATATCATACGAAATGCTCTTAAATGTATGAACGTATTCACATACAAAAGTTCTGCCGTCATATTTATCTAAACCCTTAAGTGGTAGATGACTGGTTATTCACTCGTGTTTAAAAAAAAAATACACTTAGTCACCCCGACTAAACTTAAACATTCGAAATGATCAGATTGTTCATCCAAGGTGCACACTCGATCATCACTATTATTCTTAAAATTTTCACTGACCTTGTTGACGTCTTCTGGGATTCACAACTTAATAAAACAAGACCTAAAAGTGTAATCCATACAACAATATTTACAGAAAGATTTATATCTTATTTCTGAATTAAAAATATTCATCAAAACCACCTACTTTGACTTATCAACACCTTACCAGTTACACTATTTATATAGTAACTTTGTTGTTATTTTAATTTAGATTTTCTATTAATATTTATAAGAACTACCGAACTAATATTCATTTTCTGTTGTCATTTTTTCCATCTAGTATCTTAGCCAGAGGTTAATTTCATTTAATAAAGTGTGTAAGTATAGATTGATGCACGATCCTATATTTAATTCCAGGCAATTGTCAAAATTTCTTCTTAAATATGTGAAGTAGGATCGATATAGCATCTAGTCAATATTGAAGTTTTTAGTATCGATTAATTCAACAATACTCTGGATTTATGTTTCGTGTTCAGTAAACATATTCCTAGCCAAGATAATTTCAACAGTTCCTCTTTGAGTATATAGCTAGAAAGGTAAACAAGTAGAGTATAAGTACTAAAGTAAAAAAAATTGTCTAAAATAAACTATTTTAACACTTATTATACTTTTAGGGATTTCTTCATATTTTTTGTTGTAATCTATGATCTACAATAAGAATTGATGATTACTTTCCGAGTTTCCTTATCAAATCACTAAAGCGTTTGCACCGATCAAAACTGAATTTTTACTTTGGCAACATGTTTTTGTATTTTAGAATATCATGTAAATTAAAAAGCTTAAAAACATTCAGAACGATATGAATAGTGAAAAACCAAGCTCATCTTGTGATGAATAACACTTATAATTGAGAAATAATCTAAAGTTTTCAGCACACCAGTAACGTTCCTGGAGATGTGTCTCTTATGTTCAATTGGAAGTTGTGACCAATTTAGTTCAATTGGTCTAAAGTGAAACAGTTTTCATGAATGCCATTAAGTGATTGTTGAATTATGTTACGAACTGGTTAAAGTTAAGGATGTGTACCATTGGGTGCCAATGTAGTTACTTTCAAGGTTAATTGTTCTCAAAGAGACTTGAATGTCCTAACACCGGTCCCTAATGAGGTCAAAGATGTGAATTTTTGAGGAGACCCGTAGTTGGACGGAACAACTTTCCTGTGCTTCTTGCTTCACAGTTGTATCAAAACTGAGATCAATCATTTTATGAATAACATCTACAAATTAATTAATCTAAACATTACCCATTCATCCAATGAAAACCTAGTGAATCATAAGCGTGTAAATAAAGTTAATATTCTGGTAATATAGCACTGAATTTTTCATATTAAATTGCTACCTTGTTGCTACTCTTGTTTCGTAGCTACCATTAATTATAGACTTTAAAGCAAGCTTAACTGCATAATCAAGAATGAAACATTCCACACCGTCTTAACGTGTAATTATTTTTTTCTCAAATTAACATTAGCAGCTTTTTTGAGTTAAGAATTGAATATCTTACAGCGAATGCTTTAAACACTATTTTCCAAAACTTTTGATGGAAGAAAGTAAATATAATAGTAAACAAGTCATACTTTACCTTCACAATTGTTAAAAAAATGAAATATCAGTTGTGACTACAAACAGCTTGATTTGCCTATCTGGCTAAAGATGAGTTATTCAAAACTCTACTAAAACAAATCTAGCTGGTTCAGACGACTTCATTTCTATCTAGTTGCGTAATTAGAATTTGTTATCATGGTTATCTACACAAGTCCATTAAAAGGTATCCAGTAAATCTACATATTTTGCTAGTCAATCTCAGAAACTAGAAACCATATTTTTGCACAACATATAAAACTCAGAAATCACCATAAGGAATTTAGGATCCCGCAAGATCAAAGTCAAGCCCGAATCAACACATTCATTTTGCTACATTCCATGTAAACTGACAGACACAACTCCAAATTAAAATGGAAGTAAATATCATCTACAAACTAAAACATATCAAACGTAAAATGAATTACGCTAAAGAGGACGCCTCCTTCCCATACGTATATACAAACATAGACTAGCACTGTAAACGTATTGTATGCTGTTACGTATTTTAATACATATGGACAACTGTGGTCACAAATGTGATGGGGGAATAGTCAAATTCATGGGTTAATGGAATTTCAAGAATATCAATACCTTATCTATAACATTATGAAGCAATTAGATCCCATATAGGTAGACAGTAATTGTTTGTGAACAAATTGATACATGACTTTTTGTCCCTGTTCTATGAGTAACCATACCCATACAATTAGATCAATCTCCAAATTCAACTACGAATGTTAAAAATATACATTGTTAAGGAGTATAACTATTGAATGGACTACGTCACGTACAATTCATTAGTCATTTATTGTTCTCTTCTAATGTAATATTGTCGTTAAAAGTAAATCAAAATTATTTTCTGTGCACTAAATTGGTACTCATTTAGTCAAGACATTTGACCTAATAGTTAGTGTATTTAAGTACTGGATTTTGTAATGTCATGATAAGTTATATTTGGGGACTTATTGAAAGCAACAATAATGATAAATATTATTGCCAAAGTTCAACTTGGCATAAGTCACTTCTACAGAAAATAGATAAATAAACGAAATACCAAAAATTTTAATTTTGGGGGTATCACAAATATATAACTGTTTTTATTAGTTAAGGGTATGATCAGTATCTTTTCTGTATTCATTGAAGGTTAGTTAGTTGATAACGTAGAAGACAGCAAAGCGTCTGTTACTATTTTCATCAGGGTTATCTGTCTTGAACACCTAGTTTAAATGATATCAACAGTAGTGTGGTGACTGTACTATGAGATACATAACTTTGATACTAACAATTCACTACTGTGTTAAAGAACTTGACTTGTTTTAAACACTGATTTTTTACTGTCAACAGCAAATTTCTTCACAAGATAATAGACAGGTTTTTTATTTTTATGTTTACATAATAGGAAATAGTAAATTTTTTGTATTTTGACAGCTGTCTTTATATACGACAAAAAACCTATTGTATATGTTAAATAGCTATTCGCTTATGAATGTCGTTTGAATAACTACTAAGGAAAAGTTAATCCCTTGATATTTTGCAGGTTTAATACTCTAATATTAGGGTATTGCATTAGAAATGTAAATATGGCAAAACTTACTGGGTTAACTACCCTTATACTCTGCAAAGATCATTCAAACGAAAATTTAGACTCGGTTCTAAATGATAAAAAAGACTGGGAAGAATCGATCAAAGTGAAGAAATTTGAAATAAAGAGATATGCACTGAATCTCTATGATTCTTCAGTCTATATTAAGATAATCATATCCTTATTCAAGATAACTACGTCAACTATGTACTAGAAACTCTAATCATAAATGTATTCCAAACGTTTGCTTTGCACTGCACTTCAGATAGGAATTTTCACTTCAAATAGTATTAGCCCACTGACCCTATTGTAACATTACCGTTTCTCTTCATATTCACGTGATGTTGCTGCACCGATTATAATTCATAACCTTAAATTATTTTTTCCTACCCTTTTTAAATGACCTTTGAACTTTACTAAAAAACTTTATCCGAGTATCTAAGCCATTTGAAACAATTAATAATACTCACTTGGTATTGTTTGTTTGAATATTCCCATTGATTTTCAGGACTGTAATTGATCAGTCTCTGTTATTGGCATACGTGCATACTGTGTGTATTGCCTCGATATAGCCTTAAATCAATTGTAGTCCTAAATAACAATGGGGAAATTCAAGCAAACAATATCAAGTGAATTCAAACTTCACCCCATTGCACAAGCAGGTAGCTATCAGAACTCAGTAGCTGAGTGGATAACGCGATGGCGTTTGAGTCCCAGAGTGAACATCAACTCTGACATGCAGGTACACCCAGCTGACGAGCCCCAAATAGGACGAAACGCGCGTCCTGGATTCCACTGCCAGCCACTGTTCATCTTTGCTAGTTAATAACACTGATCAGAAAAGTTAAAACCTCGTGTATATATTTTACACTGAGAAATGTAATTCAGTATCACTGTGTATAAAATTTTATGGAATTTCTAAAACAATTCTCTAATCAAACATGTATTTTGAATATATGGTGAGGTTCGTGCTTCTGTAGGTTCTTGAATTTAAATAGGACAAATATCAATTCATTTTATTTCCTTTCTGAATTAAATAAGTATCGACTCAGTGAAGCAGTTGGGATCAAACATATTTAACATAGATTACCTTATTTTCATGATTTTAGAAGTAAACCACAGTTTCAATGCTCACTTACTTGGTGACAGGATAATTGGATTGTAATTAGAAATAAATAGTAACATATGTTGTAACAAAATAAAGCAGTTAAAATGTAGAGGAAATTTCATGGTATTTAAAGGTGAGACGACACAGATTCACAATCGGCTAACGAATATTAGATTTACTTATGATGAATGTTTTTATAAACTTCAATATAGTTTTGAATAGAAAGATGTATTATTGTATCCCACCGAATATAGTTTTAATTTTAGAAAAAATGGCTAAATCCATTGACTTCCTATTAATAAATAAACAGCATGATGAAGAAAACCCTAAGCATATCGTGAAGTAAACTATTGATACAGCAGATTTCGATAATGAAGTTGTTTTATTTAAATGTGTCATCACACTTATGACTCTGTGATCCATCGTATACATATAGATCGTGAACAATATCTTCCCAATTCCGACGAATTACCTAACGATACATTTAAGTAAATGATATGACTATTCGGTAGTTAAACACCGGTATACTAACTAACTATGCAGTCATTTTTATATCCCATACCTTAATAAGCAGATTATGAATTAGCTTGATGATTCCATTACAAAACACTTTAACTGGTGATACATGATAAACTGGTTGTTTACGTCACATTTTACGAAGTGATAACGATTTTTTTCCGGTAAAAATGAAAACAAAAAACATTACATTATTTTATAAGAAACATTTGCCCAGAGGGTAAGTAATTTATTCATTTTCAGACAACACATAACAACAACAACATTGAATAATATATAAATATAAATATAGATATGAAAAACTATTATCTCAGGTGTATAAACACATTATGTTTGGTATATTTAGATTACATTTGTTGATTGATGTTCATTCAGTATTCTTGGGATAAATAAACACAAAAGATTATTTTCAGTTGTTCATATTATCGGTATGAGAGTCTTTAATAGAAAAACTAAACGAATAACATGTAACTTGATGACTAGGTATACTAGGCATACCAGAATATAAAGATACACGTACATATTCTTTTATTGCTAGTAACTAGAAATATAAACTTGATGATGAAATGTCAGATTTACTTCATTTTAATCTTGTTTGTTCGAATGTTGATTGAATGAACTGAATGTTATCTGTTTAACAAAATTCTGAAATTAAAGGTAAAATTATTGTTTGCTTGAGTAGACCATATTTGAACTAAAAAAATTTTGATGTTTAAAATATATTTCATAGTCTTAGTAGTAACTGGCTTCAATATGTAGATGTTTCAAATCCAAGTGAGAAGCTATGAGTGGTGGAGTTCAATCTGTGTCGGGTATGAGAGAGCCATCTACTAAAGATAATGGATACGGGTTGAAAAATATCGTGAACTAGTCGAACATAGACAGCTGATTGGTCTAAAGGTTAATCGTTCCCTCCTGTAACCGAAAGTTTTGGGACTGAATCCCACGACCAGACACCTTATCTAAACTATGTATTGAATAGATATATATACAACTTACCCTTTTATTAATCTGGCGCTGTGTGAAGTGTTCTCCATTCCTTGTCTCTTTAGAAAATGTTGTTTTAGTTACATAATCTTATATGTAGTTGATTCATGCCATTTTCTTGATATTTGCAAATCTTTAGATCAAGTTACTCTCTGTCAATGATTTCTCAGCTGAAATTCTTCTGCTCTATTTCATTTTTTAAGCATGAGTTCCGTTTATGTTCAGTTATTAAAATGTGTTCGCCTTTTTATGTTCTATTTAGTTTAAAACAGTGAATCATTGTATAAACTTGAAAACATAACAAAAGGTCATGAATCACTCTAGTGTATGGAAACGCTAATTTCCAATAATTTATCTAATACACAGTTGCTAACCCTATAATAATCTATTGGCTCACAGCAATCATCTAGAAAGGAAGAAAAAAAACATTCAGTGACTGATTCAAACACTTGAGTGTAATAGATTCAATCTCTAAAAGTTTAAACAAGCCCATCATATCTACTGATATTTTGACTCTAAAAATTGTTGGTCTAGCAAGAATATATAAAAATTGTTTTAAGAATTGTTAAACTATTCTATGAAAAACACATTTTAAATCTATAGATAAAATGGGAAAGTTGAAAGTGTTTAGAGAAAGTTTGTTACATTTTGATAAATCATCTTTTACTAATAGGTAAGCTTCAAGAGATGATAGATTGTACAGATGATAAGGTGATGACTTGAGGAACAAAAATCTAAATTTCCAATTTCTCCATCAAAGCTTTTGATTGTGGAAATGAATTTGGACATATACTTTTTGTTTTAAAAAGAGAATAACAACCTGCTTCACGGTGATGTTATAGTATTTCAACTAGAATAAATCTTTTTTTATTTCTTCTTTGAAAAATTATAGAACGCTTCTCTTAAAGTATGGTCAGTATTATATCGCGTTTTTGCCGACATATGACCATAATATTGATGGTTATCACTTTCAAAATCATTGATTCAGAAAGTGATAGTGTTATGTCTCTGTATATTCTGAAAACAAGATTATCAGACCATATCATTAAAAAAAGTCAAAACCAATTTCAAAAGTAACTTTTGGTTTCTTATCTCAATGTTGTACAAACAAAATATACTGTGTAGTTGATTTCATTTGTACAGTTTTATCTACTGTTGTGATAACTTCGATGAAGAACAATAAACTATGAGTAGTATGATTAGAAAAAAATAGATTTATGCCAATATTGGTATTTTCAATGTTCTTGAAACTACGGTTTTCAGATGAATTCAACAGTGAGTTTGTAGCACAACATCTATGGAGCTAAATAGACCAAAAGCGTATAATGTAGTATTATCTATTTCTAAAATTCAGCACTTGGTCTTTTGAGGAATTTCATGGGTGAATATTGATTACTTAATGACAGAAATTATAAAAAACGAAATGTCAATAACGTCGAATCTTACAGCTATGTGGAAACTATCTGTGCCAACCAAATTATCACCGGGATGTAACCATTATTACGCTTGTCTAGTCATCCGCACTGATCGGAGTCTTTAGATCTATTTAAGGCCTAAACAGTAATTTAAGTTACTCTACACCAAATTTACTAAATTTTAAGTAGTTGGAGATAATCAACAGAAAGGCTGTGTTCCAGTTGACGGTCGTTGCTAAGGTGCATTGATCATCACATTGAGTTTAATCGATAGAATCCAATGCTTAGGATTAGATATTCAATTACACTATATATTGTTCAATGGCATTTCAGAGACAACACCTCAGTCAGAAAACGGATATGTCTTGTTCATAAGAATAAATAATCAGATAGTCTGCTTTATATTTAATCCCTCAACCACCTATATGTTACCAGCTACGAAAGTTACTTCTTTGCTAATAAGAAACTGTAAAATACAACGCAAATAAGATGTTTATTTTTACTCTTTTTTTCTAATTAATTTAATATAGATTTGGTGAAGTTCGACGTTTAGACAAGAAACAACAGTGTTGTTGGTCATGCGAAACATGCGGTGTAGACCAACGCGTAGTTAATTTAACTCACTGTGAAACTTGTCCTTTTCAACATTGGCCTTCAAAGGATAAAAGAACATGCGAACTTTTAGAGGTAAGTGCAAAATTGGTTATTTATCATTTGCTACACATAACTCCATCCAACGTTCAAACGGTAATATTTTCAAAATCTCAATAAATAAATGTATGATACATGTTTTTATTTAAAGTCAATCATTCTAGTTAATTTTCGGTATCAAATGAATCGCTGAAGATAGTTTAGTCCAACTGAAATGAGTTTCATTTAGAAGTTAGAAATATGAGTGATCCAAATATAATTAGATTTAAAAACAATTAAAATAAAGGTGCTAAAGTTTGAAGTTGAAATGGCGAGGGTTTTAAATTGTTACATTCCACAAAGTAATAGTATGCTAGTGAAACATTGAATCATCAGTAACCATTGAACAGTTTTTTTATGGTAGCCCAATCAAAATTCAGGATAACAAAGGTAAAAATTATGAACAATTAATACATTCCTGGAATCATTAATGGTGACAAAGAAAAAATAAAACAGTTTGATATGTCGACTAAAAATTAAAGTGTGTTGTACGGTTAACCACAATTAGTTCCATTTAGGAAGATTTCCTACTATCGAAAGTTAAAGTACTGCGATGGATAACCATCTATTCAACTGTTTACCATAGAACTTGATGTTTTTCACCAAACGTTGATATCATTAACACCATCTGATAGTAGGTTCAAAAAACAGAATGTCACTATGCGATGAGCTTTGAAGTATATTTGTAGTCGAAAACATCTTTCTTGTATTATCCTCAGAGAACATCGAGCCTATGATATAAACTTATTACAGCAAAATGAAAAAATTTGTTGATAGAGACACATCATCTTGTAAATTTACAACCGCATTTATATCACAATAATTTCTAGCTTGTGACTTGGAAACAACAAGGATCATCAATGCTGCCTAATATGAAGGTATAATTTACCTAAACACTCGATCGAAAATTTGAGATACGGGTTGGAATTCCGGATAGTAATCTTTCTTATTCCTAAAATACAAATCTACCAAAATTTTGTACTTAAATGTTCTAACCTCTTAGAAATTTTTATTTTTGCATACAGTTACACTATATTGATATTTCGACGTGGTTCGCAATCGTTCCAATAACTTTCAGTAGTCTTGGAATACTAATAACTGGTGGAGTTATACTTACATGGGTTTTCTACTCGGATACACCCTTGATTCGCGCTACAGGACGTGAACTAGCTTATGTACAATTAGCTGGATGTTTAGTTTGCTATTCATGTGCATTCATTCTGATTGCAAGACCGTCAATTTTCACATGTTCATTACAGCGAATCCTAATTGGTCTTGGTTTTGCAATGATGTATGCTTCATTATTAACAAAAACCAATCGTATAGCAAGAATATTTGATGCAGCAAAACGTACTACTAAACGTCCTGTATATATTTCACCAAGATCACAACTTGCTATTTCTGGATCATTAATCGCACTACAATTATCCTTATCAGCTATATGGTTTGGCTTTGATTCACCCGATACACGGATTGATGAAATTAGACCTGGTTATCTTGTTTTACGATGTGCAATGAAAGATAAAAGTTTCTTAATCTCCCTGGCTTACAACATGATTTTAATCATTGTTTGTACAGCATATGCTGTAAAAACACGACAGATTCCAGAAAATTTTAATGAGTCAAAGTTTATTGGCTTCACTATGTACACAACATGTATTATATGGTTGGCATTTTTACCAATGTATTACGCTACAATAAGCAATCATCAAGTAAGTATTCTATTGAATATAAACGTTACACTTCATATATTAATAGTCGATATATACTGAAAATAATTCAGATAAATCAGAAGAGATCAGTAAAAGTTTGCATATCAAGTACTATATTAAAATAATATGTTAACAATAATACGTTTAACACGTAAACGTATACCTTGAGTAATTTCTAAAACTTGTGATAGTCACTAAAATGGTTCATTCTTTAGAAGGTATACTGTGATCTCAGTCCAGTGTTTCACTTCATAAAATAGTTACAAAAGTAAACTTCTTCAAAAACCCTTTTGAGTTTAAATGAATGCTCTCAATAACTAATCATATACTGAGTTTTGAAGTCCTGTTCTTATCAATCATTACAAGCTTCTACAGCGGTTATATTTAGTCGAGAAGTGGTTACAAATTAAATGAAGTGAACTGTTTAACCAGTGTGTACATTCATTTATACACACAAACTGTGTTGACTCAATAATTTAAAACACTGACACATGAACAAAGAATTTTTTTTTCAGTGAAATCTCTTCAAGTTCTACACTTATATATTAACAGAATACTTCTACTCAAAGTTTGTGCTGAAGATTTCGTTCAGAGTAACAATAGAAGATCCACGACCAAATCATCCAGCTCAGAGACCAAAGCTCCATCAAAATAGTTGAAGCGTTTCAGTAGTTTTACTACATGTTAAATAAAAGAAGATTAAGATTTGCATAACTATGCATTCTTCCACTTATGTATACTGACGGGTCAGGGTCACAGTCAGCATTTTTATTTTACACATAAAATTACTGTTTCACTAAGAAATCAGTAGCTTCGATATAATTCATACTTTTAATTGTAGTAATGGACTAATGATTGAAAAATTTGAATTTTGGACCTTGCTAATTAGTTTTAAAAAATTGCTATGTTAAATTCAATTGGGCAACTGAGTACAGAAAACTGTACTTCTTAAAAACCATATATCAGGAATCACACAACCGAAACCCTATTGACTAAGAATCAGAAAATACGTTAAGTATAAACATATCACTCTCTGAAAACTATGACTGTTGCCTGTGCACAACAGTCGTGATAATAAATGAACAATATTAGAAACTGATTTCTATATATACCTTTGTTGATTTATGACAAATGAAGGTCAGTTAGTAACTAATATGTTACCACTACCAATACTACTGGTAGCAATTAAAACACTATTGCAAATATTATCTAAATAACTGACAGATTTTCTGAACGCATTCTATAAATGTCATTTCTCTAATTATTCAATATGCATACGCATAAAATTGTTTTTGTGTATTCCATTCTACTTAATAGGACATTTTTAATGTACGTGTATTCCAAAACAGCTGAGATGACCTTTGAGAATAGTTACATAAAAGTAAAAGCACAATCATCTTATAATAATCAAAAATGATGAAATAGTTGAAGTGAAAAGATTTACAGGGAATGAAAAATGAAATTTTAATCAACAGTAGGATATTTGTACAATACTGACTACAGTGTACTATGTAAATTGTTATTTAGATCAGAATATTTTTTCCATTAACAGCATGTCATGTCCTGAATGATCGTGCATATATATATATATATATATATCCTTCCCCCTTACAATTTCTAATAAAGTGAGACAGGCTAAATTGGACAGATCATTATTTATTCTAACTGATATATCAAACACTTAAGAGTTAAAGATATACTTTATAGCATCCATGAAAACATATACGTCAATCATAAGTTAGAAATAGAAATAGGATGATCATTATTAAGTGGAGCTATTAGCATCATCTTCCGTAAGGCAGCTATAATGTAAGGAAATAATCCCGTTTCCCATGTGTGAAATAGTTAAACAATTATATAAAGCATATATTTTGTCTGAATGATAGTCTACCGTTTTTCAGGAATGAAAAATGACTTGGTGTCACTTTATTAGTAATGTCTCAACGAAAGAATAGATCTCGATCAGTTGAGTTACAATTTTAACTAAAGTCATTTCTGTTATTTCGAACTGGTCTACTCAATCTTTTTAACTTTTACAGATAATTTTATATTAAATAGATCAATAGCCACTTGAAAAAGGGGGGATAAGAGGTTTTCCGTTTAGTATATGAGTAAGATTTAACCAAAAATTTTTGATCATTAGACCGGTTGTTTTCAATAAACATTTAATAAAAACTCCGTTAATTTATATAGTTGCTCAAGCAGCATTTATATTTATTATTAACCCTCTACCCATTGCTCAATTTATTTGAAAATATGAAGTCCAACCTTGGCACTGATAACTACAAATTCTTATTTATCTTGAAGAGTGTGCAAAATCGACATAACAAGGGTGGATAACTTATTAATGCGATTATCTTTACTTCATCCGAAACAGATTTCAGTCAAGACTGATGGTTATGCAGATTTCGAAGTGATATTCTTACTATCAAAGTTGAATTGATGTTCATTACATTTTAGTGTTTTTCAGGGTATATTCGCTCAGAAAAATATTATCCTTAACTAGAATATTTCCGTTAAAAATATTAAGAGCCAAGAGCAATGCTGTATAAGAACTCAAGGATAACAGATAAGATTATAAAGCAAATGATAGTAAATGTTTTTGAAACCATTCCAATTCTCATGGCGATTCTATTAGAACACCTAGATCCTCGGCTCCAAGTGCTTACAACCACTGAAATGTTTTTCTTTGATTAAATCCCAACCGTTGCTGCTACCTTGACGTGGTGGTCGGGCTTGCCTATCGTGATGATCCAATCGAGCTATAGTGGCTGGAACAATCGTTCCTCAAGGTCCTACCATGCCAGACAGGTCGGTTGAAGAGCGGTGAGACTAAAAGCAGCAATCCCAAGGTCCGAAGGCGAAGTCGTACTGCTGACTGTACAGAGGTGTGACAGCAGTAAGGTGTTTCCTTCAGACAACCAGCATGACAGCGATGCTGCCTTCCCACAAGGACGGGTGGGATTAGAAAAGGTCGACCCTAAAAATGCACACCTCACCTTATCCCACGGATTTCCGTCTCCGGCGGTAAGGACCTTTGAAGAACGGAGCTAACACGTCAAAAATCCCCCACGAAAAGGCCGTGCGTGACCGGTCTCAAGCAGTTGTCCCTTGGACACTGCGGTCACGCTCCCAGGTCGTTATGACCAACACTAATCCGACTTCTTTTACAGGTCCCTCAAGAAATACCCTTACACGGTGTGGGCAGCCGGGAAGTGATACTAGCCCTCATACCCATAACTGCACACGAGACCAGGTTGGTCACTTTCAAATCCTTCCTACACATCCTAATAACTCTCTTATCTCCACGACTAACCCTTCCCACGTCCTTTTATCACCTCGCACCGCTAGGGAAAACGATTCGGGTACACGGAACGTTATTCCTGGTCTCCTGAAACCACGCTCTAAACTACATGTAGGAACTTTTAATGTCCGAACATTGTGCCAAATAGGACAACAGGCTTCCTTAGCTAGGACTCTAGAATCTTACACCATCGATGTGTGCCGCGTCTCCGAAACGCGCATACAAGATCCGAGTGGTGTCATTCATTTGACCGCACCTAATCAAAATAAAGAACCATCTCGATACACGCTCCGTGTATCTGGAAGCCCTGATGCTGCTTCCCGTGGCCTCGCTGGAGTAGGTATAGCATTAAGTCGTAGGGCAGAACTAGCTCTTTTAGACTGGATCCCAGTAGACAGTCGTCTATGCGCTGTCCGACTAAACGGATCAGTAAGGACTCGGAAAGATAGGGAAACTCGTCGTTGCCTCTTCGTCGTCTCTGCCCACTCTCCCACTGACTGCAGCTCAGACGATATAAAAGATGAGTTCTACAGGAAACTTTCTGACCTTCTCCGAAAAGCTAGGCGTTCTGATGTAGTAATAGTGGCTGGTGACTTTAATGCTCAAGTAGGTAAACTAAGTGAAAGGGAAAGACACCTGGGTGGATCTTATGGTGTCGTGGCTCAGAGGACAGATAATGGCGACCGTCTGTTGCAGCTGTGCTCAGATAACCGCCTATTTCTTGCAAATACTGACTTCAAGCATAAGGAAAAACATCTTTTGACATGGCGACCCCCGAATTCGTCCCAACGTTGGACCCAATTAGATCACATCGCTATCAGCCACCGATGGAGGGGCTCGATAGAAGACTGTCGCTCATTCTGGAGCACATGTTTAGATTCAGATCATGCTCTAGTGCGAGCACGTATCTGTCTGCGTCTTACTGGACGTAGGAAAGACACTGCAGGGAAGCCTCTAAGGGTTTTACTTAATGATAAACAAGCTAAGAATATATTTCAGGAACAACTGGAAAAACAGTTAGACAGACATGTAAGTTGTGCCCACCCCGAGGCAGCGTGGAATGACATCCGTAACGCTGTGGAAACAGCAGTGATATCCGCTAGTAAGGTAAGCCATAAGGTCATTGAGAAACAATGGATCTCGGCAGTATCTACCTCACTGATAGATGCTCGAAAACTCATCCCACCTGGCTCTGAACATAACGAAGAGCGGAGTCAGCTTAAGCGCAGGCTAATTAGAAGCCTACGTAATGATCGTGAACAGTGGTGGGCAGCGAAAGCAAGAGAGATGGAAAAGGCAGCGGCAATAGGTAACAGTAGGCAGCTATTCAGACTCGTTAAAGAAACCGGTATTAGGAACCCCAATATCAGTGAAACCATCTCAGATAAAGATGGGCATATCATTCATTCTCAATCCAGGAGATTGGATCGATGGGCAGAACACTTTAGGGATCAGTTCAACTGGCCTTCAGCCACACATCAGTTACCCACGATCCCCAGTCGTCCTGAATGGCAAATTGATGTAAGTCCTCCAACCCTCTGCGAGGTTGAAAAAGCTATAGGAAATCTGAAGCGAGGGAGAGCCGCAGGCCCTGACAGGTTGACCCCTGAGATTTTTAAGGATGGTGGTCCAGTACTAGCAGTGAGATTGACTGAGGTCTTAGGTAGAATCTGGGAACTGGACGTAATTTCATCTGACTGGTCCCAACCACTGATTGTGCCAGTCTATAAGAAAGGACATAAGTCCTCCTGTGACAATCACAGAGGAATCAGTTTGACTAATATAGTGTCTAAAATATTAGCTTCAATAATACTAGGTCGCCTAACCAAAGCTCGTGAAGAGCAGACTAGAGAAAACCAGGCTGGTTTTCGACCTGGACTGGTTGCATAGACCAGATATTCACTCTACGTCAGGTCCTAGAACATAGACATACATTCAGATGTCCCACAATCGTAGTATTTCTTGACCTTAAGGCGGCATTTGGCTCCGTTGATCGTGAGGTTATATGGCAGTGTTTGTCAGTGAAAGGAGTACCAAAGACGTACATTAACCTCATAAAGGCTCTCTACTCGAACACAATTGGTCGAGTTAGAGCCTATGGCTTTGTCATTGACATACTTTTAGAGATAGCACCTTCATCAGCTAAACCTCCAGGAGTTGAACTTTTACCGGGAGGCTCACTTGTTGACTTAGAATACGCCGACGACATAGTTTTACTTGGTGAGGACGCTGGCAACATGCAGAGTCTTCTGACCACTATAAGCAACTATGCAGGCATGTTCGGAATGCGATTCTCTCCCTCGAAGTGCAAAATGTTACTTCAGGATTGGGTTGCAGCGACACCTGAACTAATGATAGGAAGTGAAGTAGTTGAGCGTGTAGACCACTTCACTTATATTGGGAGTCTCATCAGCCCTTGTGGTCTGGTGTGTGACGAAATCTCAGCACGGATACAGAAGGCTCGTCTAGCTTTCGTCAACTTGCGTCATTTATGGCGTAGGCGAGATATCCGTCTAGCAACAAAAGAACGTGTTTACTGTGCAGCAGTTCGTTCCGTCCTACTTTATGGCAGTGAAACGTGGCCGGTAAGAGTAGAGGATATTCGTAGGCTACTAGTATTTGATCACAGGTGTCTTCGAAGCATTTCTCGTATATCCTGGGACCACCGGGTAAGTAATGCAGTTGTTAGGAAACGAGTACTAGGTAAGGATGGCAAATCGATTGATGAAGTAGTGAAACTTCATCAGTTGAGATGGCTGGGACATGTGTTACGTATGCCCAACCACCGACTGCCCGACGTGCAATATTTCATGGTGTGGGAGTAGGTTGGAAGAAAGCTAGGGGTGGCCAGACCAAAACGTGGCACAAATCAATGAAGTCACTGACAATTGGACTGAGCCATGCTGGTAGGTGTAGGCTATTTGATTGGGATTTGCGAGATAATAGTAATCGATGGTTAGAGACCTTGGATGACATAGCTCAAAATCGTTTGCAATGGAGAAGGTGCATCCACTCCTTGTGTTCTATCGAATTCTAACCTTTTGAATTCTTCATGTCCGTATCCTTTTTCTTTTTCCAAATTTATTTCACCGTATTATACTCCTTCAATAATTTCTTCAAACCCTAATCTTTTGGATTTCTGATTATACTCCTACTACTTCTACCACTATGGTATCTGAATCGACAACTGCATTTCTGTGATAATGTGGTATGGCAACTCGAACTGATGTACGTACGTACGAAGTTCTACGTTGTGACTGACTGACTGACTCTTTGATTAAATCACTGGACTATCAAAAGCCATATGACAAAGCAAGGAGTACAGCTAACATATTGCCAACAATAACATGAGGTCATGATAGGTTTAACAATTTTAGGTTTTCATACTAAAACTTATGCAATTCCTGTTTGACATTGGTTTAGGTGAATGAAATACATTTCTTACCTACTATGATAACCATTATTTTGCATACTTTTAATCATTAACCCTTATGCGATATGGTCACTGTTCGGGCTATCGAATGAAGAAGACAAATTCTAATGATAATGACCGATTTTATCCAATCCTCAATAACACAGCGACCATTTAACCAAATATATCCATTAAAAGTTAATTATTGTTCTACACATTGAAGAGGCTCTACGAAATTTCAGTCTATATAAAAATTCTCTCAAACATTACTGGTATCTTCAAGATTTTAAACTTTAATGATCAATAGTTACAAGAATATGTTCCCTTAGTCATGCAATCATTAACTGTTCAAATATTTTTTTCCGTCCCACATCATAGCTTACTGTTACTCGTCATTACTCATTCACAAATCAATACTGAATACAAAAGATAAGATTATTCCCATTTGAAAACTTACAAATTATCCGAATGTTACAATTAGATAGATATTAATCATAAATATGTATCTGATATTACATTCAAATATTTGTCATACATTTCTTTCAAAACTTATCTTTAATAGTAAACATGAATTGAGTCGATTTTAATTCTTTTTATTAACGCTATCACTAATGGAGATAGTAATAATAATAATAAAGTAATAATGTTACTATTTCCTATTTCTAGAAAAATGTTTTTTTCTAAATAACAAAATATTATTGATGATATTAAACCACACTATATCTTATCACTAGGTGATTATAACAAGTATCAATTGAATTCTTGTTAAAAATTAATTATTTTCAGAAGGGGTTTTGTGGATATTATAGTAATTTTATAGTTGAAATCATGAATCAATTGAAGCTAGACCACCATGGAAAACCTGAAAGCACTGGACGGTCGTTTTGTTCTATTTTGGAACTCCTCATCGGTGCGCATCCACAACCCCGCCTCGCGAGATTCCTACCCAGGACCTAACAGTCGCGCGCGAGCGCTTAACCACTAGATCACTGAGCCGGCCGTCATCCAACAGTGTTAATGTCTAAATTCAACCAATCAACGGAATTGAGCAACCATCCACCATTGTCTTCAGTGAGTTCATGCATCAAAACAAACTTGGTTGTACTCCACTGGTCATTGCTTCTCATTAGAACTCCAGGAAATACCCCTTGAAGCCAGTCACTAATGATCATATGATTATTATCAGAAGGGGGTTTGTGGAGATTTTATTAATTTTATAGTCCCACAATAGGCCGAAACCGCCATCCAGTGCTTCCAGATTTTCCATGGTGGTCTAGCTTCAATTGATTTATGATTTCAACTATAAAATTATATCTATGAGTTGAACTTGAATTTGTCTTGAATTCAAGTTGATCTTTGATTTACTTAAAATATTAGACAGTTAAATAAGTTATTCGAAAGAGTTTTTTTATAAGAAGAATCATGCAACAGACTCTATATTAATAGTTTAGACATAAGATTTGAGAGTTATACTATTTATCAATAGCGAACGTAGATTAATGTATTCAAAAATGTTAGGGAAACTATCAAAACGTTATACGAAACTTTCAGAGATCAAAACTCTTATCGTTAATTTTACTTAGATTAGTAAACAATAATTAACATTTTGTCGGGTACCTATAATGTTTTACACTGAATATGTATATTTTACGAACCAGAGACTGAAAAGTTAGTTTTACATTACTTTACAACAGTATGATGTATTTTGAGATTACTAATATCCTATTTTAATACAAAGAAAAACTTACAATTGGGATTTGAACATATCAATAGTTTTATAAGCAAAGATGAATAGTGTCTAGCAGTAGAATCCAGGACGCGCGTTTCGTCCTATTTGGGACTCGTCAGCTGGATGTACCTGCACCTCGGAGTTGATGTCCACCCTGGGACTCGAACCCAGTACCTTTCGCTTCAAACGCCATCACTTTATCTACTTAACTACTGGGAAGATACAAGTAAACAACAACAGATGAATAAATCAATAGATTGTTAAAATTTACCATCCTAATTTAATACAATCATTTTCAAAGGTTTATTTTCTTTTTCTTTTAAAAAAATAATTCATTAGTGAATCACCAATACAATGAAAGTATTCATTTTCTTCTTAATTACTTTAGTAGATTTGAGTAATGAACCTCTTGAAACACTTAATCAAGTAGTATTTAAATTATTCCGTATACATTTGTATTCATCTAATTTGTTATTCCATGGAGTATATGTAGTAATACAGTTTCATCTACTTTCTTTTTACTTATACATACTTTAGTTTTGTGGTACTAATCACAGTCCACCTTGATTTTTGCTGTTATTACTAGTTTGATTTGAACAGTTTATTTTACAGTTTCTTTTCATAAAAAATAAAAACAGCTATTAACTAGTTACATTAACATTTGATTCAAGATATTCAGGAAATACTACTTTGAATGGGGACAACAACGAAAGTGTTTTTTTAATACTGTCTAATGTTTAATGGTAATATTGAGATTTTTCATTTGACATGAAATAACGATAGATGTTTTATTAGTTACAGTCACCAACACTTTATTATTTGAGTAAAATTAACTATAAACTTCAACCATTTTTGACCCAATTAATATGTTGATCATTAAAAGTATGATGTTTTGAAGCTTCACTGATCTGAATCGATGACCTTTTATCACTATAGATATCTTATCTTACCTGTTTATATAATTTTAGAAAATATAAACTTATGTCAATTCACATTATATCTTCAATTATATTTCTGTTATCAAATAATCAATAAAAACTTTTGAAACTTGTCCTTATTCAATTAATAGCATCATAATTTACTTACCAACACTACATTTTTTACTCTGTGAGTAATCAGGGCATTCCATAAAAGTTTTATCAAATACAATGCTGTTTAAAGTTATTCAGTCTAACAATTTCCTTCTATAACTGAAACTAAATCGGGCGGAACTTACCCATCCCGACTCTACATAGTTATCGATACAAAGCGAATAATTTAGTTAATTATTTCATTAATAGGCAGCTAACTGCTAAATTATTCATTTCGAGGAAAGAGACAACTAAATTTTTAATTGACGGAATATTCAAATCTGTAAGATTGTAAATTCTTATTCATTTACTTTAGAGCAAAATAAAAAGTTGTGATAACTGTCCACCGTGAAATGAATATGCTTAAAATACAATCAGACAACCATATCTAAACATTAAGTGGGGATAAAAATCATGATCAGATAAAATTAATGGTCGACTACAATATATTAAATCTTACATTACAGTAGTATACATAAAAATGTAACCAATCAGTTGATCTGTATTGTCCCAAGCTGAGTTTTATCCAAAATTAACCTTGAAATCTTGAAACTGTGTTTTGTTTTACAGTAGGCTTTTTTTAAGTAATCCACAATCATAATCTATACAGATTGTAAAATCATTCATCCACTGAGGAAATTAACATCAAACTCATATCGTCTCTATATTACCATTAATATATTTAACTAAACCTTAAAATACTACTTATAATGAATAAATCAAAACCTACACATAGCTTATAGAAATCCCTCTGTTTTTAACAAATCATATATAAATTTCTAAATTCAAACTTCATAATTATAAGAACGATTATTTCAGCTATTTCATAGAGAGAATAACAAATAATTACAGAGTAGCTCATTTAATTACAAGCAAATAAATCATAATAGATAAATTCATTAAAATATCATGAATAGCATATTGAAAAACTAACATTACAAAATGACTTCTTTTATCACGTTTTCATTATACTACTGATATATTTGTTACAATGATTATCAGAAAATTAGTTTGATTACTAACATTATGAAACGACATTTAAAATTTATTGTTTATGATATATATGTATATCAATTAATTTTTGTCAACTTCCTTTATTCCCACTTTTCCTGTTCTTTAATATAGATTCAAATAGCAACTCTATGTATATCTATCAATTTGAGTGCAAGTGTTATGCTGTGCTGTTTATTCTTTCCCAAATTATATATTATATACTTACGTCCAGAAAAAAATGTACGACGTTTAACAATGAACAACATGACAGCTAAACAGAAATTCGCCAATTTGGTCAAAGAAAAATCGGCAATAAATGTGTGCGTATCAAATTATACATCGGATAATACAAGTTTAACTGTAAGTAGTAGCACAAAGACTGGTCTACAAACAGATTCAGACAAAGGAATACTAACTAGTCCAGGTAATCCAACACAATCTACCGTGACGAATACCAGTTATTTAAAACTAGGTAAGGTTGTAACATTATTTGTCTGAACAATATATATATATATATATATATATATATATATATATATCGCTAATGTATCAATTGTACTAGCTCATGTTTTTGAGCACATTTTTAATGGATTTTTCTAGAAAAGGTAATGAATACCAAATAATTAAGGAACTTAGCGGAGAGAAAGGAGTGTCATATAAATTTTTCTCCTGAGCTAATATTCTAACCCGACACCTTGAATTTGTTAATTTTCGCCCCTGAGATAATGAATGCAAAGTAATCACACAACAACAAGTTCCTATATTACCAAGTGCATTTAATCTCACAGTGTAAAAGATCATTTCTGACATGACTGGTTCAGCAAATATGTTGTCCACTACAGTGATGTTTTGTTCTTAATTTGAATAATATCAGTCTTGTCTGTGCTATAAATACGTCCCACTAATCATCTTAATAAGAAAGCATTTCATCACTAAAAATCCGATCCATAAAGTCTAATTTATTTTTTTTCGGCCCTTAATAATATAAAATTTCTAGTTAATTAATCTATTAGCATTGACGACCAAATAAGACGATACTGATTACACTTGATTAAATGTATCCAAAGTAAAATGTTGATTCAAAGTACAAATGTAATATTGTCACTTAGTTTTACTACGGGGATAATTTACAAACAAAATAGTAAAATTTGTAGTTGCTTTCATTATAATATAAAATAGTATTGGAAAGTTCCTAAAACTAACTGACTACTACAGATGAATACTGGATTGTAATATTTTTTTCCTTACGAAAATAGAGAATAACTAAGCGATGCTTCATATTTTAACGGAATGATTTCGAAATGCTTCATTGTTGAAAATACCTTAACTTAACTGAGTCCTCAGTACTAAGATTTTTACATTTTTATATCAGCTCAATGGTCGTTCAAAATTTTCAAAGATTTTTCCTCTTTGGCGAATTAGTTTTCATTATCTTCAAACAATCATAACTAATTCATCAATACTACCATCCTCAAGTTTTATCTAAAACAATTTGTTATCACTGACTCGTGATTCTCAATTTCTACTAAATAGCCTTACATCCCTTAACTTTAAAATTCATGATTTCTACGAGAGCTGAAATTACTTATGATCAATAATTCATTTCACTGATTATCAATACCTTTCGAATCGTATTTCAGTTAAGTAAATACTGTCTTGTAACAGACAAGTATGTCGTTACTTTTCATTAACCATTATGAGCAAGAGTCACTTGCTTTGACACAAAATCATTTAACAGTGATATTTCGGTTAAAAATACCACACTAAAAAATCAAGAAATCAAAAGGAACTGTATAAGACTTATTTTACTTGAGATATCCTTTTTAAATATGTGTAATAAGCTGTCAAACCAGATTCTTAGGGAAATTATGGTCAGAATAAATAAATTCCACCTTTACTTCATTTGTGTCTGCAATACACAATAATATACTAAGTAAAGGAATAAGGTATGAATATTACCATTCAGAAAAAAATGAGAATAAAACGCAAAACAATCAGATACAAAAGGTGTAAGAAAATGAATAATTACTGGTAACAGTTAGATTTATAAGAACAGTACACTTTCCTTCGATTAATAGTTAAATAAAGGTAGGCCACGTCAATGTCATACTGAGTCACAGCGGTGAGCATTTTAACTAGTTTATTAATGATCACTTCATATTTTGAAGAAAAAATTAAGTCTACTAAAAATGTTTAAAAGTTATATCATTCATAAGAATTGGCAAACGGTAAAAGAAACTGACTCCAGACTACTTAAATGTAAAGAATATGAATCTATAATGGATATTATTATATATTTCTTATATCTCTTACTACTACTCAATCAACTTTTATAGATCGAAATGCTGTTATAACGTGTGTGCCTGCCTGGATGCTCTCTTAATGTATAAGTTGATAATACCGCCAATCAGGTAGCAGCGAATTACCGATCGGACCAGTGATACACGAAACCCGTACGAGCAGTCTAGAGCACTTGTCGGTCCTACTATCTGCCTAGCCCAGCTAGTTAAGTCCAAAACACCAATCTCAGCCTCTGCAATATGAATCATTATTTTCAAACGCACTGGGTTTATATACCAATCAAACAGACCACAACAACATTTGTACAAGATTCAGCACAAAGTGGCTGTGAATGTGGGAGGCAGTAATCAATAGACTGAGGATAACTCGAGAACGGCAAACCGTATAATAATAGCCAATAAGTCAAAATAAAGCTTATAATAAGAGGAACATGATAATGAATAGTTCAGTTACTCTACAGTTATACAATAGGAAATATATGTATCGTATTGGTTCATAAATAGTCCTCAAAAGTTACCATTCATAATTCTCTTCGACATATAACAAATACCTTAGACAGTGGACTCACACATGAATATCACATTTAAAGTATTACACATTGACCATATTGTATACATATTCTTAAGTGTAATATTTAAATATCAATAGTTACCAAACTACAGGATATCAATCCTCTATCCTTTTCAATATTCAAAAAGTACTTGTGAACAATGCTTAACGAATTTGATCTAATTAAAAAAAATAAAGGTATTCACATTTGTTGTCCATATAAAGTAACACACATACTACTAATTTATACTTTAATTATTTTATAGCAAATTTTAGAGAATTTTTTAAAGATTTCTCAAAATTTTACTAATTTCTGGACAATGAAAATAAACATTAATGACAAGTAAAAGATTTTAAAATAATAACAATCACTTATCCGTGTAAACAACAGTAAATAAGAACACTAGAAATGCTCTCCCTCCCTCTCCCTCTCTTTCCCTTTCTCTATTATTTTTTTTGATAAATACATGATAACAAATTTAAATGACAGTTAATTAGTTAAAGTAACTAAGAATTACCGGTCAATTTTTTTTTAAAAAAAATTTAAATGAATTTTCTTTTTAACAAAAGAAAAACTTTCTCTCCCTTTTTTGTTTGTTTGTTCCCTTTTTTTAATTATTGACTTTTATCTTCTTTTTCTTTTTTTAATTTTTAACTATCATGTTGATTTCACAATTATTTTAAATAAATAAAAAATTGATTTATTTACATCAGTGTTATTGTATTTGAAAATGAGAAAGTTTTAGATGAATATTTCAGTTATTTGTTATCACTGTTTACTAATCAAACATTCAGAACAGATTAGAAGAATTAGACTTACAAGTATTACATTAACGAGAAAGAATGTATTTGTGTGGAATATATATATATATTCGATAATTTAGATGATTGATTATATTTCATTGAAAAATCGTGGAGTAGATTGCTGAGCCGAACGTTGGATTTATTTCAAATTGATTCGCTGAGATTTTACAAATACATTCTTCCTACTTAATGACTGACGCCAACTTGGTGCCCAAATACTATGGAACTATTCATTAAAACTTAAATGAAAGTCCATATATTTACAAGTATTACGCTGATCAATTAGAATTTATTGAAGTCATTCAATTGTCAGCATTATTGTTTGTTGATTCAGCACTCTATAGGAAAAATTCACACCATCATCACGAAGATGATTGTGTGGATATTTTCCACCAAATATGTCATACGTTAAAAAAAAGTCATTTCAGAATGAGCGTACCATCAGTAAGCTTTAAATAAGTCAAGATTTTCGTAAATTCACTAGATATCCATAATTTCTTTACAGATTCTGAATTAGATGACTCAACATTTTAGTAAGTTATTTTCAGCATTAAATGCATGATACAAGAATGAAGTGCATGCCACTATTTTCTTCTTTTACAAAAATGCTTTTACTTTATCAATAATTAACATGGAAACAAATGAAAACCGTTTGATTTTCAACAGATAAATCGGTGGTATTTTAATTTGCGTTTTTTACAGAGTAGTCAGCTATTTCACCTCATAATGATCTCATTATGAAATCCGGAAATTCGTACTTCGCTACTTTCCTATCGACTATCAACATCCAGAAAATAGAAAGTGTTACACCTAACAATATACTCATACATACTACTCTCTTTGAATAAATGGAGAATTTCGATATTTAATTATAAAGTGTATTACAAACTGCCTTTCAAAATAAAAAAAACAAAGGTCTGTTGTACATACATCTGTTAATGAGTTTTGAAATCCATTGAAAATTATTACTAAAATTATGACCAACTAGTGACTGGGAACAAATAGCAGAAATCTTCTCCAAATACAAACCAACGTCTTTTTCACTGATCACTGACTTTGAACTTAGAATAAAGTACATAAATAGTGCGGAGAGTTAATATAAAGCTGTGATTTTATATAATTAACAAAATAAGCAATTAGTATGCTGCTTTTAGGAACTTTTTAAGCATGAGAAGCCTTTATTTTAATACTTTGAACTAATTTTTATACTAATTCAAAAAAATACTACGTCTTTTTTTATAGATAATCAATTTTTTAATGAACCATCTCGTAGTAATTCATCAATTACTCAATCAGTTCAAGTAATATGTAATCCTATAGTCAGTGATTACATTGTGTTAGCAACGACAACAACAACAACAACGACATCGTCAATAACGAGAACATCAATAACAGTAGCGGATGACAAACAATCCCCAGCTTACGTTAACACGTTGTTTATTAATTATCTCAATGAAAAACAAAATGATTATTTATCTAATAAATCGTATAATAATAATTTCCCTACACCTACACCATTATTATTAGACAATATACCAAATCGTTTATCACTTATTAATTCAGTCTATTGTGATGAAGATAATATGACAACTGAAGATGAGGATAATTATACAATCATTGCAAAAACATCATTTTCTACAATCAGTTCTACTAAAAATACAATATCTACCATAAAAATAAACAATTTTACTAGTGATCGTTATAATTCTTCTACTATTACTTCTAATGAAGTTAAACTATCTAAAACTGAACAATATTCTGACGGTCAAATGACAAATTTCAATCAATTATCCCATGAATACAATCAGAATCCATTAAATAAAGTAACTATATTACATAATAATTTATCTAAATATATTCCATCACAATTAACTAATCGTAATCTATCATCATTTTCACCAACAATATCACTTGGTTCAATTGAATCACCTAATTTAAGTGTACCTAGTTCTGATTTATATAATCATAGTTATTGTGATGATATAATAATACAAAATAGTGAAAATAATGATAGTTCATTTCGTGATAATGAATCATTATTTGTACGTATTAATAAACAAGAAAAAACTAATTCACGTAATATTGATTATACAAAACAAACTGTTACTGCATTATAAAAAAATTTTGCATGTTATTCAAATTGTTTGTTTGCTTGTTTTAAAAAAAATTTTATATAATTTTGAGATATTCAATGTAATTTTGTATAGATTAATATTTTTCATTATCTTTCTTGTAAGTAGATTTATCAGTCAATGTATATAGTCAATTGTTTATTTGTTTCATTTTCATAGTTGAAAGCATGAGTCAATTGAAACTAGACCATTAAGGAAAACGTGGTAGCACTGGATGGCCGTTTCGTCTACTGCTGAGGAGTCCCATAATAGGACGAAACGGCCATCAATTTGTACAAAAAAAATTTATTGATGGTCTAGCTTCAATTGACTTATTGATTTAATTACTAAGATAAAATTAAAAAATGAA
>NC_031495.1:27524635-27586949 GCF_000237925.1 Schistosoma mansoni
GATCGACGAGTGGGTGGGGGCGTGTGGGTGTGCTTTTTTCTTTTTTCGCGCAACACCCTCCTAAAGCGGCACCCCCCCCCCATCCAGTGCTTCCAGGTTTTCTTTGATGGTCTAGCTTCAATTGACTTATGATCTCAACTATGAAAACACTGAAATCTCCATAAAACCCTTTCTGATTATTTGTTTAATTGTTTGTTTACTTCTTCTTTTGACATACATTCCAATTGAAATTCAATGAGGTAATTTTTAAAAAGAAGATAAGAAAACAAAATGCTTTATTGATTACAGAGATAAATGTACAAATAAATATGGGTTGTTCAATGTATACAGTTGATTGATTGATTGATTATTTAACACTAAACTTACAAATATCAATATGTTTAAATTCACTTAGTATTGTTTTTTTGAATCTTCCCATCGATGTGTTAGGACTGCAACTGGTCAGTCTCTAATTGGCATATGTGCACACTGTGCGTATTGCCTCGATATAGCCATCGCACAAGCAAGTGGCTATCAGGACTCAGTGACCGAGTGGATAACGCGATGGCGTTTGAAGCGAGGGTACTGGGTTCGAGTCCCAGAGTGAACATCAACTCTGAGATGCAGGTACATCCAGCTGACGAGTCCCAAATAGGACGAAACGCGCGTCCTGGATTCCACTGCTAGCCACTATCCATCTTTGATTTTCATATGTATATTCGATTGTACAGCTTGATAATAAATTCGTTGAAAAGAGATCCCTTCGCTGAACTTCGTGTTTTAATTTTATTTTAATGTCATTAAAATCATTTTATTATATAAAATTTATAAAATTAATTATTTACTATTTTAATAGTTGAGATCATGAATCAATTGAAGCTAGATCACCATGGAAAACCTGGAAGCACTGGACGGCCGTTTCGTCCTATTGTGAAACTCCTCAACAGTGCGCATCCTCGATCCCGCCTCACGAGATTCGAACCGAGGACCTATCAGTTTCACGCGCAAACGCTTAACCACTAGGTCACTGAGCTGTCCGGCATCCAAGGGTGTTGATGTCTAACCATTTACTGATTTATTTTAATAAGTAAACATTGAATCATAAACATTCTGATAGGTATATACAGAATTATATACTTTTTTCTAGACGAATAGATTATATCTAATAAATATACAAATAATATGAATAGGGAACTTATTTTTTTCCTAATATTTGATCTTATATTAACAAGTCGATTGCTTTGATTAACACTAAGTTATTTTTGTTACTGGCGTGAATTAATACATTATTAAGACAGTATTAAAAAAACTTATATGGAAGAAATATAATGAACTTTGATGTATTATTTCGATAGTCGATAATTCAATCACTTGAATAATTTTTTCCGATTAGCTTTTTTAGCGAGTTGGTTTTCTACAAGATGGGGTCGCTGACCCCGTGCCCAACCCTCTTCCTTTATTCGGGTTTGGGACCGGCAGTAGCCCCCGGAGGAGCTACAGGTGGAGTTCTATAATTCAATTATTCAGTAGTAAGTATGCTTACAGGTATTTATTTATGTTTGTGATAAACAAAAAAACAGCTACAAATTCAGTTAATACATCGATGTTTGACCAGTCATTAGGATTGAATGACAAGTTAAATGTTAAGATTATTGTTCATCTTATTCTTTTCAATATTTGTACTGATCATGTCATTCATAGACTAAACCAAACTGTTAAAATAATAATATCCAGCTTAGAAAATAAATGTAAACCATTAATGGATATTAACGTAAGATAAAAAAGAAAATGATGTGTCGATTCTGCGAATGTTTTGTTGAACAAGTGTATTTACATGATTTGTGTGACCGGTCGACATTTACTACAAGTTATTATCATTATTAGCTTCATTCAATATTATATTTTTGGTACAATATAGAATTTTCAGCACAATGTATTTCAACAAGTTTCCGTTTCTTACTTCTTCGTCGATCCTGACGACAAATATTGACTGATCGTCAGTTAGAGGTTAGCAGTCCAGCCAATCGACATTTAAATAATGTAGATTCTTTTCGCTGCATATTGCCAACAACCACGATTTCTCTGATTGAGCCTTTGCAACTTGTACATCGAAAATTTGTACACTTTTCAAAAACGCACCTAGATAGGTTATGCGATTAATAGCCATAACGATGTATTAAAACACACAAAACTAGATAACGTGTTGAAATACCTTGATAGTAGGAACCAACTGTCGACTAAAGTTCTTCAACTGCTGGATAATAAACGATACAATAGATAGGTAGCAAACCGATTTCTTTCTATAGAAAAAAAGTATACACTTGCAAGTAAATTTTCAGCCCAAAATTATAACTTTATAATTCGTTTAAACTGTGCATAATTGTATATTTTTAGTTATATTAAAACGTCCGACCTTCCGTCAACAACAACCTCAATTTATGTTCCACACATCGATCGAATTGACCATTTATTTCGAATAAATCATTAATGATCTGTGTATTAATGCACTGATACAAAGTTAAAATGGATTTTTCAAACCAAGCAAGACTTTTATACAGGTATAAAACTCTTCAATATAGTTAACATTGAGATACCTATAACTAAACTTATATGAATCAATGTGAACTGTCTCTATTTCTTTATTCAATAAAGTAAACTTACATTCAATCGATATTTGTATTATATATTTCTTGTTGTAACTACTTCTTTCCTAAATTTTCACCCTTCACTTTACAATCCACATCTAAATAATTTTTTTCTCAATTTAATTTATTTTCATCTTATTGATTGTTATTCCATGGATATCAACGTCAAATAATAGTAATAATTACAAATAATAGTTACTTATCACTATACTACGTTTGTCATTGTCTTAACTGATGCAACAGATTCTTCTTTCGTACATATGTAAATTACTTCATACGGACACTTACGTTATTCGAATTGCGTAGCACCATATTTTGCATTGATTACCCGTTCTGCGCGAACATGTACGGGAATAGTTGGTAAAGGTATTACAGAGTCTAATTATAGTGCCACTGATTTCTGCTTAATTATTTATGTACACAACATTCTCAGTTATATGTCAAGTTCGTAGTATTGTATCAGAAGGCTAAGGAATACGCTGATTTCAGATTTCTGAAACAACTGACAACGATTCGAAGAAATCCGACTTATGTATAAGAAAAAACGATACACACAACCTCTTTGATGACCTTGGTCCACTTTAGAGTCATTTCATTCTTAGCTCCAATTTCGTCCCTTCCCCCTTCATTGTGATTCGCTCTCTCCTCCAAGAGATTTACCATATTCGTAATTATACATTCATCTTGCTTATTTTATATGATATTCTAAGTAATAATTATTCTTTATATCATCACTATAATGATTATAATCATTATTGTTATTATCAAAACTATGACAAAACAATTCCTAATTTGTATTAATTTTAGTGCACTCGATTTTAACCTATTTATTTAAACTTATCACCTTAAGGCATATAATTTTTCTAACCCTTATATGTATGACCTTTTCTTAACATTACCAATACTGTTATATTGTTTTGTTAGTAATTTGTAGTATTTAAGACTCACCTTTCCTTTACAATGGCCAGTTATTATAGAACTTCATTTCCCAATGTATACAAACAAAACATAAGAAAAAGCTGCTTGAAAAGTTAATATTTTATTATTCTAGTTGAATAGATTAGTTCGTTTGACTTGAATAAAATGAATCTACCATTACTTAAACAACATATGATTCAAACTTGAAAAATTCTTAGTATATCATAATCAAATCTTATTTTAAACTAATCTAGATTATAATCACGAGATTCGAACCCAGGACCTATCAGGCTCGCGCGCGAGCGCTTAACCACTAGACCACTGAGGCGGCAATCAGCAATGTTAATGTCTAACTTCAACCAATCAACGAAATTGAGCAACCATCCACCATTGTCTTCAGTGAGTTCATACATCAAAACAAACTTGGTTGTACTCCACTGGTCACTGCTTCTCACTAGAACTCCAGGAAATATCTCTTGAAGCCAGTCACTAGTGAGCATATGATTATTATCAGAAGGGGTTTTGTGGAGATTTCAGTATTTTCATAGTTGAAGTTAGACATTAACACCGTTGGATGCCGGCTCAGTGGTCTAGAGGTTAAGCGCTCTGGCGCGAGACTGGTAGGTCCTGGGTTCAAATCCGATCGTGGATGCGCACTTCTGAGGAGTTCGACAATAGGACAAAACGGCCGTCCAGTGCTTCCAGGTTTACCATGGTGATCTAGCTTCAATTGAATCACGATTTCAACTACGAAAAAATCTATATTATTTTTGCAAGAAGTATGAGATGATTGAATAATATCACAAAACACAAATGGTAGTATAGCTTTTCTATCACATAACAAACAACTCAGGTGATCGAATGTTAAAATAGTAATTTGAAGTATGTCACATCAAATACTGTAATGATTTCAAGTCTTCTCGTTATTTATCATAATTATTTCTATATAATAAACATACATTTCAGATTAAATAATATATTTAATTCATCAAAGTCATTTTTAATTTTCTTTATTATTAACAACTTTATTAATCTCTATGAAATAGTTTTATAAGAAGGGTATAATATGGAAAGTTATCCAATTTCCTTATTGTTAATTTTACTTACCTCATTTTATTGTTGCGATTAAATCATCTTTATGTAAACAGTTTTAATGTTGGGTTTTTTAAGGTTGTATATTTGATATCATATTGATCAACTAATAATTGGATTAATTCTTTTTTTTAGCTGATGGAATAAATGGATTGTCTCATTGTACCCAGTATACTCTTTTCTTTGTTGTTGCAAAATATTGATATTATACAGAGATATTTGAGGTTTCTATCCAGGGTAGATAATATATAATTTATTGAGATTATTTAATCATATGAATCAAACCACAACAATACTATTGAAAGACAAATTGAACAATAACCTAAATAAATAAAAAACTTAAGCAAAGAAAAACTCACTTCCATCTATAGGTTAATAATAATAAATGGAAATTATTTCACAAAAGAGTATCATCTAACCATGTCTAATTTTATACTGACAGAGATATTTAGGTATGAATTAAAGTGTAACAAGTTTATACATTCACTATCAAACAAGTATATAAGTAAAATGGTTTTACAAAGTTACTAACTAGCCACAGAAATCCTATAACTATCCTTTGAATTATCCATAGATATTATACACATTATAAACAACTGATTTTCTCATTATAATTTAATTTTTTTAAAGTACAGTTTAAGGCACGTGTTTTTGAATTGGAACAAAAAAGAAACGTGGATATATCTGCATAGAATTAAAATGATACTATGTTGAATAAGAAATCAAACAGAATATTTTAATTATTACATTTCACAATCTGAAATAATCATTAAGTAGCAGAACATTTAATTAAAGTAGAGATGAAAAGCATGTTGAATAGGAAAAATAGAGTACAGGTATATTTCATCGAATAGGAATCAACTGTCGATATTCGTAACCTATACATCATATTCCATTGCTCAGAGATAAGTTTGAATAAGTCAAATGAGAATATTTTGTAAAACTAACATTCGAGACAGTATAACGTCATTCTTTTGTTTGTGGTGAATTTTGGTGGCTTTGGGCTTATAGTCCATTTTTCGAGTACTTGTCAGAAAACTTTTCATTTGAAAATCAAAAAATAAGTGCCAATTAAATAGTATACATAAAATGTATTAAACAAATATTTTGTTGTAAAACCAGTAAGTTGTATTATGTAATCGTGTTATGAAACATTTTGGGTCAGACAAGAAATCACTGACTTGCTTTATTGAATAACATGACTACACACCGTTACTTTCAAGAGTTCTGACGACTAATTACTTTGTCGCTGGCATCGAATCGCCAGACATCGGATTATTTGGGTAGTGGACTGACATATTTCTTGTAAACCACAAAAAAGAAAACGCCTCGTCATCATTTACATTTTGCAGTAAGCAATATGCTGTTCATTCATGATGCCTTCAGCTTGGAATAAAAATATTTCACTATAACAAAATGAACCAAATGCTACTGCAGAACGTATAGCATTATGTTACTATAGAAAATACATCCCGCCACTATTCAATCATCATAAATTATTCAACAGACATCAATCCTCCTAAAACTGTATAATTTATTGATTAGCAAACCCTGTGATAATTTTACTCAACATTTTAGACTTCTTGATGATTTTACTTTATTTTTATTAAATGTATTTATGCAGTTAACCACCGAAGATGATGGAAGATGGTCGCGCAATGCAGTGGAATCATTAAGGTTAGATATAAACGCCGTTAGATACCGGCTCATTGGTCTAGAGATTAGGCATTCAGGTGAGGGACCTAAGATTCTGGGTTCAAGTCCTGGGTGTAGCAGCGTAGATGTACTCTACTGACGAATAACATGTCAGGACGAAACAGCCGTCCGTTGCTTTCAGGTTTTCAAAGATAGTTTGACTTAGATCGGTTTATGATTTCGATAAAATTCAACTATCTTCACAACCCCGTACTGACAACTAATGAGATTAACCCGAATAAATTTTATAAAACCAATAAAATCTTGTTGTGTGATATAAATTTATGAACATGAAAGCGTAATTATTGTGTTAAAGTGTCAACATATTAATCATTATCAAAATGACGTAAAGTTGTTTGAAGTTTATTTGGTAAATATCACTACTCATAGAATAATATAGTAAAAATATGGATGAGGACAACCGATTATGTATTTAGCACAAATTTCAAAGTTGCTTGATAAAATACAAAAACCATACTTTGATCCTCCATTTACAAAATGCTCCTTAATTGTCTCAGGCTTCATTGTCCCTGGATTTCCACACTTATTGATTTCTCTTTCTATTCTTCTCTTCTCAATCTTCTGCTTCCAGATATTCTATTCCTGACTCAAGATATATTCTACTTGTGTCGATATCAGTAGCCCACACCACACTATGATTTATTTAATCTGAAATGATATCTTTGAATTATGGATATTTCATGGTTACAATCGAAATGATGTTCACATTAAATGTTTAATTACGGGGAAGTATTAATGATTTTTCATCTATTATCAATTTAGGTATCGAAAAACAGAAGTAGCTTACATTTGGTCAATTAAATGAAACAAGAAAAACCAGTCTACAAATATCGGTTTTTGTTCTTGTTGTAATGTAAATCTATGTAACAGATTAAAATTCAATTTTTTCTGTGATGTAGTCACTGATACACTGATGGTTTACTCAACTAAGTAAACAATATACCAATTGAATGGTTACTGAACTTACTTTATGAATGTTAGGTAATCAAATTTAGGAAAATCGAATCCGTGAAGAATGACGAATGTAAATTGAAGGTGCTCAGTGGTTTCTATTGTGCACTGATCTATTGTCAAAGCTCCTCTAGTGTATTTTTAGATTTTTTTGCATGTAGATGACAGTTGTACTCACTTTCTCGGTTTATTTAATGGCTTCATACACTCTTATTGATAGTTTGGCTTCAAAATGCTGCGATTCATTTATCATATACATACTTAAATATTTCTCAACCGAATTTCTATGCAACAATTATTGAATGTTATCTTATGTCCTTTCATACTTTTGTTAAAAGCCATTCAACTTATCCAATACAAATATTATTTCATTGGCAAAGCTGATTATGCTAACATTACTGGACTCGTTTTTCATGATAGATCTGTTAGATAACAGGATTTTCTTTCTACAAACAGTCTTTCAATCATTATTGAAACTTTCTTGATTCTCTGTAATAAATAAACCAAGTTAAAAAAGTTTTGAATATGCATTCCTCGATAGAAAGTGTAAATTCACTCGTTTTCTGACATGTTTGATATAGTACTTATGCAACGTTAACCTGTCTGCGGCTTTTATTTACAATGAGAATAAAGTTATTCTCCTTTTGGTTGATAAAGAGGTGATCAACTTTCATGTTTACAATACATGGTTAAAGTGTGATTGACATTTTTTTTAATACTGTTGAATACGTTCAAAGTAACTGTAGTGAACAAAAGTAAAATATGGCTTTCGAACAAGTTAAAATGATTATAACTATGACAGAAGGTTCATTTAAAGAACGAATAAACTTGTTGAGAGACATCTATTAAATAATTTTGAGAACTATCATTCATATTTTACAGTAAATGAAAAAAAATATTTTAAATGTACTAAATTTATTCAGATCAATCAAACACTTATTAAATTCAAAACTGATCAAATCCTTTTATTAGGAAGTAAAACACTGCAGCTCAATGGTAAAATCAGTCATACTGACCTTATGAATCTTTGGCACTGGGGTATTCAACCTCGACTACTAAATTATTCTTAGTCATATCGTATAACCAGTCGAGTGGAACACCTAAGCCATAGTGACTACCATTGGCATAATAATTAATTGGTCTCAAAGAGAAATAGTAGAGGCTAAGTTTATTTCAAGAGTACTAGACTTCATATTAAACTATCCAAGTACCAGTAAAGTGAAGTGTTTTATAATGTCAGCCTAAGTTCTATATATATATATTAATCAAAAATAGACAAAGGTTAGTATAAACAGATGGCGTAGATAAGTACACTTGCATATAAAATACAGGTAGGTGGGAAATCGTGGTTAACTATATATGACTACAAACGATGTAACCAATAATATCACAACGAAGCATGTATCAGATGGCACAGGGGTTTGTATCAGTTTGTGCTGTCCATTCATGACATTCATGACTGTAGATTTAACTGAGCGTTTGCTACGTTTCAAGTGCATAAAGCTGATAGAGATGATCTCTAAGTCTAATTTGCAACTTCAAATAAGCGATAATCTGGATTTAAAAAGTTTATAATGTGTTCATAAAGGTTTGTAGAAGAATTTTTACAGCATTTTCTAAGTTGATCATTTCATTACATTAATAAAGTTTTGCGTTACTGGTAATTATCATTGTTTCCAAAATATCATCATTGAAACTCATGCATAATTGTAAGGAATAATAAGAATAATAATTAATAGCACTCATTTTCCTTAATACATTTTAGAGTAAAATTTATTTATATCAAACAAGTTGAAAAATCAAGTTAAACAATCAAAACGTATCTCTTGGTTTATCAATAAATATTTATAAATGTAAATGCGAATGAAACTGGTATCAGAATGGGGATTTGTGGAGATTGCAGTAATTTAATACTTGAATTCATGAGTCGATTTAAGCTAGACCACCATGGAAAACCTAAAAGCACTGAATGGTCATTTCGTCCTATTACTGGGGCTCTTCAGCAGTGCGCATCTATGTTTGTGCTAGACCGAAGTTCCTGGGTTCAAGTTCAGCTTGCGTGGTCATACTGCTGGAAAGTCCCATACTAGGACGAAACGACCGTCCAGTGCTTGCAGAGTTCTCATGATGATCCAGCTTAAATCGACTCATGAATTCGACTATGAAACTGGTATATTTCTATCCGATAACATCCTGCTTCATTATTGATCTATTGATTTTCTGACAGCTATTACAACCTTCGTCTAATTACGCTTGGAGAGGTGTTCTTCCATAGTATTGTACAATTAGTGATAATCAAATTTTTTATTTTAAGTTTTAATCTAGGTTTTTTAAAATACAGAATATCAACATTTTCCTACCCAGTTGTCAAAGTCAAATCAATACTGTCTCTGACTACTTTTAATGTCTACAAAACGTAAAACTATTCAAATGAATTCTCCAAACTGAAACTCAAATAAGATGAGAAGTTCTACAATGTAAATAAAACAAAAGGTATGAGTGAATATATCAACAAATATAAATATTTCTACAATGTGTCAAACATTTTCAAATTTACCTTCTTATCCTAAATTTTATAATGTGTTTCCATTTATTGTAGTTAAAGAGGTAGTCAAAGTAATATTTGTGATATTCTTAGAGTATATGTAAAATTTATAGATGAAAGTAAAGCTCAAATACAAACGATAATTCTAAAAAATAGTGGATGTAACATCTTTAAGATATAATCTTTATCATAACATCGAACAGCATGTACCTGGTCTCGTCTCTGCAGTCATCGAAATTAGTCATAAAGTCAACTTAATAACACGATCTGAGAAACAGAGCAACAAAATTTTCAATTGAGCTGGATTTTTTATTTCAAAGACAAATAGTTATTATATCCGGGTAGTTTAATTGTCTTATAAATGCTTATAAAGCCTTTTTTTAATAGTTGAGTTCATGAGTCAATTGAAACTAGAGCACCACGGAAAACCTGGAAGCACTGAACGGCCGTTTCGTTCTGTTGTGGAACTCCTCAGCAGTGCGCATCCACGATCCCAACTTGCAAGATTCGAACCCAGAACCTATCGGTTGCGCACGAGCGCCTAACCTCTAGATCATCCAACGGTGTTAATATTTAAATTCAACTAGTCCACGAAACTGAGCGACGCATCCACCATTGTCTTCAGTTAGTCGATATCTCACAGCAAACCTGGTTGAACTCCACTGGTCACTGCTGCTCACTAGAACTCCAGGAAATAAAAACGTTGAGTAGTGCAGTAGTGTTTAAAAGTAAATCATTGGATAATTTAAAATAAAAACAAAGTCATTTACTTAATGTGGAATTTTTTCAGGAATTAAACGAAATCCAGCCGATAAACATATCGAAAGCATTTGGTTGATAAACACATACGTTTGTTTGATTAAAAAATCCAACAGATAAAACTTTACTTAAATGGATAAATCTAAATGCTTTCAACGTACGACATTTGTGATTGACTGCATCTGAATTATAATAAATTAATTAATCAATGAATTCATTGTCTGAATACCACAAATATTATCTGGTAATAAAGTTTCGACCGAGTTAAGAGACTTCCACAATAGTGTTTTTAGTAGCCATTCTATGTCCAAAAATTGCTCTATACACATTTCACTACTAAACAGTAGTTCGAATATATCAAAGGATCATTTGCGTAGAACAAATGAAGTCAATCTTTTGTATCGAAAATTTGCTGCTGAAAATAAAATTCATTTAAACCTTTACCTTTTTAAACTGTTTTATTTCTTTTCATTCAAATGGAATCCTTCACTAGCATGAAATTGTAGAATGTTTAAAATATTTAAATATTTAACTGTTCTAACTAAAAAAAGAAATACAACAAAATTACCGAGTTACATTTATACCACTTCTTGAACTCCTCTTTTTCATAAAGATACGGTTGAGTAAGGTTTCCTGTAGGGCTAGAATTGACTTGGAAATAAGTTACGTTTTTTATAGTTTAAGTTTTATAACATTTTATTATAGAAATAAACCTAGATCAATGAGCATAGTTTTTAACCAGTAATCTTTAATCATATTAAATTTGTATGAAGTCTCTTTATTTTATAGTACTTAACCAACAGAAAATAAAAAAAAATTACTGTCAGATTATTTATGATGCACAAATCTCTTCTTTTTTTATTATTTTGATCTCCAATAGTTGATTGATTCATTTTTTACTTTTATCTTAGAAACTAAATCAAATAGGAAGTTTATTTGTAAGTCATGCAATAAATTTTTTTTGTAAAAATTTTTTTAACAAAAAGTACAATCAATTAAGAAAACTATAAAAAGTTTTTCAACTGTTATAAAAACTCTACAAATTATCCACCATTTTATTCTTGTAGGAGAGATAGTGTATTGAACGAGAACACGAGTGTGGACAATCGTATGTATTTTAGCACAACATTACAGAATATCTCATTAAAATATGAGGACCATATAGTGAACAGTTAATTTGCAAAATAACAATCAATTGGCTCAATTTGACTGTTTCTTCTGCAAATATCCGTCCATAGTCTCCGATTATAATTGTTCATGTATTTCCGTACCTGTTCTCTCTTTATTGATCTTCTGCTGAAATACATTCAATGCCCGACTATCACCATATACTACTTATGCGGATATCAGTAACCCACACCGCAATAGTACTCAGGGATCATTAATCTTTTTTTAAAAACCTGAATACAAGTTTACATTAATTTAAATACTAATCACAGATCGATAAATTTTGTTTCATTTTAAATTGTTATCTTATAGATGTGTTGGGACGGTCAAAAAGTTAAGCCATGGGTTCTCGCGCACATGTTACATGTTATCGAGGATTTTATATGTCGTTGTTTATCAGCTATTAACAGCATTTTTCCGTCACACGCCTGCTATTGTTACGTAGCTTTTATTCCGGTTTATCAGTAGTTTGATATATTTGTTGCTCACGAACTGGGTGAATGTTTAGTCAGTCAAATGTGATTATTTGTAAGAATGCAAACTCAAGCAAGTAAAATTCACCATTTATCAGGTCAAAAATATTTTGCAATGAGTTCTAAAACCTCTCACATTTGATTCACCTCTTCAACTATGGTGGTGATAAACATGGATGTTGGTAGTTGTTTATAAAATGTAGGTTGAAGCAATTAAGTGTTAAACTATTTATGAATATTATATAACTTGCTAATATACAGCCATAAGCAGTCCTATCCATTATAAGAATCATCTTTTTAGACTGAACTGACATATTGTTATGTAACGTATCTGAGAAAAATTATATGAGTAACAATTGCCGCTGATAGCCTTTTCTGCCCACTTTATGAACATATACAGGAACTGTGTATAACATTACTGTGCCACATTAATTACTCACATATTCTTCATAAGTAAAATGATGTGTGCTTGTTTTGAGCATAGTAACTAAACGATGTCGTGGTTAATACCAGTTTATGATGGGTCTGTTATAGGGTTAACAATTGAATTTCTGTAAACAGAATCCTCAATCACTGACCAAATCATAAACAATGTTCTAATGCATATCGACTAGTAATATCTGAATAGTGCTTACCAATGATGTTTTTTAGAATTTCATGAAGCTGAGAAGGTCCTCATACGTTTTCTCGTATGCAATCTATGGCTTTTGTCAACTAATTGAAAGCTTCAAATCCTTCTAATAATCAAGTCTATGCCGGTGAAAAACATGGCGAATTTTTTGAATATGGAAGGCTATGTGGAGAAACAATTCACAAGTTGACGATTACTGTGTTTTATATTGACTATTGTCAGGTTTATTCATTTGATGAATTATCTAAATATAAATGTAACAACTGTACAGTTTTTTGCATTACAAATCTTGTTAGTATGTATATAGTTGTTCAGTACTAATACTACTTTGATAATAGACCTAATCTGAAAGCGATGAATTTTTCATGATGTGATTGCCTAATCTGTAAGATTTTACGTGGAAGTCGCGTTACTGTCTACACTTACTCATCATATCGTGACAATTAACAATCATACTTAATACTGCTGAAGAACACATTTGGGCTGGGGATAGAATAATATATTCAATATAAATAGTAATAAGTTTCACATAATGAGCAAGTCCACCACTGCCGACCTTCTCTAAGTGTTACAAGTCGAATATACATTTTTTCAGTCATTATATTCTTGCCTTCAAAGACCGTGTGTTTAGGAAATAATTCCACTACAAGTATCCATCCGAATGTACTGTCATAGTGAAGAAACGTATGTATACAACACAACATTTTAGCGAAACTTCTAAACTGATGCAGTACTACAAGTTTTCGTAACCAAACGCGTACTTATAAAGAAAACATTTAGCATTAAATAGGAAGAATATATTTGTAAAATCTCAACGAATTGAATTGAAGTAAATCCAACGCTTCGCCTGGCAATCTGGTCCAAGCTTTTTCAAGGAAAACACTTAGTAGTTCTTTAATTTTTACAAACGGTTACCCGTTATGATTATCGGTATATCTCCCCATGAAATTACGAAGAAGACGAAAATAAAAATTGGGCAAAAGTCTATTGACGCATTATTACTACTGGTACAGAAACAGCAACATTTGATGTAGAAAAATCAGTTTACAAGTTGGATATATAGTCAAGTTAAAAATACTACCACAAAAAACTTATAGTGAACGGTTCCTGTCACGTCTCCACACTTTGCCGTGCTTCGGTCCATCTTTTCTATCGTGAAGAATACTACACAAAAACAAGCGTTAGAGAAACTACAGACTTTGTTATAGATGATTCTTAATTAAAAATTGGCTTCATTGAATCTGTACATACTGTTTGCTTAGTCGTGAAATTGTTGTCATTATTGAAGGCGTAAGTGTTATCTATCTGCCATTGACTGCAATGTTTAAGAATATGATGAACTATACAGTTTATATTTCGTAATTGATCGACCTTACTTGTAAGAGCTCGTTTTCTTATGTATGCCAGCAGCACATGACGGCAAGGACACCGGCATGTCGCAATTTATCCACTATCCTGGTTACATCTACTTGCAATTCTTTTTGCTTCCAGACGAACAGAATAGGACGCTCTCGACCAAAATTATCCCTAAAATTTACCCACACTGGACAAAATTCCCCACAAAATAGGGAGATTGGGAAGTTGTGAAGCAACAATTGGTCCAACGTTTGCACTACAAGACAGATAGAGCTAAATCAATGTTTTTCGCAATGATTTTTTGGTTTGCTGCAGCAAAAGATCATTTAAATATGAGAACACCTGATATTCGCCCAACCCAACAGACACTCAACAAACCCACAGCAATTGAAATATGAAATGACTGGCTCTTGTCATGCCGTTCGAGGTTGTTGAATCGGAACGGCGGGCGACTTTGAAATGACCAAACTTTTTTACCGTGCCAATGTGTTACTTTGATTCTAGATAAGTTTAGTTTTCTTTTTACTCTAAAAAATTATTAGTAACCTACATATGCAGGTATCCGTACCTGTGTGTGCATGTATTTATACAAATTAGCTTCCTGCCACCTAATTATAGCATTTCAGGACCAGTTAAACAAATTTACAACAACACATACTTCCGGTTATGAACAAGAAAGAAGAATCGATTAAAAGCATTTGTAAAAAGAACATAGATTATATATCTGGACTTGTCGCATGTTTTTTCTACCTTTTGTCATTTTGTTTAGTTCCTTGTTTCATTTTTAGTAAAGTCATTGTATTTACCAAGTATCACGTTCATCTCGAGATATAAGTTGGTGGTTGGATGTGGCCGACAAGGAACCCCGAGTTTAGGTTTTGTGCTGCTTTGCTCTCGTCAATAAGGCGTACCTGCAGCCGTGAGAAAAACAGTACTACCTGGCGGATTCGACCCAGTGTCACTCAGCTTTAGAGCCAGAATAGTTATCCATGAAATATTTGGGACGCAACAAACTTATGTACCACTGAAATATAGTTACAATTGATTGGTCGCTAATTAATGACCGCCTTACATATTACCATTAGTGATCGCGGTATTGAGTCACCTAAACTAGTGACCACAGTGCAATTCAACCAGCACTAAAAACATGTTGACATGCATGACATTGATCACTCCCCAATGATCAGGTAATAGTAAATGTTTTTGTCTAATTGTCTTTTTAACTGTGTTTAAAATGCATGGTTAATTATCTAATAATACATTCTCATAGTTCATTTGGTTTTCCTATGATTTTGTCTTGGTGATACATTTGTAAAGTAAGCAGCAATAGCTGTAATAATAACTTCGATACTGTAAGAAACAACAAACTTCATTTCAAGCCCTGGCTAGTTAAACAGATTAATCTTATCTCAATGATTTATTGGCAGTAACGAAGGAAAATTAGACTTATATCCACCTTCATTCAATTGTATACGATGATTACAAAGTTTATCCACTCAGTAACCAATTAATGACAAAACAATTATGAATTATTTAGTACATTGAAACTCTATGAAACTTAGGAAATTGACTTTATAGGGAATCGATCAATAAAATTGGAAAATGCACTGAAACTCAATGAAGAAAGTTCACTTTAAATCAATGTGTATGAATTCTGAAACAAATTTTTTTTGTTAGATGTTATATGTACAAAATCATCATTCCTGACATTTGTTTGTACTTTGTTTTTCTCTTATAGATTTCTTCTGTTTAATTCTTTTATTTGTAAATATCCCTAACAAGATTCGACTCCAGAGTTTTAAAAATAAAATACACATTAAATAGTAGTGACGGATTATCTGTAATCGATGTACAAAGTGAATTTCCAAATTTCGAAACCCAAAATAAGCCATTAAAAATTAAAGGGGGGAGGATGTTTGAACAGACAGTAGTATATCCAATGTAATAGAGAGAAAAAAATCTAAATATCCAATCAGTTTGACAAATTCATCAAGAAAGTTATATTTTACCTGTTTAAGATCACAACAGAAACAAATTCAAATAAAATTACTCAATCATAGTACAGATATCATACACGCAACGACACAACAACATATCTCATGTAGAATCATCTTTGATCTAATCGATATGACCAACCTTGTTTTTGTTTATGCTAAATATTTGACCTGATCTGGCTTTTCATACTACGCTGTCAAATCTAGCTAACTTGAAAATCTTACTTATTTTTAGTAGAAGTAATTTTCACTCACCAAATCAAAAAATGTCAGAAATTCCGTTTTTGTTCTCATTGTTATTATATAACAATTTTTATCTTCATAAATAATGAAATGATTCCTATATTCTTTTTCCAAATCAGAAATTGATTATACAATAGATTCTTTTCTAAACGAAAACCTAGCATAAAGATTTTAGTTGTTGTTGTTGTTGTTAAGGTCTTTGGTGACGTGGAGGAAAAACATTTTGAGTTTTCTGTTAGTAAAATAAGTAAAAGGAAGAAGGACGTCAATAAATAAAAAAACAAGAACATACAAAAATTTCTCAAATGGAACTTCGCATTTCAGATTACAAATTCAGACAAACAATCACAAATACCTTTCATTATGATGACAATGATTTATGTGATGACTTGTATAAAATTCAAGTCTACAATTCATAAACCTTAATTGGTATTGTCTTATCTAACATATTTCCTATATTAAACTGAGTAACACATGTCTAGTTGAAATTTACCATGACTAATATGTGATGAAAGATGTGGTCAGCAGATAAATTACGATTAGAACAACTCTCAGTTTGGAACTGTTTGTCGGAAGAAACGTTGGAATAATTCGAATTTCAGTCACTGACACTATTCACATACAACTCCTACAATTAGTGTCTTCTACACATTCGGCGCTCAATCTCTATCAAACTATTCATTTAAGTGTAGACGGATATTCACATAAACTATTAGTGACAATTTAACAGTTTAAGATGTTTCCAGATAAATTATTTATAAAGAATGATTTGAACTTTATATTATCACCGGCAATAATCAGTTTGTATTCTTCAAATAGTTTAGAAATGGTTAAATCTAGTACATCTAATATTGTAATCCTTGATATTTAATAACCTAAGTTCGAAATAAAATTGACAGTCAAACAAAAGATAAATTAAATGTCAGAAATTAATTTGAAATACCATCATTATTATAAACTTTATATATAACTACTTGTTAGATAAGAAAATTTCATAACCTGAATGGTTAATAGCTTAATGTGAGGAAATAAAGGAATTCATACATTAAATACATCATTTGCACATCTTCTTTGCGTTGTCTTTTACCTACTCCATTATTCCTCTAAGTTTGTTGTTATTTAGATTGCTCTTAGATTACCTTTCTGTTCTCTCAAAATTAGTCTTCTGCTGACAGGCATTCTACTAACGATTGCGGCTATATACCACTTATATCTGTCACAACATAAGTAGCATACGCTACGTTATTAGTCAAGATGAAGAACAATTTTACACAACAAAATGACGTTATAGGTATCATTACCAAGTTTTGATTTGATAATTTTGAATAAATTGAGCATTGGGTAGATTTTTATAAATAAATAATATATTTTTAATATCCTAATGAGTAGAAAAATTAGATTTTCTGACGTTTTGTGACATTATACTCGGCACTAAGTGGGTAAATTAATAACCAAATTAACATTAAACTCGGATTATTGTTAATTTGCTTATTTATTCTCTGAAGAAGTGGCTTACCCTGAGTCACAAAACGTCAGAAAATCCTATTTTTCCACTCATTGTGATATTACCAATATATTATTTATTTATAAAAATGACGTTATTGTTAATTTTCAAACTTTGAATTTTCTATACGTCATAAAAAGATAATTCATGCCCACTTAGTGATCAAATAAAAGTGAGATGGTTTAGTGGTTAATTCCTGTAACTTTCATCACCTGAGTAACAATTTCGGACTCATTCTTTACAATAAAATTTGATCCGCTTGTCGACATATTTAGTTCTCATACTAAAAGTACAAATCAGAGCTACACAAAGCTTTGCTTGATGAGTAGATCAAATTATTATTACAAATAGTCATCATAATTGAAAATGAATATAAAAATCATTTCAATGTAAGAATTTTAGGTCATCTACAACATTGACAAACTATGGCCTAAGTAATTTTACATACGCTAAACTTAACTTTGTATTAAATAAATGTACTTCGTATATATTATCTGTATTTGTATAAAGTGATAAATCCAGGTGAAATTTCTAGAACAGTTCAAACGGTTAAAGCGGATACATACCGACAATCATGACTTATACATTTTGTAGGGATTTATAAAACAGTTCAACACTTTATGAAAACCATTTATAAAAATAAAGAAAATCATGGTGTTTGTTATGAGAACCTCATTGATTTGATAGAAAACTAGATATCCCTCAGGCGAATAGTTTGATACCTGAGCCATCCAGAGAATAAATTTCGAAAGAGAACGCCTTCAGCTGGCTGACTCGGTATATTAATCAAAGCTGTTATTTGAATATGAAATATTGTACCAGATAATATAGGTGAATTATGTGTCGGATAACCAAAGAGTAACCAACAATCCTCTAGTCCCGATTGTTGTAATAAATTCTACATGTTTTACTCATTATCGGTAGACAGAAATTTATTTAGACCCTTAAAACACTCAGTGGCTTATTATTTAAATCCCATATTTATCTTTTCGCCAGTACAGGGTTGTGGAGATTGTTCAGTTTTAATAGAGGTCACGAGCCGATCAATGTTAGATCACCATTGAAGACCTAGAAGCACTGAACGGCCGTTTTGTCCAAGCACGAGACTCCTCAGCAGTGTCCATCCATTATCCCATTAGATATCGGCTCAGAGGCCTAAAGGTTAAACATTCGCGTGAGACCTAAGGTCCTGGGTTCGAGTCCTGCATTGAGATCGTGGACGTGCACTGCTGAGGAGCCCCATGCCTGGACGGAACGTCCGTCTAGTGCTTCCATGTTTTCAGTAAGAGTCTAACATTGACCGGTTCATGATCTCAGTTTTTTTAATTAAATAGAAATTAGAACTACCTATAGTTAACTAGATCTCAATGAGTCCAGTGATTTCATCTCAGTTATAAAGAAACATTGAAAGATAACATTATTTATCACTGATATTATAGTAGATAATTGAGAACTTAGCTTTTAGATTTGAATAGATGTTTTTTATCTATCTGGTTAATTTGGTTTCCCATTGTATACTGTATACTATATATATATATCGATTTAACATTTAATTTGTGAGTATACTCACTGAATGATATCCCTGTAAATTGATGGCTTGTTGACACCAAAACTGTCACCAAATATTCATATTCCACCTTCTAACGACTCATCATCATAAATAGTTGCGTTTTAATTTTTACTTTGCTCTAAAGTCAGTTTAGCTGTAAGCAATGGCATGTGCCACAATGCGTTGTACATGATAATCCCATTTACACAAGTATGTTTAAAGTGATCAGAAATCTAAAAACAACCATGTATTCCATTTATTGTTATTATAACGTAGAGTATTAAGTACGTCGAAACTTTCGGGACTTTTTTACGGATTGCTATTGTATATATTTTTATTGTATGAATATGAAATAACGGGTCTACTGAGTTTCTATGGTTCCCTTATTGTGAGCCGATATCAAACTTGATAAGTATTGCCCTTTTTATTATTCCTTAATTACTGTTAATCATCACCTGTCCACTTATGTACCGTTTGCTCCGTTGTATGCCACGTATGGTATGATTGTGTGTAAAGGATGATTTCTTACTTACAGTTCATTACTGTCTGATAACTCAAATGCACAAACTAGTGAATAATTGAGTTAAACATAGAGGATCACTAAAATATCGTAATGAGGGCTTACCGGCAGTATTTTCTTATTTAGACTTAAGACCGGTAATAGGAAACGAGTTGCTTATCGGCACACTAGTAAACGTTAAGATTATCCTGCTTGAACCCAAAGTTGATCTTGCTTGTGTAAGGTTACTGGTGGTCAAGGCTTAGTATGCTAGGATATAGACAACATAGTATTTGCGTGGTTGAGAAATTATCACAAGGATTCTTATCAGAAAATCTTTTCTTAATATCGTTTAACATCACATTCATGATAACTGTTGATTCCTCATAATAGTAATTTGAAAAGCAGTTGCCTCAATATAACCCTCGACAGCAAAATAAATGTTGAGAAACAAGTTTTTAGTTAATAGTTTCGCTGTACGAAAGAATAATGTTGATTATATTAACCGCTGATGAACATCATATATTTCACAAGGTATGACCACAAGGATTAAACCAGTGATATGATTGGATAAAAAAGGTTACATTATTTCAGGTAACTATTTTATATATTAGTTCAACATGAATTTCATTCAGTGTGACAAGTGTGAACTCTAGCTTAGCGTTATATTTATGCTCTCTCTATCAATTTAAATGAATTACATCACGTGTGTTTCTACAATAAGTTTATGCATTTTTGCCCAGATGATATATTATTGTGTGCAAAAATCAGTAAGCAAATGAGTATATTCTGATTTAATGATGACTGATTTTGATGATGTGTTTTTGGAGAGTCAATAAATCTTCGTTTTCTTCAATCTAATGTGTTCTTACTTTCGATTACTGTGGTTACAGTAGGTTCCCGTAAAATGTGGATACAACAGTTGTGACACAGACACAACAACTACAAATTATTCTGTGCACTCATTTTTCATTAAATGGATCTAAAAATACGAAAACCTTTATATACTAATGATATTCCCAAATTGTACGCCGTTTTATACAACAATAAGATAGGCAGAAATAAATAATAAGCTCACTCAGAGCTTAGACTATGTCAAATCACCATAAAATGACCATTTGTCAAATATTGTGTAATGGTATACGATTTAATCCACCACAATATGGATACTACAGTTTCATACTCTATCCTCTTCCTCTTACTAATTATATTGAATATTCTTTTCCCATGAAATCAGAGTTACTTGTCCTTTCCATTTCTTTAAATAAAATAACTTGAACATAGTTCTATACCTTGAAATGAAATAGAAATCAGTGGATGACTTCAAAAAAGGAATAATAACTGAATAACATGACGTCTATTAGTCTGTTTTATATTGGAAATAGAAATAAATTCCAATAATATAGTTAAGTCATTAGGGATTTAAGTCAACTTTGCCTATGAATATTATTTATGATGATTTATTTTCTTTCTATGAAACTTATTTCAAAGTCCACTATCAAGGTAGAATAGTAGTTGACATACTTAAATCTACTAAACTGTTTGCAAACTAATTGATTCAACTAACCTATTAAAACCGACTTAGTCAAGATTAGAAGTATGTCTAGACCAGTGTAAATATGTAATTAAGCCATTATCTAGCCTGTTAAATAAGACTAACAGAAAAAATAAATCCATAAAAATCAATTAATGAAGAAGAGTAGTTTATGTCTTCTGAGTTAAAACATAAAACCTTAATTTTAATTGTATAGTTATTGTTTTTATTTTATTTCCACTTAAATGTTTCCATAATCAATCGTTCAAAGCAAAGATAGACAATATCAAGGCAATACGTACAGTATGCATATATGCCAATAAAAGACTGATCAATTGCAGTCCTAAACTATTGAATAGATTTCTAGACAATAATATGATGTCAATTTTCAACAATGTTTATTTAAACTACAAGGATTTAGTTAGTTTTGAAACTAGTTAACCTAAATTTGGAGATAATTTAAGTAACTGATTGGTATTACACAATAAAGCGTTGAAATCAAAAACAGTCGTTAGATGACCACTTCATCTCAGCTAGGAAACCTACAGCAGTGTTCACACTTTACCCCATTTTAAATTAAAGATGAAATATTTAGGTTTCATATTAAGCAATATACTTTTAGAACATAGAATAGTAATATAACAGTGCAAAAATTTAAATTCAGTAGCTTGACAAAGGATATGTCTTGATTATATAGGGTGGTAACTGGTCTATAAAAGTCATATCTTCTAATCACATATATCTAATGATATTTTCAGTTTCATGTTATTTCTAAATAATTGTGTGATCCTGTGTTAGCAATATTCTCTAATTGAAGTCTCAGTGAATAATTGTTGCTCGATAAGATTTTTCTTATCAATCCAGGCGATGGATCATCCATCCAAACAGAAGTAATTTCGCCAAATTTGTTATAGCAACAAAGTGTGGCCATCTTTCAGTCTTATGGACGAAAACAATTCCTTTTCTGCTTCGATCACGGATTTTCACCAGAAAGCCATCTCAAATCTACTCATTATTAAGTAAGAATTATTGATCAATTAGATGGCTTCCAGAAATTTGATCATTTTAAAGGTACGTATTTAAAACAGCATATTACTTGATCATACCTGACTAGATATTTATAATTCATACCCTGAACCCATTTCAGTTATCAAAGCATTGTTAAATGAAATAAACAATAAAAAATTATTTGAATAGTGCTACAAATAAATTAGATGCCCATAAACAGTAAGTCAATTAACTGTCAATTTTTTTTATCAATTTCTTAGTTCAATGGGAAGATTCAAACAAACAATACTAAGTGAGTATAAGCTTCACCCCATTGCACAAGCAAGTGGCTATCAGGACTCAGTGGCCGAGTAGATAACGCGATGGCGTTTGAAGCGAAAGGTATTGGGTTCGAGTCCCAGGGTGAACATCAACTCTGAGATGCAGGTACATCCAGCTGACGAGTCCCAAATAGGACGAAATGCTCGTCCTTGATTCCACTACTAGCCACTATCCATCTTTGCTTATAAAGTTTGTGAATTAAGACTATATCGAGGCAATACGCACAGTATGCACACATGTCAATTAGAGACTGACCAGTTGCAGTCCTAAAACATCAATGGGAAGATTCAAACAAACAATACTAAGTGAATGTTATTTGCTTAGTTATTTACAGCATAAAACAACTTTTATCAGACCCCTATATATACAATTATCAATGTCTAATTATTGTGTTATCATTTGTAAATGTAGCCTCTAATTAGTGATAACAATTATTCTGACAGCTACAAACTATTAGATTATCTAATTTCATACTATTTTCAATACATTACATTTTACCTACTATCCGTAATCTAAAACATGTTTCCCTTTTTTATAAAAGATATGTTTTATTCCACTAAATAGTATTTTCATTTTAATTAGTTTCTATGAGGTGAATTATAATTATCTATAACCTTTTAATTAGTATATCATGTGTTAACTGTTTTTTTTTTACAAAAAAAAATGAATTTTATTAATTCAGTAAAACAAAAATGATGAAATTAAAATATTCCACAAATTTTAATTAATCAATGAACGTTTTTCATAAATAAATTAGAAAAAAAAATTAAACACTTTCAATATTGATTAAATAACTAATTATTTGATTTTATAGTTGAAAGCGTGAGTCAATTGAAGCTAGACCACCAGGGAAAACCTGGAAGCACTGGACGACCGTTTCGTCCCAATATGGCACTCCTCAGCAGTGCGCATCCACTACCTCACCTCGCAAGATTCGACTCACGATTTCAGCTATTGAAATACTAAATCTCCACAAAACCCCTTCTAATTGATTTTAATTGTTTCCCTTTTTTTAAAGAAAAAAACAAAAAAACTTTATTTCCTATACTAAACTAGAAAATTTTTCACTTGCACAATTTTTCTAGTATTTTGATTGATTGAGGTTGTTTATAAATGATCAACTTATGCATTAACATAATAAAGGTTCAAATTGTATGTTTAATAAACTGGTAAAGAAGAAGAGTCATATCAGTTTATATGTATTGAAGTACTCTAGAACTTCAGTACATACTTTACTGAGCCTGTTATAAAGGAGAAGATAATGTGACTATTCGTTGTATGATCACTTGTCTGGTTTAATTTCATGCTGTTGAATGAAAAAATACAGTAAAAGTATAATATACTGACAACGTTAGGCGACTTATAAGCTAGTTAGGAAATGCTGTTTAGTTATAGAACAAATAATAATACGAAGTAATGAAATAACAATGGAATAACGGCTTTGATTATAAGAAAAAGAGAATTCAGCGAAGAAAATTTTCTTTTCGATGGAGTCATTTACTTAAGCTGTATATTCTTATATATAGTTATATCGAAAATATATGCCTACAGGAGGCTAGGAAAGATTGCATTATAAAATGATTCGACAATGAATAACAAATGAGGTTACGTACTTTTAATAATTAACCCTCACAAGTTTACTCATCCCTTGTAGTGAATAAAAAAGGACAAACTTACATATTACGACAGGGCTAGAGTTGAGAGCTAAAGTTATCACTTCATAAAGTTTTCCTCGCCAAACGACAACAAGTATAATATAAAAAGATCAGGATTACGTATTAAGAGTTAAACTTGGGTTTCGAAGTAGGTTGACAAATAAGGCACAGCTGATTATAGGATTTGCAACGGGAAATGACATTAGCTGTGAATAAATGCCTTATCACCTTCATGTTTACAAACCTTGAAGACCTAGGTTTGAGATTTAGAGTTTGTGTAAGAAATGAAGTTCGTTATCTAGCTTCACAAAACACTTTTGATTACACAATGAACCATATTAAGTACTTTAACACAATCTGCGTTCAATAACTCATTTAATTTTATGTATTATTCAATCTAAAATTGAACACTCAGTACACATATTGTTCATATATTTCTTCCGCCTATACTAAGTCATCTGTTAATATGCTAGTTAATAATTTTACAATTTTTTTCCTTCTGTAATACGATACAAATAAAGTTTACTTACTAGTCCTTTTAGTGTCCATTAATTCTGACAGTCGTATTGTACGCATAATTCTAAATGCATTTACCTCATCCAATCTGATCATTACTTTAAATTCATAATTGCCTACGCAATTACATTAACGATAAAATAATATACCATTGATAAAAACATGCCTATGAATTCCACTACTTATAAGTAAGCTAAATGTTCCCAATCAAATAATTTTTTATTTCCCAATAACCAGTTTCAGTATTGTACTAAATGAGCTATTATAAATTTGCTCTTTGTTGACTTAACAATCGTTAGTGTTATACACTAAATAACCTTGAATATTTCTAAATCTCTGGCAATATTTCATCATCCGAACCTTTTAAACGGTGGTTGGTTCCTTTTGAAGATAAATAGTTAGAAATAAACCATTGTAGGAATAAATGTCTACAATCCGTATTTTATTTAAATATAACTTTTGATTTGGTATACAAAACAAAGAATATATGAGACGCTATTAAAAAATGTTAATTATGAATGAGGTTAACCGGAAACTTAAAGGAGCTTTTTATCCGTTAATCATCTGATCCTATGTGAATTACAAAACAACATCAAGTAGATTCTAAAGTCTGTAAAAGTGAGGCAAAAATTTCGATATGAATGTTTCATATTTCAATAACTAATACAATATATTTTCTAATAATTTGCTGGCATGACTAACCGAAATGATGGTGAACATTTGTACTTCAAGTTGAGGATTATAGAGGTATTTTTCTTTGACATAGATGATTTAGTCGTGAAGCTTTCATGTAAAAAAAGGTCAAACATCAATGAAAAACTAACAATTGAATTTTATGTGAACAGAACAGTCTTTTAACTATTTGCGAATAGATACTAATATTTCAATACTTTTTGAAACCTGTACTGATGGTGTTGTGTAGTAAAACAATGAGATTTTTAGGACCAAACCATCCTGCTCACAAAACACAACACCAAATATACTGGTTATATGTTCAATAGTTCTGGTTCATTAGTATTCGATTCAATAACTCGTCAATTTATTATAAATAACTAACGGAATTCAGTTTCTAATTACATTATACTTTTAAGGTGGGCAGTCACTAATTACTCCATACGACACTGAATAAATGCGTTAACTTATGGTACAGATATAAAAATATAACATAAGTTTATGAAATATTAAAGTTAAATTTTGAACTGTTCCTAGGTAAGTAACTTTTGACGATAGCCAACTATAGTTCTTATTGCACTATTAATAATATATATAATCATTGAAAATGGCTTGATGTACAACAGCGATTCTGATAACGCTAAGATTGAGTTAAACTTCTTAAATACGTTGATTTTCCGCGGAGTAGCTAATATAAATAGATTGACCTATAAGAAATATGTATTTGACGGTATATATGATTCTTTGTAAGCATATGGTTGAAATTCAAAGTACAAAATATCTGTCTGCAAACCTTCCATGATCAAGTTTTGATATTTATTCAAGTCTTCATTGATAATAAATGTTGGTTTGTCTTTATAAAAAAACTATAAATAAATGTTTATCGTTGAAATCATCAGTCAATTGAAGCTAGACCACCAGGGAAAACCTGAGAGCACTGGACGGCTGTTTCGTCCTATTGTGGTACGCCTCAGCAGTGCGCATCCACAATCCCGCTCCGAGAGATTCAAACCCAAGACATATCAGTCTCGCGCGAACGCCTAATCTCTAGACCACTGAGCTGGCAACAAGCAATGTTAATGTCTAACTTCAAGCAATCTACGAAATTGAGCAACTATACACCATTGTCTTCAGTTAGTTACTATCTCACAACAGATACGGTTGAACTTCACTGGTCACTGCTTCTTACTAGAACTCCAGGAAATATCTCTTGAAGCCAGTCACTAGTGAGCATATGATTATTATCAAAAGGAGGGTTTGGGTGGGAGATTCTAGTAATTTCTGCAGTTGAAATCATGAATCAATTGAAGCCAGACCACGATGGACCTGACGGTATCCCAAAGCTCCTTTTTAAAAAATGTGCTGACGCTCTACGTCATCCATTTCCAAGCACCTTTGACAGATCCTTCTCAACTAATCTCATTCCGAAAATATGAAGAATGATAAAGATAAACCCTATACCTAAGAAAGTATCTGGTCATAAATATGTGAAATTTAGACCAATATCAATAACTTCACCTTTTCTCAAAACAATGGAAAAATTATTGCTACTCCCACTTTAACATGCACTAAAAAAGCATATTGATCCGTATCAGTTTGCATACACGTGCAAAAGAAGCACCTTAGATGCTGTTGTTGTTCTGCATCACAATATAGTGTTCAGTTTGGAAAAGGGTAAGAAGTATGTTCGATGCGCTTTTCTGGACTACTGCTTTTGATTCTATCCCAAGACAACTTTTACTTGAAAAGATAATCAACGCCAACACTGACAACTTGGTAACCAACTGTCTATGTTCCTACCTCTCTGGAAGATAATAGTACACTGTGTGTGTAGTAAAATGTTCAACGTATCTACTGTCCCATGAAAGTGTGCCACAAGGTGCTATTCTTTCCCCCTCTTCTCTTCTCTTTTGTACTGCATGACCTGCCATCTTCCACAAAATCACTTTTATGAGATTTGCGGAAGATCTCACAGTATTTATGCCGATTTCTTCCTCTTTACATTTCCTTGAAATGAATGAGTTCTTGTCTAGTAATGAACGATGGTCTGTTGTTAATAGCCTCACATTTAATTCACTTAAACGTAAAACTGTTAGCTGTAGCCTGAGACATAAAAAGCACCTAAACACCCTGTTGGAATCCCGTAAAGCTTGTACTATTAGAGACTCCTTGATAAACACAGTTTCGAAGGTCAATTATCTTGGTGTTACTTTTTCCTCTAATTTCTCTTGGTCTTCTCATGTTTTACCGTTATCGAAAAAAGTTTACCGTTTGACTTACTACATAAAAAGGCTGCGTGCTTTGGGGATTACTCACCATTTACCCTTACAATTTGTCGATTCCTGCATATTACCTATTATTCTTTACTATTCTCTACTACTCTTTCCTGGGCCTTTGAGAAAAGACTTTGCTGTATTGTGGAGAGTGCTGAAGGTAGTTAGCAAGATGTGTGGTGAATCGTTTGAGTTCATGATTAATGTGGTTGTGGATAGACATCTAAAGTCTTGCAAACTCCTGGCAGGTGTTATCTTATCAGATACTAACCATCTACTTCATTCATATCTTTCTCCTTGTATATCTTTTGCTAGGACGAGACGTTAATACATTAAAATCCATGCACGCAAGCAAATCTATAAAAGTTCTGTAAAACCTTACCTAGCAATTATACTGTGTGACGAACAGGTTGTTAGATTTAACGTAATCAATAACCTGTATTTTTAAGCATATCTCAGATTTGATGAGTTGTACAGACTCAGATATTTTCCGTCCTTTCTTCATTTCTTTCTTTTGGTTTTGTATAAAAAAGAACTTGTTGAATTACCTCGTGCTGAGAATTCTATACTGTACCAAAATATAACACTGAAATAAAGCCATTAATAATAATAATAATAACAGTAATAACTTTCATATTGCTTAATGTCTTTAAACAAGAAATATCATACAATACTTAAGCTTTTCATAATAGTTAAAAAGAGTAATATTTGAACTTCTAGAGAAAGGTTTGGCTAAAATAAACTATCTAAAATGAGTCAATTGAAGCTAGACCACCATAGAAAACCTGTGTCTCCAGGTTTTCGATGGTGGTCTAGCTTCAATTGACTGATGATTTCAATTATGAAAATACTGGAATCTCCACAAAAACTCCTTCTGATCTATCTAAAATGAATCAATTATAAATTGATAATTACCTATTGATATAAAAGTATGTAAAAACATGAAAATTCCTAAAATTTATTATATTCCCATTCAATATTCCATCATTGGACTAATGTCGATAACTAATAATATTTGAAATTATACATATAGTGATAACTATGTTAAAAAATATTATCTAAATGCTGAATAATGAATAAATCAGATTATTTCGATTTGTAGATTTATATTTACTTATATTAGATAAAATTAGATAAATTATGATAATTAGAAGTATTTGAATTGTAGTATAAACTAGTAATCCCAGGAATAACGCAATGTAATCAAGAAGTATTAGATAAGCCCGAACGAATGTATTGTATTTGGAATTCAAAATTACAACAGTCATCAATACTAAGAAGTCATTGATTTATTTAAACATCACATCCGCCACAGCTCGAATTGAAGTGTAGGTGTATCTGTCCGATGGTGTATTGAATGTACACTCTGTATTATCTAGAATGCACTCATTAGTATTAGAATTAACAACGGAAATTGGAACAGACTCACCTGGGTTCTAGAATTGCATACAATCAGCATGTCGATTGTGTAGTGAAACCACTGATATTTAGAATTTGCATCATATACTTTTCAACAATATCCTCCCCCACGAAATAATGTTGGGTCCTTATGTCGCAATGTTTTAGCCAATATGACATTTCCAATTTGCAGTATCTTCTCAAATCTCACGCATCGACTACTGTATATGAGTATTTGGGAATAAACACTGATATATAATTCGAGGTATTCCATCATGTGACTTTGACTTGAATAAAAATCATGATACATATTCTTTTTGTTATTCATATTAGAATACACAGATGGATATGCATTGATATATGTAATTAACACATGTGATTTAACTAGGCTTGATTTACCTGCGAAACAATCGAATAGAAAACATTCATCTGCCTCATATTCATTAGGATAATCTTGGACTTGATTTGGATTCTCTGTCTGTGCAAACTTCACTTCTGGGCAAACTGGTTCTCTGGTTGCTTCGGGAAATTTTGCTTTCCCATCTGATTCATCGTACCACTGACTAGGGATTCTACTCGAAACACATTGTTCGTGAGAATATGCAACATCTGATACGAGAACATCGGAAATGTGACTAGAGTTCGACTCATTAGGAACATATTTGTCACATTCATTAGGAATATCATTAGAGATAAATTGATTGTGAGGACCACTGACACTTGACATGATATCAGAATTCGATTTCTCTGAAATATTTTCCTCAGATTGAATAAGAGTTTCATTAGGTAATGGATCATCAGGGAATTCAACATCTACCATGACTGAATTTGGTTTTTGATCGTGATTTGACTCATTTAACATTCTATTCTCAGAGTTGTAAGAAATTCCATCAGAAGTATGTGAATTATTACGACAAACCATATCTGGTACAGTAGCATGAGAAATCCGATAAGTTTGTCGACTAAAAAATTTTGTCTCACAATGATTCTGAGTTTCATTTAACTCTGGACTGCTATGTGACGTTATACTACTTCTGAATAAAGATAACTGATCATTAGAAGCATCCATCTTAGCATTACTTTCAGCGAAATGAACCATGGTATTACAAACTGACTGAATATGTCCAGTTATACCACATTTAAAGCATTTAGAATTACGAAATATACATGAATTACATGGGTGAAACTTGTCGCAGAGCAAGCATTTACTAAACTCGTGCTCATCATCATGGACTGTTTCACAGCTCAATGAAGTATTATCTGAATAACTTTGATTACGCATCGAACTGCGACGACTTATTAAAGAAGTGGAATTCCTGAAGTTCTGGAGAGTCATTTTATCGGATTTTTCTCTCTTACCGCATCCGGAATTTGTATACTTTATATGATCCAACAGTAGTTGCTTGAGAGTTGCATAGGGGAGTGAAATCGGTTTGTCTGGAAGTGCCAAAATCTTTATAAGGCTGTATGCTTCTTTCCCGATGAATGTAAGGAAATGGGCCACAATATTAAAATCCTCATCGTCTTCCTTGGTCATAGCCCAGATTTCGAACCTCTCCATGTACTCCTCAAAAGCATTAAAACCTGAATTTATATCCAACCGTTCCATTACAGGCTCAATCGCGACGCCAATATGATAATTAGAAGTATTTGAATTGTAGTATAAACTAGTAATCCCAGGAATAACGCAATGTAATCAAGAAGTATTAGATAAGCCCGAACGAATGTATTGTATTTGGAATTCAAAATTACAACAGTCATCAATACTAAGAAGTCATTGATTTATTTAAACATCACATAAATTTAACATGTTATCATTATTACCATCATTTTCTCGGACATAACATTGATGCTCAAGGCATCCGACCTCTGAAAAGCGAGGTGGCTACCTTTCTGGATTACGCGGAACCGAAAACAAGCAACTACATTTAAAAATGCAGTAAGTTCCTATAGATTGTTCATAGAGAATTGTACGTCTCCCGTGAAACTATAAACCAATCAACTTCGAGGAAATGAGAAACTCATCATTTTGAACGATAATAAGAAAAAACATTCACCACCGTTAAGGAAATGGTCGAAAAAGCAACTATGCTCACACATCTTAACATCAAAATGCCCATTGCTATCGTAGTAAACGCGTCCAACTCGGCAATCGCAGTCATATAACAATGGGCAAACAGAACCTGGCAACCTTTGTAATTCTTCTCGAGGCTGTTGCAAGACACTGAATCGAGGTATAGCACATTCAGAATGGAACTCCTGGCCATATATTGTGCTCTACTGCACTTTCAACACTCTGTGGAAGGCCGAGAATTCACGATTTTTGCTGACCATAAACCTCTCACCTTCAATCTTAACTCGCACCTCCTTCTGACGTCTCGACGACTAGACCATATTTCGCAGTTTACTTCACATACAAACAATGTAGTTGTGGACGCCTTGTCTCGTAAAACTTCCAAAAACAGTTTCCTTCTTGAACTTACTTACTTAAGCCTGTTACTCCCAATGGAGCATAGGCCACTGACCAACCAACCCACTCTGTCCTGGGCCTTCCTTTCTAGTTCTATCAAATTTTTGTTCATTCCTCTCATGTCTGTCTCCATTTCTCGGCGTAATGTGTTCTTTGATCTTTATCTTCTCCTTTGACCTTCAGGACTCCATGTGAGGACTTGCCTTGTGACGCAGTTGGGTTATTTCCTCAATGTATGTCCTATCCACTTCCAGTGCTTCTTCCTGGTTTCTTCTTCCGCTGAAATCTGGTTTGTTTTATCTTACGGTAGGTGGTCTCTGATTGTGTCCGACCAACGGATCCGAAGTATCTTGCGTAGACAACTGTTAATAAACACTTGTATCTTCTGAATGATGGCTTTTGTAGTTCTCCACGTCTCCGCCCCATACAGTAGAACTGTCTTGACATTTGTATTGAAAATTCTGATCTTGGTGTTGGTTGATAGTTGTTTTGAGTTCCAGATGTTCTTCAGTTGTAAATATTCTGCTCTTGCCTTGCCAATCCGCACCTTCATATCTTTATCAGATCCACCGTGCTCATCAATGATGCCGCCCAAAAATGTAAAGGTTTTCACATCTTCCAAAGTTTCTCCGTCAAGTGAAATTCCATTGGTGCATGCTGTATTGTATCGGAGAGTCTTGCTCTTCTCTTTGTTTATATTGAGACCTACTGCTGCTGAGGCTCGAATGAGTCTTTCAAATGTCCTCCATGTACGATTTAGCAGTTCAGTCCATCATAAAAAACTCCGTATGATACTATCTTCTCAGACATGCTGTAGTGTCCAACAAGAAGCTTCCATAGTGCTGTCCTGTCCACGCTATCAAATGCTTTCTCGTAATCGGTGAAGTTGATGTAGAGTGATGAATTCCATTCAATTGATTGTTCCACAATGATCCGTAGTGTTGCAATTTGGTCTGTACACGATCGAACCTTACTGAATCCAGCATGTTGGTCTGGATGTTGGGCGTCTACCAAGTCCTTCAGTCTGTTTGATGATACCCTGTTGAAGGCTTTTCTTGGTATTGAGAGAATAGTGATGCCCTTTGTAGTTATCACAATTGCTGAGATCTCCATTCCTTGGTATTTTGATAGGATGTCCTTCTTTCCAATCTGTTGGTACTTGTTCTTCATCCCAAATCTTACTGAAGAGGATGTGTAGTATCTTGGCAGTTGCTGCTACATTTGCTTTCAGTGCCTCTGCCGGGATGTTATCTGGTCCCGCTGCTTTGCCGCTCTTGATTTGTCTAATGGCCATGCTGATCTCTTCAATTGTTGGTGGGCCAACATCGATTGGGAGGTCTGTGGGTGCTGCTTCGATGTTGGGTGGGTTCAGTGGAGCTGGTCGATTCAAGAGTTCTTCGAAGTGTTCTACCCACCTGTTTCGTTGTTCTTCAATGTTGTTGATTACTTTGCCTTCCTTGCTTTTCACTGTTCTTTCTGGTTTACGGTAATTTCCAGCTAGTTTTTTTGTTGTGTCATACAATTGTCTCATGTTTCCTTCTCTTGCAGCCTTTTCCGCTGTCATTGCTAAATCTTTTACACATTTACGTTTGTCGGTTCTGATTCTCCTCTTCACTTGCTTGTTTGCTTCCGTGTATTCGGCTTGCGCCTTGCCTTTTTCCGCTCTTGTTCGACTGGTATTGATTCCTGCCTTCTTGTTACTAGTTTCTTCAATACTATCCAATGTAGCAACAGTGATCCATTCCTAGTGATGATGCTTCTTATGGCCCTGAACCTCCTGACATGTTGAAATGATTGCCTCTTTTATCCCTTTCCATTTGCTCTCCATAGTAGTTCCCTCTCCATTGAGTAGGTCATGAAAGGCCTGGAACCCGTTACTGAGGGCTATGTTGAATTTGTTGAGTTTGTCAGTATCTCGAAGAAAGGCCGTATTAAACTTTTGTGATGTCCGCGCCGTTGTTGAGTGCTTCTTGGGTTTTAGTTTCATCTTGGTGACCAGCAAATGATGATCGGATGCTATATCAGCTCCTCTTCTGGTTCTCACATCCTCCATCGTCCTCCTGAACATTTTGTTGATGAAGATATGGTCGATTTGATTCTGTGTAGTATGATCCGGTGAAATCCAAGTGGCTTTGTGTATGTTTTTGTGTGGGAATATGATGCCACCTATGGCCAGTTTATTGAAGGCACATAGGTTTGCAAACCCCTCACCATTTTTGTTCCTTTCTCCCAGTCCATGTCGTCCCATGACGTCTCCGTATCCAGTGTTGTCCTTTCCAACCTTGGCATTTAAATCTCCAATCAGAATGGTCAGGTTCTTGGTTGGGCACTTCTCGAAGATCGACTTCAGCCTATCGTAGAATTGGTCTTTATGTCTTCATCGTAGTCGGCTGGTAGGCGCATAACATTGGATGACGTTCATTGTTATGTCTATAAAATCCAAACTACGTTTGGGTGAAGAATAACTGTCTGGTAAACGGATGAGACGCGTGTGTCTCAATCGAAGTCAGGACAAGGTGATTGGTGAAACAACGGTTCTAAATTTCATCATAAATACAAATGTAAAATTTCACCTGAACAAATATCACCACTCGGTTATTCAACCAACAATTGTTCCCACAATAGTCGATATAAATTACAACAAATAGACAAATTGATAAGAAATATAAGAAAATTAGCGAACGCTCCAAAAAACAAGTGTTATTCTATCCTTTCTGGAAAGATCAGGTAATTGTTTGTTGCTTTATAACACAAAGTGTTTCCAATTCTGGGAAAGTGCTCCACTTCACAACCAAAATGCACGATCCAACTCAAATCAAACAACACAATCATAGAGAGAACATTCAATACGGCCGCCATCAAGATTAGTTATCAATTAAAACAACATAGATACAGTTCAGTGCTTGTTTGGACAGCATCAATGCAACTCCTTGTGTATGTAGGGCATTTTCTTCTTCATGACCGGAGTATGACAGAAGTCCGCCTAAAGATAGTCGTTGTTGTCCAACCTGCGTCCAATGTGTTACACTAACCTCAAGCATGCCCAGGTTGTATTTCCTCAATTCTGCAGCAATTTGGAACACTCTGCCGGTCTCCCACATCGTCTGAATATATTCCATGTACCTATAAAAATTGTCGCTCTGGTTGTTAGAAGGTGTATCGGCCTCATGACTTCCGAATGAACTCAGCTTTCATCATGAGACGTCATAATTATTCATTCTACTCCCAGCGGCAGTTTAAATGGTCTGAATAATTTTTTCTGGCTAGCGTTTTTTTAGCGAGTTGGTGTTCTACGGGATGGGGTCGCTAGGTACATGCTCAACACTCCTCCCTTATCCGGGCTCATCTTATGTTCTGACGCAGGTAGGCGTATACTCTGATATGCAATTACAATCTCATTTTATCTTTATCAGAAGGGCTTGAAAAATGAAAAACTGACGAAGAATACGATGAATAGAGATTGTCATCGTTCATTTTTCTCACTGCTATATTGCTCCACATGGCCTCTCATACTATGGAAAGGCGAACAAATGCTGCTAAAAATAGCAAGTTATCAAAAAAATGTTTACCTAAGACAAGCTCGTTAAGTTCAAATTCCTGACTGGTCACGAATTAGGGTCACCACTACCCCACTAGGAGGGTAGTTAGAGGTAAGTAAATTTCCAAAACAAATAGTCTTGTAAATCTTCGACATTGATGCTGACCTCACTAGTTTTAATAAACTCACAAGGCAGAAACTACTTGGTCACGCAACCACATCAAATGACGAGTGGTTACACCGTGCTATTCATCCCTCGCAAGTGCTAGCCCACTTGGACCAAACGCTTCTTATCATGTCAATAGCTTTCCAATTATATCTTCGAACCTCTTCATTTCTGACTTCTGATTTGACTGGGTTGGTATACTTCGATGATGGTGTTACTGGTTACGGCGTCGTAAAACTCCAAATACTCGTGACATATTTAGACTTATTTATCAGATCACACAACATATACTTTCATAAACACAAGCCATCCACACAATGAAATCTGAGGTAGAAATTAGTTCATGATTGGAAGTAGTCAGTAAAATTACAACTTACATATAGGCTACCTGTATTCTCTCAATAATCAACCATCCCTGACCCAGTAGATTAGCATTACTCCCTTTCCTAATTTTTCACCATTAGTGATCGCCTACCCTCCCCGCTCCATAAACTTCCACATTTTTCCCCGCAGCATCATTAAAAATAAATGGTTCAAAATGGTTCAAATGGTTGAGAACGGAATAGAAGAAGCTTTCGCTTAACGGGCTTCAGTGTCTAGTAGGAGTGGATCACCAATACCTATAGGCAAGAACCTAGATATATTAACGATAATAGAGGAAAAAATGAATTTGGTAAATCATAATAATTTGTTATCCTTAGTCCTTAAGAATAAGTCAAGTTTCCTCTTAAAGGACTCCTGGAGAGTCGCCTGGACTAGCTCATTCGGCAGCGAGTTCCAACATTTGACTACTCTTGAGGAGTAGAAGGTGTGTCTAAATTCCGTTCTACTGTGTTGAATCTCCAGTTTCTGGGTGTTAACCCCCAAGGTTTGTGTTGGAATCAAGTTTAATTAGGTGTTTTAGAGGATGTCCAGAAATGTCTAGAGTGCTGTAAGTCACTATAAAGTCACCTCTAAGACTCCTGTACTCTAACGGGTAAAGGTTAAGTGATTGAAGGCGCTATTCATAAGGTTTGAATTTGAGTCCCCGAACTGATTTCGCGGCTCGACGTTGGATACGTTTCGGAGTGTACTTATCCTTTTAGAGGGAGGGAGGAAATACTATGTTTCCGTACTCTAAATAAGGACGAATAAAACTGTTGAAGATTATGTGTAAGGTTCTACCGTCAAGCTGGCCAAAAACGCGCCTCAATGTTACCAGTGCGAGGTTTGCTTGAATTGAGTTTTTGTCACAGTTAGCGTACCACTTCGGGTCGTAGGGTGCCAACACTCCTAAATCTTTTTCGACTTGGAAAACTTCTAGAGAGGAGTTTCCCAAGTTTTGACTATAGTCTGCAACATGTCGCAGATGGACTACTTCGAAGTGTTGAAGGTGAGTCCGTTGTCGTTTGCCCAACTTTGAAGTCGAGTCAGATCCTCCTGAAGTGCTAGTATATCATTTTGGTTAAGTATCTCTCTCCAAAGTTTCACATCATCAGCAAAAAGCAATAAGTCAGATGAAAGTTGTTGTGGAAGATCGCTAATGTAAATCAAGAAGAGAAGAGGTCCTAGTATTGAGTCCTGGGGGACCCCACTAGGACATTCCATAGCCTGAGAGAAATCAAAGTTAACCCTGACCTTAAAATGTCGGTTTTCTGGATATGAAGCGAGCCAGTCAATCAGAGGGGGTTGATATCCAATCGTCTAAGCTTATTGATAAGACATATGTGATTGACCTTATCAAAAGCTTTTGAGAAATCAAGGTAAATGACGTCAACCTTCCCCTTGCGATCAACGATGGTTGCCCATCTATCCACCCAGTCAGCAGGTTTGTCATACAAGAATGACCCTTTCTGAAACCATGCTGTTGGGGTGAGAACAACTTAAGGGATAACAAGTATTCGTGTATACCGTCATATATTAGAAACTCCATAATTTTAGACGGTATGGAAAGAAGGGCCACTGGTCCAAATACGGAGAAAATTCCATGTGCTTTTGGTCATTCCCAACGTTTTAATCTTCTTTTATTTCTGGTATTGGTGATCCATGCTATTAGAAACAGAAGCCCGATAACCGAAAGCTTCTTTTATTCCGTCCAAAGCCATTTGAACCATTTGGTCATTTTTGAGATGGAAAATTTTGAATAAAAGTTCACCAAACACATTTGACTCTGAGCTTGGCTTCATTCAATAAGCAGCTGAACAATAGATCTTCTGAAAGAAACCAAGTAACTTCCTAATCAGTTACAGTTAATTAAATTGTTGAATTGTGAATATTCAAACGATGCAAAAGTTTGTCAGTTTTTGAATTGCAGACCCTACCATTCAATTTGTTTTCGTGAGTATTGATAACTGGTGTGAATACGTTTTTTCAGTGTTAAGAATTTTCCCTTAAATAGTTAATTATATGGTTTGAAAAGGTCATATCCGTACATAATAAACAATCTTGTATTTTATTAAAAGTATGACTCACACTCTAGATACAATAGTCAAAAATTGCAAGATTATATAAACTACTTATTTTTATAAACTAAATGCCTTCATATGCATAACATCAAACAAAAGGTTTTGACTAATATCGGTAAAATTTTATAGTTTTATCAGTGTTGTTGCTGCTCACATGTTCAAACGTGCAGAACTCGGTAACTGTATAGAGCCTCACAATAAAAGTCACAAAGTAGATTTTTGTCTGGCAAATTATTTTCTACAATGGTAGATCAGTTTGAATTTACGTGTTTCTACTCAAATGAATCAGTAGTTTTCTGATATATTAATCAAACAGCAGGTTATTTCGACGTGGGATTACTAAAGTTGTGCCGCTCTATCTGTAGGTTTTCTCTACGGTTCCATACAGAACATCTTAATGCATCTTAAAAATTCCTTGTTTCAGCTGCAACTGTGCTTGATGCAGATTCCCGTTTCATATACAGAAAGTCGAGCATTTTATGTTTTCCCTCTTATTCGTACTATTTATTTCCAAGGGATTGGAAGTTAAATCTAGTAACATACGTTGGAGATTACGCCGAACAAGTTTAAAAAACCGTATAACTTAGTCTTCTGTGATATATATTAAATGTTAGCTATTCAGTGTTTGTTTTTGAAGTGACCATTCCTGTGAAGACAGTTTTTCTTTGAATGAGTTCGCTTATGTACTTATACTAGGTGTTTTGACAAAGAATTTCAGTCGTAGACTGAGTGGAAAAGGCTGAACACTAAAAACAAGCTTCAAACGAAGCTAGATTGTTCAAGTTATCGATTCATTGGTGTATTAAATGCCCCAAAGGTCGTATAAGGAAGGTAAATCGCGTATGCTTCCATCAACTTGTCGAAAAACCAAAAATACATCGATTACAAAACCACTGATTTCCTCAATCTCATATTCTGTCTCGCCCAATCATGACTTTCATAATATTTTGTCAGTAATTTACTCAATTGTAACCAAGTTGATGAGGTTTTCTATATTTTTATAGTTTGTAATTGCCATTTTTGACAAGGTGATATGTGTTCTTTAAACCTTTTGATAATATGGAACCATATTTCAATCATGAAAATTGGACATTATTGAGGCGTTTTCAAAATAGATCTTCATCTTCCTATGGTCTTCTACTCCGTAATTTGATATCATTACTAATTTTAAGAATTGTTATTTTTATTATCATTACGATCAAATAAGTTGGGTTGTCGATATGTAAACTCAACTTTAGGAAAAGAGTGAAACTTTGCTACTTTTAACCATTCATCGGTTTTCGTCATGACTGTAACTACGGTCTTTTTATGATGAATTGGGTGCAAAATAATGTAAGTTTGTAGATGACAGCGTACTTAACAGATAAACAAAAGAAACAATAAGACTGAAAACGTAAAAAGTTGGTAGATACAAATAATCTTTCTACACTTATCGGTAAATACAGTAAATTAAAATTATCATGTAGTTCCATTACTATGAACGGAATTTTCGGTCTTTCTAAATTCATTAAGACATAGCATTTTACTTTATCACTTCACTGTGTAGATACGTTTTCAAGAAATCATTAATGATCTTGGAAATAATAAATGATAATCATTGAGATAGCCGTTTAATTTCTTGCGAAGTCAAGCGAAATTGCCAAGGCTTTTAAAAATACTCTTTTTTACTCCTACACCCTTGATAAACGATTATTTGGTTCCTTATTGTTCACGGTTATATATTTGGAAATTATTAATGGTGTTGGCTTCTAATAGTAATAAAGTATATGAACATCGATATCCAAAACCGATGAAATAGATGGGCGAGAAGCTCCTCAGATTGCAGGTATCTTCCATCATACACATGAAACTACCCACATTTGTCTATTAAAAACAGTTCAGATTGTTGTATTCTGTCGGCGAATTGGTCACATGACTTTAAACTCACGAGGAACTCTTTTTTAATTGTTGTTTTGTGCAAGAAACTACCTTGATGTATGCGGTAACAAAAGGTTTAACGCGCTAAAATATGAAAACCTCTGCACTACACAGAGTAAATGTTCACTCGCCAGTTCATGAGTTTTAACCCTGGGTTTTTCTGACCATTGTTTAGTCATAAAATCTACAGGAGTCTTTAACATTTTAAAAACCTGGACAAAAATGTCCATAAGTTAACAGCATTCTCACCATAGAACTTAAATAAAGAGACTGGCTAGTAACTACTTTTAACCGCTTTTTTCACTGTTTCTAAGCTAGACGTAGTATGAACACGTAGTATAAAGTCGGACTAACCTAGAATGGATTTTGTTACCGTGTTCCGAAAGTCCGTTAGCTAGACAATATTTTGTGGCCTTTCTGAATATCTTACGTTTAAATCAAGCACAAATTGACAGAATTGTATGTTGTCTACTGCCCATCCAGGGAAAATAAGCAGATTATCGGCACGACAAATTCTAATCAGATATTTCCCTAGTGTTATTATTTTAAAATCTCGGACTGTGCTCTAAACTGAAACCAAATTTGATATCTAAAATTTAAAATTCACGTTTGTGAAAATTCTCTGTTAACATATCAAAAGGTACTTATGTAGTATTTAGATGTCGTTTCAGCCTAAAAATATAAAAATTATTGAAAGCAAGTATCATATTTGCAGAAAATATTGTATGGTTTTGGTTAAGCTTTCATAAGTATGCTATCATTTAGAAATGCTGAAATGTAACCGAAGTCGTCCAAATTGATAACTAATAAACTTATCATTTTCTTGTCTTTTATGAAAAATGAAGTGATTAATTATAATCTTTTTGAAACAATTCATTTCCTTGGCACATTTCTCTGAATGAAAGCAACTGTAACAGGGCTGGTGGAAATGGAGTGTCTACACCTAGGAGAGTTGGAAAACCCTGATTTCAAACCAATGGTGCACATGGGCTCCAGGATTCTGAAGGAACAAGTGGCGCATGAACCAATCGTTGGTCACTGGCTACCATGGGACTGCATCTCCTGGCGTCACTTCACTGACTTGTAGATCAGACCTTTAGTTCGAAGGATCCGGGTGTAGGTCCCTAAGAAGACCACGTGCTTCGGTCTGGACACCTGGGAAGTACCCCGGCCCACACATAAATCAAGTGACTGGCGTGGCGCATGTTTATTCGGTTCCCCTTTGCATCAACATTTATATGTTGAAATAAATAAATAATAAACTCCATAATGTCTTCCCCTCCACACTGTGAAATGCTTCCCCATAATCAATGTAGTTGATGTATAGTGACGAGTTCCATTCAATTAACTGTTCAAAAATGATCCATAGTGTCGCAATTCGCTCTGTGCACGACCGATTCTTATGGGATCCGGCCTTTTGATCTCGAAGTTGGGTGTCAACTGAGTCTTTCATCCGGTTAAGCAACACGATTGAAAATCTTTCCTGGTACTGACAACAGTGTGATGCTTATGTAGATCTCACATTTTCTCAGATCTCCTCTCTTTAGTATCGTGATGAGTTTATCCTTCTTTCCAGTACGTCGGCACTTGTTCTTCCTCCCAAATCTTCCTAAATAGAAAGTGAATCGTGTTTGCAGTCACTTCAATGTCTGGCTTCAGTGTTTCAGCTGGTATATCGTCATTTCACACTGCTTTCCCATTCTTGATTTGTATAATGGACATCCTGAAGGTCTGTGTGTGCTGCTTCCATTTTCGGTGGATTTAATGGAGCTGATCTACCCAACAATTCCTCGGAGTGTTCTACCTATCTTTTCCTCTGTTCTTCAACCCCAGTGATTATCTTTCTTTCTTTGTCTTTGATCGGTCTCTCTGGTTCGCTTTATCTCCCTGCCAGTTTCTTCGCTGTATCATATAGTTGTTTCATATTTCCTTCTCTTGAGGCTTTTTCCACTATCATTGCTAGCTCTTCCACGTATTTTCACTTGTCGGTTCTAATGCTCCTCTTCACTCGCTTGCTTGCTTCCGTGTATTCCAGACTCTGCCTTGACTTTCTCTGTCCTTGTTCGGCTGTTATTCATTACTGTCTTCTTGTTTTTCCTTTCTTAAATCTTGTCTAGGGTTCCCATAGAAATCCATTCCTTATGATTCTGCTTCTTCAGACCCAGAACTCCCTGACACGTTGAAATTAATGTTTCTTTGATACCATTCCAGTTGGCCTCCACAGTAGTTTCTTCTTCCGGTTGACCTTGTAAGGCTTGGAACCTGTTGTTGAGAGTTATCTGGAATCTGAGAGTTTGTCAGTATCTCGAAGGAAGGCTATATTGAACCTTTGTAATGCTGTTTCGCCAGCTGTTCAGTGCTTTTTTAGCTTCATTTTCATCTTGGCAACCACCAGCTAGTGGTGGTCTGAATCTATGTCATCTCCTCTCCTGGTTCTCACGTCTTCCATTAACCTACCACTATGGGATTTGAATCGACCTCTTCATCTCCGTGTTCATGTGTTATGGCAGCTCGAACTGAAGTACGTACGTACGAAGTTCTACGCTGTGTCTGACTGACTTCCATTAACCTTGTGAATTTTTTATCGATGCAAATATGATATATCTGGTTCTCCGTGATGTTGTCTGGTGATACCCATATAGCTTTGTGTATGCATTTGTGTGGAAATATTGTACCGCCTATAACCAATTTGTTGAATGCACATAGTTTTGAGAATCTCTCTCTATTCTCGTTCCTTTCTCCCAGTCCATGTCGTCCCATTATATCTTCACAAATGTTGTCTTCCATTCCGACTTTGGCGTTCAGATCTCCCATCAAGATTGTCACGTCCTTTCCTGAGCACTTCTCTATGATCGATTGCAGCTTCTCGTAGAATTGATCTTAATCGTCGTCATTTCTATCATTGGTGGGTGCGTAACACTGGATAACATTCATTGTGATCCCCTCCTTCTTTGTTTTGAATGATGCTTTGATTATTCTGGATCCGTGAGATTCCCATCCTACAAGTGCATTTCGTGCTTCTCTGGACAGCGTTAGAGCAACTCCCTGAATGTGTGGAGCATTTTCCTCTTCTTGGTCGGAGTACAAAAGCAACTCTCCCGTATATAGCCTTTGCTGTCCAACTTAGGTACAATGAGCTTTTCTGACTCCGAGTACTGTCAATTTTGTATCTCCTCATTTCCTCAGCCATTTGACTGGTCCTCCCTGACTCCCACATTGTTCGAATATTGCATGTACCTATATTAATTATTGCTCTGGTTGTTAGAAGTAGCATCGGCCTCATGACTACCGAAGAATCCCAGCTTTCATCCTGAGGCGTCATAATTCTCCCTTCAACTCTCAGGACATAGTTTAAATGGTTTAATCTGTTTAATCTGATAGGCGATTTTCAACAAGGCTGTTTTCTAGGAGATGAGGTTGCCAACCTCATGCACAACCCTCCTCTTTTACCCGGGCTTGGGACTGGCACTAACCCTAGAAGAGCTACAGGCGGAGTTTTATACGTATACATATATATATATATATATATATATATATCACCCAAAATGTTTTTCACATTTTATTTGCCAGCTGCTAAATTCTTTATACTGGAAGCAAACAAGATTGAAAATTTCTGGCAGATCTTGATTTTTCAAATCGTAATGTGTTAACTTTTTCAACAAATGTTGATAAGGGTCAACAAAGTAAATAAAATGTATTTTATGGTTATCTTATAATCCAACTTATTTTCTGTTGGATTATCTATACATTTAATTCTAGTGATTTAACGGAATGATTAATATAAATTTGTTTAGAATCTAGGTTCAACTACACAACACCGATTACGAATAAACATTTATACTTAGTGTCTGAATTGTTTAAATTTAATGGTAATTTTTGGTTTATGTGTAATAATTTAACCATAAAATGAATTAAGTGATATTTCTAAGCATTTGTATTTTTTTTACTTATAAGGATGTTTGACTATCAATATGAAGACATAATATCGATTCAGGCTAACTCTCTTGATGTAACTAAATATTTGAAAAATCATGGAATTTCCGATCCAGTCATTGACATTTTCACTAAGAACACAATCGATGGATTATCATTTTGTCTTCTAACAGAAAAAGACTTATGTGAAATGGATATCAAAGAGGTTGGTGTTAGAAAACGTATCATGTATTTGTGTTACTTCTGGCGTCATCAAGTTGAAAATCATAATCATGGAGAATATGCTTTTCCAAGATTACCAAGTGAGAATCCTGTAGTTGATCTGTTATGCTGCCATAATCCCAAATTGTATAATACGGAACAAGAAATATCCAGATTAAATGGAAACGATAATGTGGATTGTATAGCAGACAGTACTTTTTTAAATGATTACGATTATGTAATGGATGAAGACAATACAAATTGCTGGAAACTTATAACCAGTTGTTTATATTTCTTTTTTTCTACATGTATTACAGCATCTGTTATAGTTTGGGTCCATGAACGTTTACCTGTTACATCGAAATATCCTCCGTTACCAGACATCTTTCTGGATAATCTTCCTCATATAAGTTGGGGGTTTATTGCAGCAGAAGTAGTTATCATTGTGCTTTTTATGATTTGGCTGACTATTTTATTTCTACATAAATATCGGTGGATACTTTTACGTCGTTTTTTTGTTCTTATGGGCACGATATTTTTATTAAGATCAATTACTATGTCGATAACTTCCTTAAGTGTCCCTGGAGTGCATTTAACAGATCAATGTAGTCCATATATAATGAAAAATTATACACAACGCTTCAAACGTGTATTAGAAATATGGATGGGTTGCGGTTTATACATTACAGGATTACGAACTTGTGGCGATTATCTTTTTAGTGGTCATACAACATGTCTTACTCTTCTTAACTTTTTCATCAGTGAATATTCACCACGAAGATTTCATCTTTTGCATACATTTACATGGGTTCTGAATCTTTTTGGTGTATTTTTCATACTTGCTTGTCATGAACATTATTCTATTGATGTATTCATTGCTATATATATTTCATCAAGATTATTTCTATACTATCATTGTCTTGCTAATAATAATTTATTACATCAACCAGATAATGAACGTATAAGAACATGGTTCCCATTATTTTCATTTTTTGAACATGATGTGCGATCAGTTGTACCGAATGTATATGAAATACCATTTAAAGATTATTACAACGATAAATTTAATCGCAATAATAACGGGAGTAGAAGCAGCGGTAGTAGTATTCATACCAATGGTGACAGTAGTTGTAGCAGCAATACAACCGGTAATTACAATCAAAATTACAGTAAAAAGCAAATGAATAATGTTCGTCGTAAATCTACACGTTGTCTGCTACATACCTATCATAATACTAATAATCATGAGTATTCAACTTGCAATCATATTACACAAACATTAGGAAATACATTCATTACAAAACGTTGTGAGATTTTTAATAAAAAAGAATCCTAGTAATACTTTTTTTTATTTTCAATACCTCTCAACTTTTACATAATTACTTAAGACTTTTATCATTATTCTTATGAAAATATTTTACTGTGATGAACAATGAGTGAGTGCATTGTGTCATGTACTTCAAAATTAGTTATCTTTTGCTCAACAAGTAATTTGTAAACATGTGATTAATAAACCCATTTTCTTAATACACGTATATATAGATAGATAGATAGATCAATCTTGTCTTCCTTTACAAATTGTTCATGTGTAAAAAGTGGCAGTTTTGGAAAAACGTAGTTTAGAGAAATATTTTGTGTGATTAGACTAATTGTCTTTAAAGCAAATATTCGAACCATTCAGGGTCTAAATAATATGTAGTTAGTGATGATAGAACAAGATAAAACTTCACTGTCATTTTGTTTAATTTTTGAAAAGATGTTCAAAACCATAATATCATTTTATCTAAGTGACATTAAACGATTGTGTAAGTTATAAAAACAGTGGTTGGACCATTCAATTGTTGGTTTGCATTTTCAAATCGTAATTCTCATATGGTTAGCTTCAATCAACTAGAAAATATCATTTATTTTAAAATAAAATGCGTACCTCAAGGCCGAATACTCGACAAACAAAGAGAAAAGTTCTATCATCATGTAAACTGCGTAATATGATGACCCGATCTATAAAAATAGATTAAAATTTTGCCCCTTAGGTAGTGCGATGGGGAAACGAAGGTTATCAGAACTATTTGATATGTTAGCTCAATACATATCGAACGATCTGACTACACATTTACTTGGTAGGTCGTTTATGTTTGAAAACTTAAGGTCAACTAGAAAAACTAAAAGATGGCAGAAAAAGATAATAGGAGAAATAGTGCAAAATTATCACCTGTTCGAATGGTAAGTCCATCGTTTTTATAAATCACATTATTTTATTATTAATTTACAGTATTGATGTAGCTTTAACTCAATTATCTCACTATATTTATTTATTTGAAAACATAAACATTGGTACAAGAAGGCACCAAATACATATGGGCCACACGATAACAAGGAAGCCATTAGAAGTTATCATTGATTTGTGTAAGGGTTGGAATACTGCCCGGGTGCCCAGACCGAAGCAGGTGGTTTTCTTAGGGGACCACTACCTGAGCCTTCGACCTGAGGGTCTGATCCACAAGACAGCGAAGCAACGTTAGAAGATGCCGTCCCATGGTAGCTAGTGAATGACATTAGGTTCACACGCCATTTGTTCCCAGCGGATCATGGAGCCCATGTACACTAGGGTTTTTCTACTCCCCTAGTTGGATCCACCATATCTTCATTACAGACCTACTGCTGGAAATAACGTTCTCGTCGACTAAATTTCCAGGAGTTGATCTCCTACCAGGAGGTCCATTTGTCGACTTAGAAAACGCAGATGACATAGTCCTGTTTGGTGAAGACACTGATAAAATACAGTTGAGGTTGTGAGTCTTCATCAACTGAGATGATTTAGTCACGTATTACGCACGACTAACCATCGACTATCATGGTGCCCAACGCTAGTGTTGGAGACGGTTGGAAGAAAGTAAGGGGAGGCCAAATCCAAACGTGGCATCAGTCCATAAAGTCACTAACTTCTAGTCTGAGCCATGTTGGTAGATGGAGATTACTTGGTTGGGGGTCCGCGTGACTATCGTAACCAATGGTTGGAGACTTTGTGTGACATGGCTTAGAATCGGTCACAATTGTGTAGTTGTTTATACCCTCTGTCTTCCCTTAAACCGTGAGACTAAACTTACTTAATACATTTTTTTCTACTAATTCCTTCTTCATGTACTATATCTGTTATATATTTGACCTAGGCTGTAGCCAATTGTTATGACTTGATCAAGGTCGTCGCTGATTTGTTATGACCTTACGAATTTAACAAGGACGTAGTCCGCGTAAATTACCCACCAATAGAACACGCCTTCTACGACCTTCACACTGTGACAATGACGTTCGATTAGTATGAGTAATCTAGCGTCCTTATTGGTCCTTATCCGCCTAACCCGTCCACTTGAGTCCAAAACACCAATAGCAGCTGCTGTAATGCGAATCGTTTATTTCAAACATACTTTGTCTATATACCAGACAGGCAGACCACACCATAAAATAGAAAATAATATTTGTACAAAATCAAGCCAAATGAGGCTGTAAGCGTGGGAGACAGTATTCAATAAACCGAGTATAATTTAGGAACAATAAATCAGATAATAATAATCAATAGGTCAAAATGAAGCTTGTAATAGGATGAATATAGACGTAGATAATCTAGTTGCTGGATAGTTATACAATAGGAATATAAATAGAATAATAGTCTAATAAAAGGTCCCGTAAGTTATCCGTACTTACTTTTTCCCTAGTATACAACACCTCCCCTTTTTTTGAAGCATCATGGATAATAACGATCCTTGGGATTTATTTTTATACGACTAGGTTTCCGCCTGATGCGCTGCGACCGCCTTGGGAGTATTGTACACGTCTTTTTATTCGGGTCCTTTTTAATTTCATTATCCGACTCGGTTAATATATTTAATGGTATATCATGCTTTCTATCACTTGTTTATATGTATCTCAAATTAAAAATTAAAATATTCGACCCGATTGATGATCCTAAGTAACATGAGTTAAAACAGTTTACAGTGGGTCAATTACGTAAATTCACTCATTATCTTCTAAATTCTAGATTACTCATACTTTTGATTGATTCTTTTTGAATCGTTTCTTTCATATATAAGATAGATTCTGTCTATTAGTGGAATCCAGGAGGTATATTTTTAACTCCTATTTGGAAATCGTCGCCTCCATCTTGATGCTGATATCCACACCTATATTTGAACCCAGTACATTAAACGCCTACCACGTTATCCATTACGCTGTTGAGTCGAGATAGCCCCCAGCTTGTACAAACAGATATGTATTTTAATTCAGTTTGTAATTATTTGATGTTCTTGACTGAATTTTAATCAGTTAACAACAGGATCATTAAAGACTGTCTTTGTTTTATATTTCATTTTCCCATTGTACGTAATAAAATTTTCCCTAATTTCCATTTTTTAATTCTGTTAATTTCATTACTCTATATATAGTATATGGCAACTTAAACCTATAAGTATTCGTCTCAGATAAAGTTGTACCTCTGACTGACTACCGTAACAGGTAGATTGAAACATACGCCTGTAATTTAAGGAAGCCAGTGAAGTATTCTCACCTTAAGCTTTCCCAGTCATTATACATATATATGGAATTTTATAGTTGTTTAATAGATTATCTTGTAACTCTTAGAATTCTACAATTTATCATCACATTCTAAACAAACTATTATCTATCCTTATAATGATTTGCAAAATTTAACTTTCTGTATTGATTCAATTTATTAATTTACTAGTTCCTTTGAAACTGAATGTTGTTTTCAAAACATTTAAAAGTATTGTCCGCTTGTATGTTTATATATACATGATGTCATTGTAATTTTTTTTGTGTCTTACATTTGAATAATAAATTTATCTCATTCTATAAATCTGTACGTACTTGTTTTATGCAAGCAAGTCTCACAGATGTCTATATCATGAAAATGATGTATACAATTCAATGACTTCATTGAAACACTTTAATCCATGAACTGATAAAATTTAAGCCTTAATTATTATTATTATTATTGTTCCATTTCAATGAAACATATCATTTACACAATGATAATATTCGATCAATACAGAATGCAACATTTAAGAAAAAAAATATATTTCATGTTTGCATTTGAAACTTATATAATTTGTACAGTGATGTTGTTGGTTCTTAATTCACTTGATAGAGAATGTTTTGTCAGAATTATGGAAACATGATACACAGACATAAATCGATAAAGTAATTTCATTGTAAATAAGAGTTTTTTTTTAAAAAAAATAAATACATAATGATGTAAAACTGATATTATAGGTGCATCCATAATGTTTACTTTAATGATACCTTTTTTTTAAAAGGTTTTATTCTTTGGTTAATTTGTTCTCCTAACCCACCTACGCAATAATTATACTATTTTTAGGAGAAGAAGAAAAAAAAGAGAAAATACACAACTGATGATGATCTCGCGATTTTATTATTGACAGCATGTCATTTATAATACACAAAAAAAATAATGTAAGCTGATTTCAATATACATTTAATAGTGTCAATATTTAGATCAATATTTTGATGTAGATTTGTGTATAAAGAGTTATGTTTTGTTGGATAAATTACGATTGAATCATTACAGAACATAATACATATTCGATGATATTACAATCAATGATTTAAAAAATTTTAAAAAAAAACGACCACGACAACAACAACAACAACCGATAAATTAGATAGACAGACTTGTTTATAGACATATGTAAAGACTCAACTATATCACTTGGAAATAATTCTTAACATAAAAAATAAGGTATCTATTAGGATCTTATTACTATTGTTATCGTTCACGACATAATCTAACAAATAGAACGTTTTTCTATGCAAAGTATTGGCTCATCCTAGTTTTCTATAAGGTCAGCTCCTTTAAATGAAATCTGATTTTTGAATATATCATTATTATTGTTTCTTTTTCTATTATATGCTGGGTTGATCATTCATTGTTTTGTAATTGAAAAAATCAATTTGGGACTTCTAATTTTCGAAGTATAGTTAAGACACTAAATATACTTTTACTCTCTATAGTCTATACCTCTATTTAAAGTAGGCTTTGTTGGTGTCATTTTAAACGATAATAAAGTCTGTTCAATTAAACCACCTCGTTTAAAGAACAATATATTATCAAAATCTGCCCATACTGTTCTTTGACAGGTTTTTTGATTATGCACAACTAGTGACACTACTCGACTGCCTAAACTGAAGTGAAACGAGGTTTCAATCTATGATTTGTCGGTTACAAATCAAGTGTGTCAGCTATTAAGCCACTGCTCCACAGAACATATTGAGACAGCTTTTTTCTTATAAATAAGATGAACGTGGAGATGACAACTCTCAACTATCAAAATATAATGAAGTCCCAAAAATTAGATCTATCCAAGTTATTGTTAGTTTATTATGATTATTGATGGAACAAAATAAAATGAAGCAGGATTAATCTCGTGAAACTACCAACCTCATCTTCAAAAGGTTTGTTTTTGTATAGTTTTGCAAGAGTGAACATCGCTTCACAATAACACTGGTTATTATACATATAACTAGATAATTTTGATGGCTAGATAAATTTTAAATATATACAATAAAACTGTAATGATAAAATCAATTCATGTATCATAAACAAAACCTAATTGCCAGTTTAAATATAAGATTATAATCTGATTGTGTTCTAGTCTATAAATAGCAAGACCCTGGAAATTCAGCAACCAAAAATTATTCACAATGTCTTTCTAAATCAAGAAATGATAAATTTTATTTCACGATACTATCATGTAAATAAAAATTATTAATGATGAAAGTTCGATGTGAGAGCGATTCCGTGGCAACATTTATGAGAGCTTTCATGAACAACTTACTGAGATCTAATTCAATTTACTTATCATCACCATCAAATACAAATATTAGCCGAGGTATTAAAATAGTCTGATTGATTTCGCACATTTTTCAGATATTTGGTAGGAACGAGTCAGATAAGACTAAATGGATAAGTAATATAAACTGACCATACAAAACAAGAAGTACTATTGTCATCCCAGAGTCTTTATGTATCAATGAGCCGTAGAAACGAACATCGGAAGATGATATCTGGTTTTTGATTGTGTTGAATCATAATTTAATAAAAATATAATGAATGGAATTAGTTACTACCCAATAATTAATCAGTTTAACCACTTTAGACTTACATGAAGAAGATCGTAGTCTAAGTGGCTCATTGAACTGAGTGATGCATATTCAAATGTCTAAAGGAAGATACGTCTTACTGAACCTGTAAACACGTCTTATTGATGACTCATTTTTAATGCGAAACCAAAGTCTAAATCATCTTGTGAGCTATTTAGTGAATTTATGAAACAATATTTATAATCATTAACGTATATGATACTCTATTTAATAAGAGATTAGAACTGTGTTATTAACAGAGTATCCGCAAATTACAAGATGTATGATATTCCAAACGATACTAAAAATAGTAGCAGGAAAGCGTCTGCAAACAATGCATGCAAGTCAATAATCCAATTAGCGAACACAAAGCAGATGAAGTGCAAGCAAACTAGTGATAATAACATCATACTATTACGCAAAGGAAATTAGGAAGGCTAGAAACATGGTAGAATATACGAATGTATATGTTGCTTCTGAATGCGAAATTGGTGAAATGCTAAACCTACTTATGTTTGCAAGTTTTTCATTCAGAAACCCTATGTGATATTTAAAGATTTGAGTTGCTCATTGATACGTATTCTTTTTTTAGTAGTCCTACATGGTAATCCTCAGGAATGTGCTTTAAAAGAATGAGACTGTTTGGCTAAAATAACCAACTCTGTTTGGGAGATCAAGCTGACAGAGAGCCTAGAGCAACCGTTTATTGTCAACCTATTCATGGACCAAAGGTTGAGTTGAGAAAACAATCCAAAAGCAAACAAAAGGGAAAATATTTCCGGCAGATCACAAGCTAACTTACTTTTACTTTATCTCTTCGTAAAGATATACGAATATCAATAAATAGTTAGAAAATCCACCTAGAAAAGCCTAAGGTGCTTAGATCTTTTCTATTTCATCGACAACACGGAAGAATTATCTGCAATGGTGAAAATTGTATATTATTTAATAAAATGTTTTCAGCTTAGGCTCGTACTAAATAAAACGTATAAAATTTTAATCTAATATAAACTGGCCGTGATTCGTGTTAGCTAACAATCCTTTACATCTAACATATTAATTTTGCTGTACACACTTATCGAACTGCAAATCAACAATGTAATTTACAATATACTTATTTTTAAAAGATGTATTTGGCAATAGCCTAATCGATTTCAGTAGTTAAGATGACATTGTGTATTCTTCTGACATAAAATATTTATCTAATATCCTCCTAAAACTAATGACATGTTTTCTCAGCGTACATACACAAACAATCAATAGATTTGTATTTTTCAAATATATAGTGGAAAGACTTGCAGTAGTATCACTAGACTGTTATATACTCAACCCACGCAAAACCTGTTATTCGGTCAGCGACCGACATATTCTACTAATACAAATTAATACATGGGCGATGCCTTTGTCACACTACATGGTTTAAATATTTCCCACAAAATAATCACTTTCACATTCGGATGGGAGGGGAATATAGTAATTTATCTCATTTATATTTTGTTAAAGCAACTTCTGAACGGCTCTCAACGGGATTCAATATGTATAAAGCCAACATATAACGAACAAAGTCGGTTCCCTTTGAGTCAGAACAGAGAGTTAATCCAATCTCTACACCCAACTACCAGAAGAAATTGTAGCAAGAAATCTATCGATAAAAAACTGAATATCATCCAGCGGATACTCAATGACAATAATTATTCATGTTCATTTAAAGAAAAACAATACCCGAACAACAAACAGAAACAACATCTAAAATGCTCAGAACACTTTGTTTATGAACGTTGAAACCAAAGCTCATATTAATTACTGACGCATGTTACTCCTCGTGGAGGAGCATAGGCCGCCCACCAGCACTACCCATCCAACCCTGTCCCAAGCAATACTTTCCAGTTCTTTATAGTTGTTTATTCATCCTTTACATACCTGCTTCTATTTCAGGATATAATGTGTTCTTTAGTATTCCTATTTTCCGCTTCCCTTCAGGATTCCAAGTTAGCACTTACCTCGTGATACAGTTTGGCGATTTCCATAATGTATATCCTATCCACTTCCAAAGTCTTTTCCTAATTTCCTCGTCAGCTGGAACCTGGTTTGTCCCGTAAAAGACTGTTGCTGATGGTATCCGGCCAGTGAATGTTGAGTATTTTGCGTATACAACTGATTGTAAATACTTTTATCTTCCTGACGATAGTTGTACTAGTTTTCCACGTTTCAGCTCCGTACAGTAGGACTGTCTTGACGTTCGTATTGAAGATCCTCGCTTTGATATTGACTGACAGTTGTCTTGAGTTCCATATGTTCTTCAATTGTAGAAATGCGACACTTGCATTGCCGATCCTCGCCTTTACATCTGCATCCGATCCTCCTTGTTCATCACGTGAAAGACTCCACATCTTCCAGAGCTTCTTCATCAAGTGTGATTGGGTTGGTGTTCTCCCGGTTGTATTCAAGGATGTTTCTTTTTCCCATGTATATATTGAGGCCTACTGATGTAGAAGCTTCTCCTACACTAGCTATCTTCAGTTGGTAATGTGTATGGGATAGAACGGCTAGTTCATCTTTGAAGTCCAAATCGTCTAGTCGCATCCAACCTGTCCATCGTATTTCGTGATTCCTGTCAGGTGTCGAGGTCTTCATAATCCAGTCAACCACTAGAAGAAAGAGAAAGTGGGAGAGTAAACAGCCTTATCTGGTTCCGGTCCTCACTTGAAATGCGTCTGTCAGCTGTCCTCCATGCATGACTTTGCAATGTAGTCCGTTGTATGAATTTCGGATGATGTTGACGATTCTCTCATGTACACCATAGTGTCGAGGAAGTTTCCATAAGATCATCTTATCCATACTGTCAACCGCATTCTCATAGTCAATGAGATTGATGAATAGTGACGAGTTCCATTCAATTAACTGTTCAAAAATGATCCATAGTGTCGCAATTCGCTCTGTGCACGACCGATTCTTATGGGATCCGGCCTTTTGATCTCGAAGTTGGGTGTCAACTGAGTCTTTCATCCGGTTAAGCAACACGATTGAAAATCTTTCCTGGTACTGACAACAGTGTGATGCTTATGTAGATCTCACATTTTCTCAGATCTCCTCTCTTTAGTATCGTGATGAGTTTATCCTTCTTTCCAGTACGTCGGCACTTGTTCTTCCTCCCAAATCTTCCTAAATAGAAAGTGAATCGTGTTTGCAGTCACTTCAATGTCTGGCTTCAGTGTTTCAGCTGGTATATCGTCATTTCACACTGCTTTCCCATTCTTGATTTGTATAATGGACATCCTGAAGGTCTGTGTGTGCTGCTTCCATTTTCGGTGGATTTAATGGAGCTGATCTACCCAACAATTCCTCGGAGTGTTCTACCTATCTTTTCCTCTGTTCTTCAACCCCAGTGATTATCTTTCTTTCTTTGTCTTTGATCGGTCTCTCTGGTTCGCTTTATCTCCCTGCCAGTTTCTTCGCTGTATCATATAGTTGTTTCATATTTCCTTCTCTTGAGGCTTTTTCCACTATCATTGCTAGCTCTTCCACGTATTTTCACTTGTCGGTTCTAATGCTCCTCTTCACTCGCTTGCTTGCTTCCGTGTATTCCAGACTCTGCCTTGACTTTCTCTGTCCTTGTTCGGCTGTTATTCATTACTGTCTTCTTGTTTTTCCTTTCTTAAATCTTGTCTAGGGTTCCCATAGAAATCCATTCCTTATGATTCTGCTTCTTCAGACCCAGAACTCCCTGACACGTTGAAATTAATGTTTCTTTGATACCATTCCAGTTGGCCTCCACAGTAGTTTCTTCTTCCGGTTGACCTTGTAAGGCTTGGAACCTGTTGTTGAGAGTTATCTGGAATCTGAGAGTTTGTCAGTATCTCGAAGGAAGGCTATATTGAACCTTTGTAATGCTGTTTCGCCAGCTGTTCAGTGCTTTTTTAGCTTCATTTTCATCTTGGCAACCACCAGCTAGTGGTGGTCTGAATCTATGTCATCTCCTCTCCTGGTTCTCACGTCTTCCATTAACCTACCACTATGGGATTTGAATCGACCTCTTCATCTCCGTGTTCATGTGTTATGGCAGCTCGAACTGAAGTACGTACGTACGAAGTTCTACGCTGTGTCTGACTGACTTCCATTAACCTTGTGAATTTTTTATCGATGCAAATATGATATATCTGGTTCTCCGTGATGTTGTCTGGTGATACCCATATAGCTTTGTGTATGCATTTGTGTGGAAATATTGTACCGCCTATAACCAATTTGTTGAATGCACATAGTTTTGAGAATCTCTCTCTATTCTCGTTCCTTTCTCCCAGTCCATGTCGTCCCATTATATCTTCACAAATGTTGTCTTCCATTCCGACTTTGGCGTTCAGATCTCCCATCAAGATTGTCACGTCCTTTCCTGAGCACTTCTCTATGATCGATTGCAGCTTCTCGTAGAATTGATCTTAATCGTCGTCATTTCTATCATTGGTGGGTGCGTAACACTGGATAACATTCATTGTGATCCCCTCCTTCTTTGTTTTGAATGATGCTTTGATTATTCTGGATCCGTGAGATTCCCATCCTACAAGTGCATTTCGTGCTTCTCTGGACAGCGTTAGAGCAACTCCCTGAATGTGTGGAGCATTTTCCTCTTCTTGGTCGGAGTACAAAAGCAACTCTCCCGTATATAGCCTTTGCTGTCCAACTTAGGTACAATGAGCTTTTCTGACTCCGAGTACTGTCAATTTTGTATCTCCTCATTTCCTCAGCCATTTGACTGGTCCTCCCTGACTCCCACATTGTTCGAATATTGCATGTACCTGTATTAATTATTGCTCTGGTTGTTAGAAGTAGCATCGGCCTCGTGACTACCGAAGAATCCCAGCTTTCATCCTGAGGCGTCATAATTCTCCCTTCAACTCCCAGGACATAGTTTAAATGGTTTAATTTGTTTAATCTGGTTGGTGATTTTCAGCAAGGTTGTTTTCTAGGAGATGGGGTTGCCAACCTCATGCACAACCCTCCTCCTTTACCCGGGCTGGGGATTGGCACTAACCCTAGAAGAGATACAGGCGGAGTTTTATACGTATATATATATATATATATATATATATATATATATATATATATATATATATATCACCCAAATGTTTTATATTAATATTTATCAGTTTAATTGATTATATTGCACAAAGCATGCCCTCTCCAAGTGAATTTCCTAAGCATTACTCAGAATAGTTATTCAAATAGTTATTCAAAGATGAATGTAAAACTTCAGTCACGTAACCCCTTAGAACTCAGCTTTCAAAACCATCGATCTGTTTAAACAAACTAGGTGAAAAAGTACAGTTCAGAGATCTATGCACAGCCCGAGGGTTTGCAGTTCATCGATAAAAAAGCTTATCTATGAGTTCACTAACGATATATTCAAGCTATCATCTTATTTAGATCTTGGAAACTAAAATTAATGATAATATATCCCTCCCGATTTTAAAAGTTATTACCTCGTGTTCCATACTTATCCATGTTTTATTATTATTATTGCTAACTATAAATAGTACAGTTTAGCTTTTCTAAAGGGTATCATCGAAATGAACCTAGTTTCTTTCTCAATAATGTCATTATCATGTATTGACAACATTCAAAAGTGAATATTGTTGTAATCGTTGTAATAAATCATAACTGACAGTTGTACTGATATTTCAACACTAACCGTGAACGAATGAGTTCAAGGAAAACACGAATTGGAGTAGTGTATAAAAAGTATATTGTGATAACCAAGAAAGCGACAACGTAATAGAATTATGATAGGTATGAATTGGAAAAGAATTTGAAATAAACTGAACTGTTACTGAAACAGAATTAGTTTGCTATGATCCAGTCTAACGTAGATTGAATTTGAATGGAACTTATAAGAACTAAAGAAGTGTTTATAAATTCTCACAAATAAATATGCCCAACAAAATTGATACAATCAGATCGCCATACAAACGTGCAAGCAACAGTATAGGCAAAAACAATATGCTTGCTAGTCACGTGATCGTTTGATTTGATAAGCAGTCCACCTGACTTACAAATAGTTATAATCCTTCAATGGAAGATCATTACAAGCAACATTTACAACTTAAAAAAGAAATAAATTGGCTAAATGATTAAGATTCTTATCGGCTGACGCGTACAGCTTTTATATTTAAAATTTGACTAACAACCAATCTGGAAGCTTTTTCTTCATACAAGTTAGTCTAATGACTACAATAAGACGTATCCATCTGTTCGGAAATTGAGTATTAGATAAATCCATATCGGAACAACGCAAACAAAAGAATTAAAATAATAACCTCTTTATCCTGGGAAACACATTTTCTAAAGATTGAAGGTGATTCCACACCAATATTCCTAGAACACGATAGTAATCGAACCACCGGTCTTTTATTAATATTATTCAGATTAATTATGGACAAGCGTGTATTTCCAAAAGGATTCAGTGCGTTTTATAGTAAATGAGACGATAGGAGACATGTGATTTGGAAAGCTGGACAATATAAAGATTGGTGAAAAGCTCGGATTTTCCATTCACGCAGAAACGAACCATAGTGAATCATTATTCAACTCTTAAACGTTAGAAAAACGTTTATCCAAATCGGTATTGTTTATAAGTAAATGTCTTTTATTACAAATCTGTTTTAACTGCCCATTTAAATTACTAATTGCAGGGTGACCTGTTTCCTGAAGAAATGCGTGGGAACTTATTTCAAAACACTTATTCGTGATTGGTACATAAATGGGCAAATGACCTAGTGGAATTAAATATCCATAAAAATAATTCAAGTCAATGAGTTTTTGGCCTTGAACATTGTTAACCACTGAGTGACAATACAATAGTCTATATAGTAGACTTGGAAATTTTCCGAGTAATGTGATTTTTCATAGTTTAACTCTTAGAAAATGTTCATGTCTTTGCATCGGACATATAAGGACATATTATATAATGGACTGATTTAATATTTTAATTCATTCCACTGCGCACACTTTGTTATATCCTAGTGAAGACGTAAGTACAGGTAACTTCCGGGACCTATTAATGGACGATTATTCTATATATATTCTTATGGTTTAACTATTAAGTAACTAGATTGTATATACCTATATTTATCTTATTATAAGCTTCATTCTGACCTATGAATTATTATTATACGATTTACTGTCCCTAAATTATATTCAGTTTATTAATTATTGTATCCCACGTTCACAGCCACATTTGGCTTGATCTTGTACAAATATTATTTTCCATTTTATGGTGTGATGCGGTCTGTCTGTCTGGTATATAAACCGAGTATGCTTGAAATAGATGATTCGCATAGCAGAAGCTGCAATTGGTGTTTTTGGACTCAATTGGAAGGGCTAGGTGGACAAGGGACCAATAAGGACGCTAGACTACTCATACCGGTCGAACGTCATTGATTTGGTACAGTATTAAGATTAGAAAAGTCGTATTCCGATTGGTGGATAATTCACGTGATAAAAACCGGACATAAAATCATAACAAATTGGCATACGGCCTTTTATAAAGTCACAACAAACTTGTGCTTGCTCTGTACTTTGTGTCAGTTCACTTCTGTTATTGTTAATATCTGGTTCGCAATTAAATGGTCGAACTGTCCGAATTAACGTGATTTAGTGGAGTCCCGTTAAAATATATTGGACTGTATCTAAAAGAAAGCGTGATTAAGGTGTGAAAAATTCTAGAGTCAAAAGTACTAGTTATAACGGCTTTACTAAAATCTACCTATCTGAAGTTAAAAAGATCTTTATTATTTGAATGGAAGATGAACCTAAGGTTTATTATATATATATATATATGAATAAAAACGTGGGGTATTAATTAGATGGAGCCCAGAAGCTTATAAGATGAATTGTTTGACAACTGTAGAAGGTTTGAACAGTTTATACAAGTTTAAGATCATTTGAAAATAGATGTAAAAAACGAAGCTACAAGGTGGCAATCATCTAGGATTCGAAACTGATAGGATGGATTACATACTGGTTATAAACTTGAAGAGTGTACATAGGTTTTGAGAATTAGATAGGTGAAAAACACAAATGAATGAAAAGACAATCTTAGGGTACGTGAAATAGCAATTAGTTTAGAGAAGATTACATAACAAAATAGATACAACAATAATTCGAGGTGATTTTAATCAAAAACGTAAATTTATCAAGATAATCATAAATCGATAACCATCTCTTTCGGGACACATAAATCAGGCTTGCTACTGCTTCAAAGAGATGTAAAGAAGCCGAACTTTGGAGTATTAGTAAACGCCAAGAACCTCCCGACTATCAATTGGATATCAAGCTATTGCACTGATTACAGCTGTTGCATCTTTTAGTCCTTTCGAAAGTGCTTGAAAATGCGGATATTTACTTTTATCCCTGTTCTTTCAATGTACCGGACAAAAGCCATATTGACTAAACTGGTTATTAATGATGCTTAGAACTGGTTGTTGTTTTGCAGTCTAGTGTTCGTACAAAAAAAGTTCTGATGCTCCTCAGACATAAGTTTTCATAGCCTACTCACTATTCAGTATAACTGGAGGAGTATACTCAAAATATGATAAATTCGTGATCGAAATATTAAACAAAATCTATCGTGTCACACCACTTTTCATAATAAAATACTTGGTCTGAAAAAAAATTCGAATAAGGTAAGAACTCAACCTGTATTCCCCTAAGATAGTTCATGCTAAATTGAAAATCATCAACCTAATCAGTGAAAGATGTAAAGAGACCAAAGATAAACAAAATATGCTAATGATTCATAATTGGATAAAGGTCTGAAATTTTTCTATGATTTTGGTTATCAATTTGATATTGCAAGCTTCCTCATTTTATTGTTTCTAACTAAACGACTTTTAATAATTAAAATAAACGGATTTCCGGTTATTTTTTCCGAAAATACAAACGAATATACGAGAAAAATCAATATTTTGTTTCGTAATAATTTCTGAATAGCTAAATAATTATGACGATTTCGTCTAGTCAAGCCAACAAAAAAAATAGTATAGTGAATGGATTCTATTCCAATAAGTTAGTTTTCAATTCATAGAGCTGTACGGGATTTAAAATTTGCTTATCATCATCAAGAAACCAACTACAACATTCTAGTAATAAAGTACATAATTAAGGAAAGTAGGTTATCGAATGAAAGGTTCATGCACATATATGTAAATGATAGGACGTAAAATAATCTCAAAAAAAGGAAGACGTAGGTTACCTAAGGTGAATATGAAATAAGAATTTGTAACTGAAGAAAAAACTAATAAATAGTGACCTTTGTGTATGAACTACTAACAACATTGTATAGATAGCTCTGGTGTGCAAATAATGTCAAGGTGTATATCCTAACCAAACCTCGTTCAGCTGTCCTATAGCTATCTCATGAGAAATGAACACTTTTTACAATAATTTGGCAAAGGTGTATCAACTACATCCTTTCTTTTGTAACGTGTATTACACTCAACTTTAAATTCAGTATTTGAAATCGATGGGATTTTGCTAAATATTTTTAATATATTCACCTACGCATGTATTAAATTGCTGAAACCTTAGAAATGTACATACTCAGATTATTTTTTAAGCCATGTTTATAAAAAGCATTGCCTATTCCAACTAACGATTCTTGATTAACAACCATTTTCTTAAAAAAAAAATAGGGTTTCCATCCTTTACACTTAAGGCTAATCAAGACCACTGAATAAATTCTTCAGATCAACAAATAACTCTTAAATTAAGTACTTGCTGAATTAGATAAATTTTATAATCAATGTTTTGATCGTCACTTACTTTGAAGACATTTACAGATAAACAAGTTTTCATAATGATATATTTCAGAATATAAAAAATGGTGTTGTTGATCAATCTAACGCGTAAACATTTAAACAATATTATAGCATAAAAATGTTAACTTTAAACTTTATATGTATTTGAGTGATTTCTTGAACCATAAAGGCACTATGTATTGAATAACATATGGCTATTGAAATTTGTGAAAACATAAAAAACTAACCAAAAATGTACTCATAAATGAGAAAATTTATAGACTATCATTAATATCACAGATAAAATATATTTTGATTTTGAAAACAAAATGGTTGGATCAGAAAAGAACTACATAGAACATAACAACGGATCAAAGAGCAAAACTGACTAGGTACAGAATTTTTTTAAGGTTGACTCATTGATTAAAGCTATCAATCATAAAATGATACTAATATAGATTTGTTTAATCGCAACATGTAAAAGATACTAGTAAACATAAGTATAACAACTAAAATAACTAGGGATTTCAATCAACTGTGTAAAGAACAGCTATTTACTTAACATTTTCATATTAATAGTCAAGAAGAGAATTGTTGTGGACGCCAGAGAATAATGAAAAAATAGGTTAAACACTGGAAATCTGAAACATGCTTAATATAGCCAAAGTATGATAGACTTTATTGGTCAAGTATATACAACAAAAGCCATCATGTGGATTTCCGACAATTAAACCTTAAGTTTCTTCCTCAAACCATAAGGATTCATTGAATAAAGGTCAAATCTTAAGTGCTAAATGATATGATTTTCATAGTGAGACTTTTTCCATAATTTTTCTTAATGAAGGAGTAATTAAGGGTGTTACGTAAAAGGTTGATATGTAACCAGTGTAAGAACAATTATATATCTATAAGTCTGTCACGTTAACTCGTAAGAGATCCGAGGATGTATTTTAAACTTCTTTTACATACAACGATAAATTATCTCAATATTAGAAAAAGTAATACATGAGTTATCTGTAATCCAATAAGAAAGGGACTTGGTTAAGTTTTCATAAAAGCAATGGAACCGCATAATATTTCTAATCAAACGAGTAATTTATCATAAATTTAGTTGGTGACCGTTTCTGAGGGGTTTACTTAAGGGCTCATATGAAGTGGAAATTCAATTTGTAAAGGTGGTATGGAAAGAATGGCAAGTCTTAGCGCTGAATATTGATATTGATAATTACATATGCCAAAGTTGAAATCATGAGTCGATTGAAGCTAGACCACCATCGAAAACCTGG